>NC_062215.1:56204083-56508455 GCF_902686445.1 Sciurus carolinensis | reverse complement strand
TCAGAATTTAGGAGGCAGAGTTAGAAATCTGAGAGACATCACAGTAAGACTCAAGGAAGGTGTTGAAAGAGAAGAGAAGAGGGCAGAGAATGAAAAGGATCAAGGGGAGGGTTGGGAAACAAGAGCTCAGGTAGAAGAACAAAAAGATCAAGGTTAGGAAGTACAAAAGATGAGGGCTGTGTGGGCGAGAAAGTCCTCTGTTGTAACCAAGTTTATCTAAATGTTAAGGAGGCTGTTAGTTGAACATAAAGGAATCTGAACCGGTGACTTGACGATTTTTGGGACATTTGAACTAACAGGTCCAGTAGTGAAGAGCAGTGAAGAATGCAAGGTGGGGGTGGAAGAAAGCTACAAAGTAAGGGGTTCCTCTTTACTCTTTACGTGGTTTCCTCATGCGATGGTCTCCTCTCCCTTCTAAACTTCCTGCAAATAGCAGTAAAGGATTCATGCAAGCTGTGTCTCCAGGACAAGGAGAGAGGTGGAAGGGAACAACAGCAGCCTAGTGATGAAAAGAGGAATCTGGGAGCTAGAAAGCAATAAGTCAAGTGGAGACACACTCAGGAACTGCAGAAGGTCAGGATGGGTAGAGGACTGTGAGCAGGGAGCTGATTGGTGCTGCAGACTGATGCTGCAGAAGCTCATTCAAAGCTGTTCCCAAGTTTCCATGAAATGTTCACAGTTGGATCCATTTACTTCCAATGATGGAGCTTCAAGATAGAACCGGAAACAAGATGGGTTGAAAGTCTTTATATAAAGCCCCTTCTGTACTCCAGTAGAAAGCTCAAAGCCAAAGGACTCATTGAGAATCTACTGCTGAATGGTGATTCTTCCTGCTGGTTCCCAGGACAATGGTAGTGAAACTTCTACCCTGAGACAGGAGACAGGAAGATTTTTCTATGGAGAAAATAAACTGATCCAAAACAAAAGATCTACCAATGCTAACATTTGGGGGTTCTCCAGTGAGGTTACTGGACTCTGATCACTTTGTCCAATAAAGCATTCTGGTTGACAAGAACTGTCCTCCATGGATGGAACCACTGGTTAGCATTTTAGCACACCATTCTTAAATCAGATGAGGATCACTGTGTCAGCTCTTTGTCACTGTGATAAAAATACCTGTCAAGTACAACTTAGGGGAGAAAAAGTTTATTTTGGGCTAACTATTTCAGAGGTCCCAATCCATGCTGAGCTGATTCCATTGCTCTAGGTCTGAGGTCAGGCAGAACATAATGGCAGAAGGGCTTGGTGGAGGAAAACTTTCAGTTCATGGCAGCCTAGAAGGTGGGGGTGGGGGAGGGACAGAGTCAGAGAGAGAGAGAGAGAGAGAGAGAGAGAGAGAGAGAAAGAGAGAGAGAGAGAAAGAGAGAGAGATCATGGAACCAGGGACAAGATATAATTCCCAGGACACATACCCCCATTGACCTTCCTGTAGCCACGCCCCACCTATTTATAGTTACCACCCAATAAGCCATTCAAATTATTAGTCCATCAAGTTGATTAATCCATTGATGAATTTACAATTCTTATCATTGCCTAAAAGTCTCACTTCTGCACCTTGCTGTACTGAGAACCATGTATCCAAAGCATGAGCTTTTCAAGGGGACAATTTCCAAATCCAAACCATAACAATCACCAAACACTTAAAGAAAACCTCTAACAGAGTAGACGCCAAAACAAACAAACAAACAAGCACATGGAAACTTGGGAAATATGGAAACTTGGGAAATTGGTAAACTTGGGAATTGACTCAGTTCCTCGAGAATCAAGAAAAGATATTGTATCCATGGAAAAAGAAGAGGAATCTTGAAAAAAAGAACATTCAGTGAAAAGTTCTTGGAAACTAAAAGCACGAGAGAAGAAGAATATCTTAAACATCCAATTAAGTGTTGAAAGATAAAGTTGAAGAATCTTCAGAAAGTAGGGGTGGGAAAAGGCCAGGTGTGGTGCATGTCTATAGTCCTAACTAGTTGGGAGACTGAGGTAGGAAGATCCTTTGAACTTAGGAGTTCAAGATGAGACTGGGTGATAAGCTGAGTGAAATCCCATCTCAGAAACAGAAAACGGGGCTGGGGTTGTGGCTCTGTGGTAGAGCACTTGCCTAGCACTTGTGAGGCACTGGGTTTGATCCTCAGCACCACATAAAAATAAATAAAAGGATTTTGTTCATCTACAAATAAAAAAATAAAACAAAAACAAAACCAAAAAAATTTGAGAAAGTAGAGGAAAAAAGAAAGAAAACAAATAACAGGAGAGGAAACATAAAGGAATTAGAGAAATCCTTTGGGAGGCTTAATAGTTAATAGAAATTCCAGAAAGCGCATAGAGAAAATGGAGGGGAAGAAATCATCTGTGACAGAATTCAAGAAAATTTCCTAGAACTACACGACCTAAGTTTTCAGATTAAAAGGTCATGCCTGGTGTCTGGTACTACAAATAAAGTTGGCACTAGTGTGAAATTTTTCAACACCAAGAATACAGAGAAATTTCTAAAAGTTTTCAGAGTGGAAAAAATAGATCACATAAAAAATATCAGGAGTCAGAAGGGATTCAGACTTCTCCCCAGAAACCCTAGGAAATAGAAGAAAATGGAGTGATGCCATTGGGATTATAAATGGAAAGAATTCACAACCTATAAATTAATGCACAAATACCATCAAATGGTGAGAGCCGAATACACGTAGGTTAAGACTTGCAAGTTCTTAAAGATTTTACCTTATAGATATCCATTTCTTAGGAAGTTGTTAAAGGATGTGCTTCTGCAAGTTGAAAGGGTAATCCAAGGAGGAGGAAGAAGTGCAATCTAGGAAATGGGAGTCCAGCTCATGAGAAGGGTGAAGGGGATTCCTCAAAGCAAAGTCATAGGATGAGAACTATCCAGAAAATAGAGTCAGCCATCTGGGTAGGACCAGGAGGAGAAAGGGTTCTGGGAGAGATGTCTCCAAGGAAGAAACAAAATTAGCAGATTACTTGATGGATTGGAATATATTCAGAGGATACTTATAGTCCTGTCAGAAAGTTTGAGAAGTTAATAATAAATAAATAGAAAGTGAGGCAATGACAATAGTAATCATTTTACTGTTTCTGTGTATCCCATAATGCATTGTAAACTTCAAAAGTGCACAATAAAATGTATCTAAAAAAAAAGAGTCATTTTACAGAAGGGGAAACCAACAGTTATATGATGAATACACTATGAATTTATAATTCAAATGTCAAACTGTTCTGAATTCATTATATATTTTATAGTTTTCCTACTATAATCAGTTATCTTTTACTTAAAATGCTTAGTAAATTTGCCTTTAATTATCATGAAAAGGAAAGTGAAGCAAAAATGCAATTCTAATTGTAAAAAATATATCATAGCATAATATATATATGATTCAGGTACAAATGACATTTACATATTTACAGAAATATGACTAAACAATAAGTTATTATTTAATGAAATGGTGATACAAATACATTGCGAGAGGAAAGGACCATGTTGTTTGAGTTGGTTAAAAGCAAACCATGTCAGATGTGGTGCACACACCTATAATCCCAGCTACTCCAATAGCTACACCAATTTGAGGCCAGCCTGGGCAACTTACTAAGAACATGTCTCAAAATAAGAAATTAAAAGAACTGAAGATGCACCTCAGTGGTAAAGTATCCTGGGTTCAATATCCAGGATACTTAAAAAAAAAAAAAAAAAAAAGCAAACAAACAAAAAATCTCCCCCCCCTCAAAAAAAAAAAAAAAAAAAAAAAAAAAAAAAAAACCCAAAGCAAAGGAAAAAGTAAAGAAAATCATTATCTTTCATCATAGGAAATCAATAGATTAAATATTAAACTAATAATGAATAAATATCAGTGTAAGCAAATACTAGAAGAAATAATAAAAGTGTTTAAAATAGTGGTTCCCTGAGAGTGGGAATGGGTTAGAGAATTATACTTTGTAATACTATTTGACTTTTCAGGCAATATACATTTATATCCTTGATAAAATGAAAAGTTATTCCAAAGAGTGGGCATTGAAGAATTAGTGAGTGTAGAATGATAAATCTGATGTTTAATGTGAGAAGATCTATCTTCCTTTCTGTTAATGAATATTTGTAAGGATAAAAAGATGCTCCAGGACAGGGCTGGAGTTGTGGTTCTGTGGAAGAGCTCTTGCCTATTGCCTAACATGTGGCTGGCCCTGGGTTCCATCCCCAACACTGCAAAAACAAAGAAAAAAGCTAACAACAGAGAGTAATATGCAAGAAAAATACCACCCTCTGTAGGAAGGAAAAATGGTGACCTTCTTGAAAGTCCATTAACTCTGGCGTGACTTCTCTGTGTGCTTCAGAACAGAGACTTGAGGAAGTCAGGTTCTGGAAGAAGGAATTAGATGACAAACTTGAGCAGCTTGTGAATGAAACTGAGGATCTACTCAATTATAAGACACGAGTGGAAAAAGCTCTGGAGAGCTTTAAGGAGCCCTTATTCATCACCGAGAGGTGCCTGGCTTACAGGTAGGAGGGGAGGTTCCTCAACCTTCTGCTCTGAGATGGTGGGTTGGAGTGATGCAGATGAGCAGGTGTTCCTTTAGTACCTGAAATGCCCCAGTATGCCCATGGGCATGTGGGAGAAGCACTGGGTTTGGTTCCTGTCTAAACTCTGCTCTTAACTAACTTATTATAAGTTAGGACTAAATTTGTCTGTGAATATCAGAAAACTGCAAAATAACATTAAACTCAAAATAGTTTCTGTCTTACATTTAAGGAAGGTAGAGGTGGTCAGTTCAGGTTGGCATGATGTGCCACAGTTTGAAGGTTCCAGGCTTTTTTCTATTTTGTTGCTCTTCTGCCCATGGTTTTAGCTCCCCAGGTTACCTCATGATTTAAGATGGCAGCTGGAGATCCAGCCATTATATCTACACTCCCTAGCAGGTAAGAATAAGTAGGATTTGGCATTCACCATTTCTCCTTGCATGCCACTGACCAGAACTTAATCACGTGGGCACATAGGTAGAAGCTAAGAAATGGTTGTGTTTATTTCAGACAATTAGAAGCTTGGTCAAAAAAAAAAAAATTAGGGTTTCTATTGCCAAAGAAGAAGGTGAGCATAGATACTATACCTCCTGGGAAACAGTAAGTCTGCTGTGAGACATGGAGCCACAGAGGCACTTTGTAATCCATAGATCACTATACATACATACCTTTTTATTACTATTTTCCTTCTGTAAATCTGAGTCAGATGATCCCCTCTACTCTGGGTGATGCCAATTTCTAGACCTGATCCCTGTTGCAGTCCTAGCTGGAGCACCCCACCAGGCCTTCTTGCTGCAAGTATAGACCCTGTTAATCTAGCCTATTCTCCACATTGGCTATGGAGTAAATTTTTCCAAATGCAGGTTTGTATAAGTCACCCCCATGCTTAAAATCTTTTAACTGGATTCCCATGCCCCGATAGCTTCAAGATAAAGTTCAAGCTTCTTGCCTTAGCAAACAAAGTTCATCTTGCCAAGTTCCCCAGTGACCTCTCCAGGCCCATATCGCATCCCCAGTGTGGGGAAGGGCTTAGGAGTTCGGAGTTGCTTGCAGTTTCCCAGATGCACCCTTCCCTATTCCCTCCACCATCCAGGCCTGTGCAGCGACCAGGCAGCAACCTCCCAGCCAGATTTAGAGGTGTGTGAAGCAAAGGTGAATGGCAGCTGACAGGTTTGCCCAAGTCCACCACCAATTTGCTCATGTCTAATCCTGATTATAATGTAGAGGCTGTTAAATGTATTTAGGATGTACTTACTATGTGCCAGGTACTGTACTCTATCCTTTTTTATCTCATTTGCTGCTTGATTTAACCCTCTGAAGTACTAATAGTTATCCCCATTTTACAAAACAGGAAACTAAGGCACAGATGATTTATGCAAGTGGTTAGGAGAGCTTTCCTCACAACCACTATCATGCAGGATAGAAAAGAATAAAGCTTGAGGCAGTGGAATAGGTTTTTGGGAATGGAGAAGCATAGTGATTAAAATCATATATAATCCCAGTTTGTGACATTGGGCAAGTTGCTTAACCTGTCTGAGACTCATTTTCCTGATCTGTACTTGATAAGGTTAAGCAGGAATATTTATATAAAAACCCAGTGCCTGTCACTGTACTCAGTGCTCACTGAAGTAATATTAACTCAATATCATAACAATATTTATTAAAATGTTTGTTATAATAAAACATCTTCCTAGATTCAATTCCTTGTCAAAAAACAAAGGCTAGGATCAAGGAAGGAAACACGTCAGAAATTCTAAATCAACAAGACCATGTTTCCACGTATGCAGTGTTGCATGCCTGTAATCACAGTGACTTAAGAGGCTGAGGCAGGAGGATCACATGTTTGAGGCCAGCCTCAGCAACTTAGTGAGACCCTCAGCAACTTAATGAGATCATGCCTCAAAATAAAAAATAAAAGGCCGAGGATATAATTCAGTGATAATAGGTAAAAGGAACAGGCTTCAGGACCAAGAGCCAAATTAAGATGGAAAAAGTCCACTTGACATTTTTCAGACCCAGTGACCATTCCCCAGTCGATTGTTCTTCCTTGGGTTTTGGGTATTTTGAAGTGGCACAGATACCAACTAGTGTCCATCCTCAAGTGTGTCACTCAGAAGGATCTGGTGATACTCCAGTCAGTTGTCCAGGCACCTTTACAGGTCCTGACATGAACAGATATTAAGCTGCCCCTGTGTGTGCTGGCTGACTGGCCTTTCCCCCTGGCCAGGGAGAATCGTGTGGGGATTGACCTGGTGAATGATGAAGTGGACCAGGAGTTGCAGAAGGAGGCCGAGATCATCCGGGGTGTCATGGCCCTGTTGACCCGCACCCAGGAGGAGATGTCAGAGCAGATCAGGTATCACCTTCCGGGCCTGCCCTCCAAACCTCCACCGAGAATTTTGAGAAGCAGCAGTGCCCACCAAGCCTGGCTCCAGAGAAATGGGGTTGACCACTTCCACACACAACCTGCCTCCCGCTGGGGTGGTGAATGGAGGCGGGCTGATGAACTGGAGGACATTGGGGCTCACTGCTGTCAGGGCTGACCCCTTATACAGTTTGCCACGTGGTGACATCAGAAAAAGTCACCATGGAAGGGAGGATCTTGAAGTCCAGGTTTGGTTATGTCAAGTCGCCAAACATCAAATGGCCATGTGGGATGGTTGGTGGGATGGGAGGTGGGGACGGAAGTGAGGCCACCCTGTCCTGGACCTGGCTTCAACTTCAATTTTCCAGGGTCTCCCAAGAAACTATAGGTGCCACTTGGGTCTTCCAGAGTGAGAAACCCACCTTACCCTCTTCCTTCAGGCTGAACCGCTCTGCCAAGTACAATCTGGAAAAGGATTTGAAGGATAAGTTTGTGGCCCTGACCATCGACGACATCTGCTTCTCACTCAACAATAACTCACCAAACATCAGATATTCTGAAAATGTTGTGAGGATCGAACCCAAGTAAGTAGGACCCTGATGCTGGCTTGGTCCCTGCTGGTAATATCCCAGAGTCCCTCAGCCAGGCAGGAACGACAAAGCACCGGAATACAGCACCCAGAGGTCCCCCCCCCCCCCGCTGAAAAAGTCCTATATAACACCTTTTTTTTAACTATTCATGTTTTTAACAAGTAAAAGATCCTAAAAACATAAAAGGTGAGTTAGTAATTTCCCTCTACCTTTCTTTTTCTATTTTCCACCCTCAGAGATAACCAGTGTTACCTGTAGGTTCATACAAATAGAAGTATACATGCTCACACACACAAGTACATTTGTTTAGTTTGCAAGGATGAAAATATACTATACACCTCTTCTATAACATCTAACTTGCAATTTTCAGTTAATATTAAGTCACAGACCTACCTCATTCTAATTTAAAAAATCTTTTTGAAGTAACTGTACATACAGAAAGTGCACAAATTATCTCTGTACAGTTAAATGAATTGTATTATAATAATACAATAATATCTTTTTGCTGTATAACAGTTTACTCCAGAATTTAGCAGCTTGAAACAATAAACATTATTTTTTTTATGGTTTCAGTAGGTTGAAATCTGAGGCACTGCTTAGCTGGTTGCCTCTGTTTAACATCTCCCAAGGTTGAGGTCAAGCTGTTGGGGCTGCAGCCCATCTGAAGGTCCACTTCCAAGATGACTTGTGATGGCTGGCCTGGGTTCCTTGCCACGTGAGCTTCTCCATGGGACAGTCTTATGACTTGACAGCTGGATTCTCCCATATTGAGTGATCTAAAAGAAAGACAGGGGGAGGTAGAGGGGGAGAGAGAGAATCCAAGACAGAGGCCACAGTCCTTTTTATACCCTAATCCCAGGATTGACATCTCATCTTTCTATTTGTGAGAAACAGGCCAATAGTTTTCTTCCATACTTAAGGTGAAGAGACGACATGAAGATGTTGGTTACCAGGAGGCAGGGGTCACTGGGGATCAGCTCAGAGGCTGCCTCCATTCACAAAGTGAACAATCCTCATATAACCAACCACCAGGGCAGAAAAGAAAACATTACTACCCCTCCACCACCACAGAAACCCTTTTAGTCCCCTTCTGATCAATACTTTTTCTCTTTCCTAAATATAACCTCTCCTCCTGTCTTCTAAAAGATTTGTTTTGTCTGTTTTTTATTAAACAGTATCAGTTTTCTTCCAATTAACATTGTTTTGAGATTCATCAATGTTGTCAACAATTCCTCATCAAACTAGCAATTTATCCTTTTTTTTTTGTATCTGGGCTCATGGTTTTCCTGTTATCCAGTTTGTTACAAACCATTACTATTTATTATTCTGATGCTCAATTTGTTTCTAGATGTGTGATCTAGACCAAGTTACTTCATTTTTCTGAGACTCAGTTTTCTTCCTCAAAGAAGGGATTATATAAATTAGCTCACTAGGCTGTTGTGAGAATTAAATGAGGTAATGTCTATGAGTGCCTGTCCAGTGGGAGGTTTCCTAAAGATATTGCCATTGACAGACCACTGTTCTCTCTCTCCCTAGAGACGAGGAAGAACATTCTAGGTGCTTCTGATGGTGAAGGTAGACTTAATTTCCAGAGCATTTCCAGGCCTTGTCCCCCTCCCCGCCCGCCTTCCCCAGCCCAGATGGGCTGTGAGTGAGTGAATGTGTGGGTTGCATTTCAGCTCAGTGAGTCTGGAAGACTGGTTGGACTTCTCCAACACCAACGTGGAGAAGGCTGACAAGCAGCGGAACAATTCCCTGGCCCTGAAGGCCCTGGTGGACCGCATCCTATCTCAGACAACCAGCGACTTGCGCAGGCAGTGTGATGTGGTAGACACGGCATTCAAGAATGGGCTGAAGGAGATCAAGGACGCCAGGGACAAGATGGCTATTCATCTGGCCAAGGTGAGGCCCTGGTGGGTGGGGGACAAAGAGGAGTGGATTTGGGAGGTTTTGCCATGCAACCAAGAATGCCATCTGGGCCAGGCTACTGCACACCTGAGCTTGTGATACCGGTTTAACTCATAAGTAAGGGTTATTTGCATCTCTTCAGCTTAGCAGCAGGCTTTGGGTTTTGGGGGACTGGAGTGGAACTTTTCCCCACTCTGGTTTTCCACTGTCACTCACTGCTGCAGAGATAGGAGGAACAGAGCACAGAGGTAGGAGTTGGGAGGCTTGGGGGTCTGGCCGCAGCCATGCCTAGTTCTCTGACCTTGGCACCCCAGGCAGAATAGACGGGATGTGGAGATATGTCCTGCCTGGCCTCAGGCATCTTTTATGACTCTGAACTCCCATGAGTGGATGTAACCAATTTCTTCAAACCCAGCTGTCACTCTGGGTCTCTGGTCAGTTGTCCCTTCCATTATCCTGGTGTGCTGGTAAACTAGCTTTTGGGGTGGAGAACAAGAAAAAAAAAAAGGCTCTGAGTTGCGGAATTTTCAGATTTCCACGGCATAAATATTCCCACTGTGGTCAATTTAACAATGGACGGACACAGTTGATGAATATTTACCAACCAGAACCCATGTGACTGGTGCCAGCACAACTTCCTCACCACCCGGGATCCTGGATCCTGATGACCAGCACTGCCCCTCTTCCCCCGACAGGCTAAGCTCTGGGACACTGGGAAGCCATTTAGAGGAACAGTGCTACATTTGGACTGAGGAGATGGGGACCCAAACTCCAGTCTAGTGATAGCTAGCTGGGTGCCTTTAACAGACCCCTCAAGCTTTCTGAGCCCCTTGCCTCAAATTGAACATGGGAATGATGAGGGGCTCTGCATTTGAGAGAAGCAGAATCTAGGGAAGCAGAGTCCAATGGAAATACAGTATAAGTCACACATGTCGTTTTACATTTTCAAGTAACCACTTTAAAAAAAGCAAAAAGAAACAGGTAAAATCAATCGTTATATTTTATTTAACCGTCTCTATAAAAAACTTATCGCTTCAACGTATCATCAACATAACTAGTGATATATTTTAATTTTGGGGGGCGGGTAGGGAGTGCTGGGGTTTTAGTCCTGGGGTTCTTTACCACTGAGCTACATCATCAGTACTTTTTCATTTTTATATTGAGACAGGGTCTTGCTAAGTTGCTCAGGTTCTCACTAAAGTTGCTGAGGCTGACCTTGAATTTACAGTCCTCCTGCCTCAGCCTCCTGAGTCACTGGGATTACAGACATGCACCACTGTGCCAGGTTATTTTACTTTTTTAAAAACACTAAGCCTTTGAAATAAGAGGTGTATAACCATCCCTTGATATTTGCAGGGACTTGTTCCAGGAACTTCCTTACATACCAAAATCTGTGGATGCTCAGGGGTTTTATATAAAGTGATATAGAATTTGCACCTATTCTACATACTGGTATGGGGCACAACTTAAGAGCAGACCAATCACCACTGAGAAGTCCAAATTTGAGAGTCTTTATTAAGCTGGCTGACTGACTGTCTCACACAATGCCCCCAAAAATGGCTATTGGGAGAACAGCCCTGACCATAGGGTTGCAGGGGTTCTTATACCAAAAATCACATCAGTCATAAGTGTCTGTTACTACGATTCAAAATTACAGACTAACATCGTGAGATGATCAACAGAGGGGGAAGTGGGTCAAAATGACCCTTACCTAGGTACAAACTAAAGAATGATTGCTAACATCCACACAGTCACCATTCACATGGTACATTATTTAGGAGCAATAGGAATCAAAAGAGAGCCATTACATAAGAATTGTCATTTTGTATTGCTAAACATGTCATGCTAAGTAACTGATGATGGGTACAGAGGCAGGGTGTTCCCATGGGAGAAACTTATTTCCTACATAACATGGAGTCTCAGAGCAAAATGGAGTCTGTTTCATCATTTTCTTTACAGTCTGGCCTATAACATTCTCATGGAGCCAGATCTGTCAACCCAACACACATACATCTCATACACTTCAAATCATCTTTAGATTAGTTATAATCCATAGTGTTATAATGCTATGTAAATAGCTATTATGCTTTATGGTTTAGGGGATAATGACAATAAAAAAGTCTATGCATATTCAGTATAGACGCAGTTGTTTTTCAAATATTTTCTATCCATGGTTGGTTAAATTGGTGGATGCAGAACCTGAGGATGCAGAGGACTGACTGTCATTTGACACTAGCAAAACAGCTCAGTTAGGGCTAGGCACATTTCACATGCTCGGTGATCACAGGTGACCAGTGGCTACTCATGTAAGAGGGATGGGCTTAGAGACTGTGGGCACCAAAATTATTTAATCTGAAATTATTTTAAGAGAAAGAGTATTTTTTTTTAAAGTGGGATTTCAGGGCTGGGGTTGTGGCTCAGTGGTACAGTGCTTGCCTAGCACGTGTGAGGCATTGGGTTTGATTCTCAGTATTACATGTAAATAAACAAATAAAATAAAGGTCTATCAATAAATAAAAAATATATTATTTAAAAAGTGGGATTTCATCAAATGCAAAGGCCTAGAAATTAATAGGGAAAGTCACTTAGGTTTCCTAAGAGCTAAAAAATTAAAAATCCAATCAAGAGACCTAGCCACCTGGATGGGGGTGGCATTGATATGTGAACTGAAGGATTAGGGAATGTGTACTTTGAATAACTCTGAGACCCTTCAGGCCACCAACCTAGGTTTTATGAGAAAAGAGTCTGCCTGGCTGTCATCTTGCCAGAAGCCTCCTTGGTCATAGAAGACTCACCAAGCTCCAAAGAAAACCTCCAAATTAAACCCAGGGTAACCTCCACTTTGTTTGCAATGACACAGTTGTTTCCTTATTGGGCAAAATACATTTTAACCTCAGGCAGATTTACAATTAAGTCTAGGCATTTTTAAAGTAATGTAGTACAGAGGTCAGCGAAATTTTTTGATTAAAAGGTCAAATTGGAAGTATTTTAGGCTTTCCAGGCCAAGAGGCAAAAAAATAAAGGATATTATGTTGATATTTAGGAAGGGAGAAAATAAATTTCTACAAATTCTTCACTTATGAAATTAAAATATAGTAATAATAATAATTAAGTATGTTTTTTTTTTTTGTAATACAGGTCTATTAAGAAGAAGAAGGGAATTCTGTTTTGGGGAGAAATGTAGCATCTTGCTTTTTTGGGATTCAAATTTAGTGTTTCCTATAAAATATTTTGCAAATATTCATCTGTTAATGCTGATCTGTAGTGAGACTTTACATAATTCATCTTTGGAAATATCTTTGCATTCAGATAGGTACTGCCAATTTATACTTACAAGTTATGAGCATATGATTTTTAATTGAATGTATACTTGGAAGGCATTTATAGAATGCTCTGAGATTCTTCTGGTATTTACTTTTTAGCATGCCATTCATTACTTTTCAGATTAATCACTTCCCATTGAAGATGAGGTAGAAGCTCCTTAACTGAACAAGTTAAGTGGATTTTGAAATATGGAAATTTCCTTTGGACTTGCTGTGAGGTCCAAGAAAACACTGCTGGAATTTGGAGAATATTTGTTGCAAATTTCTGTGGGAATGGAGGTCTTGTTTCTTGTTTTAACATTTGCTAGCACAGGAAGTATATAAAGCAGGGCATCACTTGTAATTAAAATCACAGTTAGTTGTTGAAATAATTTTACTGCATTATAAGCTTTGCACCTAAATGCTGTCTTACCTTGCAATTTTAAGTTGGAACCCTCAAGAAATATTATTAAGTCTGTGGCAAAAGTTAATTTTAGCATTTGATAATAGTTTTTAAGGGTGATATTTTTTGGGGGGGCGTTTTTTTGGGAAAAATTTCAATCTGGTCCTGAGCTAAAATAAATCACAAGAGAATTTTACCACTGCTGAGACATTGAATTGCTGAGTGGTAGGACATACCAGCATATTCAACTTCTATTTCTGACAGAAATTCACAGAAGTATAATTGTTGAGTCTGTGAGAGCTAATGGAGTTCACTGTTGCTGATGCTGGCTCAATATCACATGACAGATCCAAATATTTTCTTACAAGTTCCTTCTGATGAACACATGATAGGCTTTAAAAAACATTTTTTTATAAACTCTGTAAATTCGTTCAACCAAGGCTTTTTCTGTTCAACACCACTTCTTAGCAGATTCCACTTCACGTTGTACTTAATTAGCATTTTCTCTACCTTTTGGAAATATTTATTTCATGCAGAATATTCATAGAGCTAATTATCTAGTTATTTCAAGCTCAGCATTGACTCCTTGAATAAACAACACTAAGCAGTATCAAAACACCTGTCAACTCATTAAGAACAAAGGAGGACCATCCCCAAATGACTTGCCTTTTTTTCTTCATTATTGAGCATCTCTAGGCCCTTAACACTTTGCAACTATGCTGTAGAGAGACTAATGGTCTTAAATAAGTTTGTATTCTCTGGACACACTTGCTTGGTCACTGCCGTTAAACATGATTTCATTAGGTAGAAAATGGCTTTCCTTGCTTGGCTAACGAATGAGCCATTGGGAACTTTAATCTGATTGCAGCCTCATTTTCATTTTTGAGATGCTCTGCAGCGATGAGATACTCTATTTCAAATTTTCTGATTTTTCTGATCATTGTTTTCCTGTGAGTTGAGAATATTGTGATCAGTGCTTAGTCTGAAAATGTCTGTGCATATTGTATTCTTTTGGCACAGCTACAGTGTCATTGGCTGATAAACGCACTGGTTTGACATCTAATTCACTAACAAAACCTGTGCTCCATTGGGTCATTAAAATGCATCACACAAAGTCCAATTTTCTTGTTTTAACATAATGGGTATGCACTGTGCTATGGTTTGGATGTTGATGACCTTTCCAAAATTCATGTTGAAACTCAATCTCAATGCAACAGTGTTCAGAGGTGGAACCTTCAGGAAGTGATCCTTGTGGATGGGATTAAAGCCTTATTAAAGAGCCAGATGGAACTAGTACGGCAATTTTGCCCTTCTGCCACCCACATGGAGGGTAGTCATTCATTCTCTCTGAAGGTCTCAGCAACAAGGTACCATCTTGAAACAGAGAAAGTAGCCCTCATCAGACACTAAATCTGGTAGTGCCTTGATCTTGAACTCTTCAGCCTCCAGAATTACGAGAAACAAATTTCTGTTCTTTATAAATTATCCAGTTTCAGGTATTTTTAAAAACAGCAGCAGGAATGGACTAAGACATACTGGTAATAAAACATATTGTATGTTTTATGTGTGGTGATACAAGGTTGGAAAGCTCTCAAGTTATACCCATGTCACTGTGATTTGTAGTGCTCTGGGCAACAGTGCAAAGCAACCACAGCATCACATACAGTCTGTTGCAACCACTTGGCTCTGCCATTGTAGTTCCAAAGCAGACAGAAATAAACAAGTGAGCATGGCTTGGTTCCAATATCACTTTATTTATTGACACTAAAAACTGAGCTTTATGTAATTTTCACATGACATGAAATATTCTGCTTTTGATTTTTTTCAACCATTTAAAAATGTAAAACTTTTAAGTGAATAAAAAGATAAGCCACAGACTCATAGAATATATTTGCAAGGAACCTATCTGATAAAGGACTGCTATCCAAAATATACAAAGGACTCTTAAAACCCAACAATAAGGGGGAAAAAAACAATTGAAAAATGGGCAAAAGTGCCAGGCATGGTGGCACATGCCTGTAATCCCAGTGACTTGGGAGGCTGAGACAGATGGATTGTGAGTTCAAAGTCAGCTTCAGCAAAAGTGAGGCACCAAGAAACTCAGTGAGACCCTGTCTCTAAATAAAATACAAAACAGGACTGGGGATGTGGCTCAGTGGTTGAGTGCCCCTGAGTTCAATACCCAGTACCGCTCACCCCCTCAAAAAAATGGGCAAAGGATCTGGACAGACACCTAACCAACAAAGACATACCAGTGGCAATCAACATATGAAAATGTATTCAACATTGTATGTCATCATGAAATTGTAAATTAAAACAACAGTGAGATACTTCTATATGCCTATAGAAAATGCAAAATATGATAAACATCAAATCCTGGTGAGGGTTTGGGGCAATAGCAACTCTTGTGCACTACTGGTGGGAATGCAAAATGGGACAGCTGCTTTGGAAGACAGTTTGGCTGCTGCTTATAAAACTAAACATACTCTTACATTATCAATTTCATGCCTTGGTATTTGCCCAAATGAGTTGAAAATTATGTCTATACAAATTGCTGTACATGTTAATAGCAGCTTTATTTTTGCTTTTATTGCTGCATTATAATTGTATATAATAGTCAAGTTTATTTTGAGATAATCGTGCATGCTTGGAATTTTATTTACTCCATTTCAGCCAGTGCCCCTGTTTTCTCTCCCCTCCCTGCCTCTTTTCCTTCTACTTTAATGGTCTACCTTCTACTCATATATATTTTAATTGGTGTTTTGTATATATATATAAAGGTGGAATTCACTGTGGTATATTCATACATGCACATCACATAATTTTCTGTCCTCCCTCCACTTCAATTTCCTTCTACTCTACTGATCTTCCCTCTGTCTTTATGATACTCCACATGCCCTCCCCTCTTTGGTCTCCTTATTTTGCTCTGGCTTCCGCATATGAGAGAGAACTTTCGACCCTTGATTTTCTGAGTTTGGTTTATTTTATTTAGCATGATCTATTGACAGGCACCTGGATTGGTTCCTTATCATGGCTATTGTGAGTTGCATTACTATTAATAAAAGATTTATTCATAGTGACCAAAACTTGGATGTGACCAAGATGCCCTTCGATAGATGGATGAACAAATGGATACATCCATACAATGGAATATTGTCCTAAAAGGAGTTGAGTGCTCAAATTACAAACAGATATAAAGGAACCTTAAATGCATATTGCTAAGTAAAAGAAATAAAATTGATATTCATACTGTAAGAATCGTGTAGTATAATTACAACTATATGACATCCTGAAAAATGCAAAACTATGGAGATAGTAAAAAGATTAGTGGTTTCTAGGATTTGGGGTAAGTGAAGGAGGGAAGGAGGGATGAATCGGTGGAACATACAGGGATTTTTAGGGCAGTTAAACTTATCATGTATGATATTGCAATGGTGGAGACGTGTAATTATACATTTTTCAAATCTCAGAACGCACCCTACAAAGAATGAATTCTATTGTAAACTGTGGACTTCAGTTAATCAACATATCAGTATGGATTCATCAATTGAAGTGAATGTTATCAATTGTAACATCAGTGCAAGATAGTAATTGGGGAATGGGAAAAGGGAGTATTTGGGAACTATGTACTTCTTATTCAATTCTCCTATAAACCTAAAACTGTTCTAAAAACTAGTCTATTGATTAAAAAATATTTTAAGGTTTGTAGAAAAACAGATCACAGACTATATTTGACCCAAAGGGCATACTTTGTTGATTTCTGACCTAATCAATAGTAGTAATTTTGTTTAAAGGAATCTATTATTTCTTATTAAAAATTAAAAATATTACTTTTTAAAGTATTTTTAAAGTATTAAAAAATATAACTTTAAAATATATAATTAAATAATTGGTTAAACCATCTGATTTTAAGTTGAAATTTCATTGAGTTTGAAGACAGTATTAGGATATTTAAGAAGAATTAAGATTCATGATTTTTACTAATTCATTCAGTTGATAAGACCTATTTAAGAACCCCAGAGGGCCTTGCTTGTTAAGATAATTCAAGTATTTAAAAATATATACATCAAATTTATAAATTCTACTGTAGATAAGTGGTCAAAGGATTTTAACCAAGTTTGATGAGGGAAGAGTATATTGACCTAAGTCAATATCAATATAATAGTATTAACATTTGTTAAATTTAAAAATAGTATATGTGTGAACTGAATTTCACATAGCTTAAGAAATGTTGAGAAAAAGCTTAAGATCAAATGCAATGTGTGGACTTCATTTGGGTTCTAATTTGAACAACCTTTAAAATATAGACAATCTGGAAAATTTGAACACTAGATATTAGATGATAGTAGAGAATCATTCTCTCTTTTGATGTGATAAATATTGTGGTTATGTTAAATGAAAAATAGGATCCTCTTGTCTTAGAAATATGCACTCAAGTATCTGAGACTGAAATGACATATGATCTGGGATTTGCTTTAAAATAATTAAGCTGATGGGTGTTGAACCCAGGGAGAGTAAGATATGGATGGAACAAGACTGGCCGTATATTGATCACTGTTTATATTGGTATGAGTACATGAGTCTCAATTAGTCTATCTTCGTGTATGTTTAGGAATTTCAATGGTACAAAATTAAAAAAAAAAAAAAAAAACACCTCAAGGAAGAAATGCATTTTTTTTTCCTGGTGGTGCTGGGGATCAAACCCAGGGCCTTGTGCATACTAGGCACATGCTCTGTCACTGAGCTACATCCCCAGCTATAACTAATTAGTAATATTAAAAAAGCAAGTAACTTGTGAGTAATCTTTCTGTGCACAAGGCCAACCTCAAAAACACTGACAAAGCTCAGACAGCCCTGTCACACTCTTTCCTCAGGCTTCAGGAGACAGAATCCCGGGGAGTTAGAAGGAAATAGGCAGTCTCTGCTTCTGATTTGAAGGTGTTTTGTATCCAGGTAGAGGGGCATGAGTGGGCCTTGCCTTTGCCTAAGGGCCTTCTCTGGGCGTGGGAGCTATTTACATCACACCTTTGGGTGATGAGGTGACAATGGTTAGCCATGTCTGTCCTATCCGTGATGTTCTAAGGGCCTAAGGTCGGATGAGAACCTTGCCCAGCAGCAATCACTGCTTTAGGGAAGAGAGATCAGCTTCATTCTGGGGTTCTGCTCAGATAGAAATCTGAGTTCCCCTCTTCCTAATACACATAATCACAACAGACCTGCTGTGTGCTGTTGAGTTTTGAGGAGTACAACCTGGCCTCACCTACCCTAATTCTTTCCATAAGGTCATGGAAGAGATTGCTTCCCAGGAGAAAAACATTTCACTTCTTGAAAAAACCATCCTTGATCAGGAAGGGCCTGCCAAAGTGGCGCACACACGCCTGGAGACCAGGACCCACCGGCCCAACGTGGAACTCTGTCGTGATGTGGCTCAGTACCGACTGATCAAGGAGGTTCACGAGATCAACCACAATGTTGCACGGTAGGGCAGTGGCCAGGGGCAAAGGGGCCTGGACTGCTATCCAACCTGGATTGCAAGCCTAACTTGAATTGCAAGCAGGGACTAGGTAGTGACCTTAGAGGGTGAAACCTGCTCTGTATCTGGGAATTCCTTCCTAGAAGGCATCCTCTACTAAGTCAGCCAAAATTGCTTCCATGCAGGAAAAGGATCCTAATGTAGACATTTTTTCCCCCCCAACCAGATGTTTAGGTAAAATCCGCAGTTTTAAATATTGGTATTTCATGGAAGAGTTGTTGCCATGAATCTGGTCTAGGCCACCAATCAGAAATTTCTATCCCCAGGAGAGAGGGAAGGGAAGAACACATACCAATTTGGATACCCAGGCACACACCCCCATCCCCCAAAAACAATGCAGACAAAGAAATTATTCCCCTGTGTTCTCCTTCCTGCAGATTAAAGGAAACCTTAGCCCAAGCTCAGATGGAGTTGAAGGGGCTGCAACGCAGACAACTTGCTCTGCAGGAGGAAATCCAGGTGAAGGAGAACACCATCTACATCGACGAAGTGCTGTGCATGCAGATGAGGAAGTCCATCCCACCGCGGGAAGGCGATGAACTCACGGGCTGGGCCGGGGGTATCCGCCCCGAGGCCGTCTGCTAATAGTAGGGACAATTCAGATTCTCATTAAACTACATCATAAAACAATATACAGAACTCTGGTTTCAGGTCGGCAGCGAAACTTGAATCAGTCTGGCACAATTTCTGGGGAGGTGGGGGAGGGATTCTAGCTTCCTTGAGGGGCTGGTGTGCGGGGAGCAAGGTTCAATTCTGCCGCTGCTGGCTGCTGGCTGCTGGCGTGGTGGGTGCTTGGCAATTCAATGCTATGCATCAGCGCAGGCCACTGAAAGTATCACAGGACTCAGGACGTTGTAACCGAGATTCATTTCAATTGAGTGGCTGGGCTGGATCCCCTATTCAGGCATGCCCCTCTTACTCAGGAGATGGGTTGCTACTTTTTCTCTTGGCTCTCAAAATCCCCTTTCCCTAGAAAGCAATGTAGTGATTGCTGACTTAACCCTTCCTGGTTGGTCAATGGAAAGTCTAATCAAGACTCACAAAACGTAGGTGAATGAGGGCGGACCTGGATCGGGAGCTCCCCCACCCCCCACCCCCGCCGCCCTCCTGAGTGAAATGAGGAGAGATTAGGGACACAGGCCCTTCCAGGTCTTAAAAATTAGATTTAGGAATGAAGAAGGGAGGAGCCAGGTTGCTGAGGTCTGGGGTCATGGTAATAGAATGGGACGTCTCTGGCTCCCAAGCTGGACCGAGGGTTCGGAAGCCGGGACCCTGCGTGTCCGCAGTGGGTTGGACGGGATTTGGCTTCTGCACAGACCTGTGGATTGCGGATTTGGGAAACGACCACAACTGTTCCTGGGCTCTGAAGGCATCGTCTTTTGGTGAAGCGCGTCCTTTAGCGCCCCCACGCGGCAAGGAATTATATACATATGTTCTATTTCTGAATGGAAAATCGTTAAGAGTGTGTTTGGTGTTGGTTTCCAGACCAATTAGTAATCCTTGGGAGTATATTTTCCTTTTAATAATAAAGTAACAGTAAATGAAAGGAGAGAAACCCCGAATTCTTATTCCTACTACACGTTGTAGATTCTGGGATTGGGTGCGTAGTTCAGTGGTGGAGAGCTTTCTTGGTACGTGTGGAGCCCCTGGATTCCATCCCTAGCACCAAAACAAAACAAAACAAAAACCAAACCAAACCAAACAAAACAAAACCATAGTAGGTTCTGGAGCCAGAAATCTCTGAGCTCAAGGTATACTGTAGCATCTACCTCATAGGGCTACTGGGGCACTGAATGAAATAACCTGTATAAAGGGCTTCATGCAGGGCCTGTATCATGAGGACAAGGAATCAATAAATATGAGCCATTGGGAGAAGTTCCTACCGCATACCAGCATACTTTCTGCACAGTTATTCTCATGGCATAGCCTCAACTTTGTATAATTATTTTCATCCTTAATTGCATGTTGCAAGCAGTTTTCTATGTTGCTATGTCATTATTTTAATGCTTACAAACCTCTTTAAAAGTCTTCACTAAGCTTGTTTTCATATACTTACTGTTTCTTTAGCTTTGCTTATAGCCAGCTGCCTTCTGTTGAGCACAGCAGCTCAGGAACAAGGCTGCGTGATTGTCAAAGGAAGACCTTTGCTGTTAGAGATGGCTCATTCATTCATTCATTCATTCTTCCAACAGTGAAAGGACACTTTCCAAGAATGAAGCTCGCTTTCTCAGTGCCTTGCCATGTGTGGAGCTGTTTCTACACTCTGTGCCGATATTTGGTTTCTAATGCTTATTGGACATCTGGTGATGAGGGCATAGAACCAACTGGGAATCAGGAGATAAAGATTCTAGTCCCCACACTTCCAGGAAAGTCCCTCCCTCTTTTAGGGCCATCTGTAGTGTAAGAGGATTAGACTAGATGGTGCAGAACCCTTCCCATACCTGATGTTCCCTAAATCTGGCTGCCTAGCTCCAGGTGTGCTGCTGTGGGACTCAAGGACAATGTAGGATATGGACATAACTCCTGGGAGGTTGCTTGGAATCTACACATCCACGGTCCAGATTAGGAATCTCAAGTGTCCATTGCTGTCAGTGGGGGGTGCTCCCAATCTGGGGTGGAGAAACCCTCTCTGAAGCCAAAAGCATGGGTTTAATGCTGATATGTGCCACCCTGACTCTGTACATCACTTCTTAGGGTGCTGAGCAAATGGGCAGCCCTGCCCATGTCCTGAGCAAGGTGGGAGCCCCATCTTTGCCCTCTGCGAAGTCTCTGGGTGCTCTCCTGCTCTGGCATAGAAGGATCCAAATATCCCCCTTCCATTTGGAGAGATGTCCTCAGAATTTGTGCTAACTCAGTAAGGGTTGTGAAGCCTGTCCCATCGGATGTAGCCCTCAGGGTTCTAGGGGAGACTCCTCCTTTTGAATACAACTCTGAGAGGCTGGCAGTCTCCGTGGTTAATTAAGTTCACAGGCTCTGTAATGAGACATGGTTCAGAACAGCTCCATCACCTGTGGTGGATCCAGAACAAGGTACTCAGTTTCCCTGTGCTTCAGTTGCCCCATATGTAAAATGAAACTTAATAAAGCCTGAATCTATGAGCCAGGCATGCTGGCACATGCCTTTAATTCCAGCAATTTAGGAGGCTGAGGCAGGAGGATCACAACTTTGAGGCTAGCCATGGCAACTTAGCGAGTCTGTCTCAAAATTAAAAAAGGACTGGAGATGAGTGATAGAGCAACCCTGGGTTTAATCTTCAGTACCTCCCTGCAAAAATGTCAATCTGTGGGATAAAATATGCTAAGACACTCAACAGTGTCTGGCATAAGCTATTTTTATGGGAAATATTTTGGTGTGGTTGAAGCGCTTTCTCAATATGTAGATACTAAATGCTATAACATCAAGATTTCAAGAGAACAAATTTCTGTTAGCAACTTGACTCACACACTTCCTAGATCTCACTTGGCATCAGTGTGTTTTATTAATGAAATCTAGTATTAACTCCATATTTCATTGAAGGCATTTCAACTAGCCTGTGGTTGCAAAAGCCTTTATAGCTAGTGAGTCCACCCTGTTCCATCCCCTCCAACCCACGCAAACCAGATATCTTTTCAAGATAAAAGAAAACCTTATTCTTAGATAATAAAACTTTTAATTTTTAAATGCCATTCTTTAAAATGGGAGTCATTTAAACATAAATTTGTTCTAGTTAGAACCAAAGTTGATTTGTCTATTACCAACACAAAAGAAACACAGCATCAAAGTTTTATATCTTCAGGGTTCAGTTAGCAGGAATGAATGGAAATTCTCCAAAGTAGCACAGAATTTGGCATACTGGGAAAATATCAGAAAGGTTGGGCCTGTCCCAGTAATCAATCTAGGTCATTTTATAGGTGAGGAAATAGCATTGTGGATGAATTCTTGTGTCATCCCCAAATTCATATGTTGAAATACTATCTCCTAATGTAATGCTGTCAGGATTTTATTAGGATTAAATGCAATCATGAGGACTGTAGCCCTTCTGAATAGGATTAAGAGTCCTTGTAGGTGTTCTGAGAGCTAACTTCTTTCTGCTATGTGAGGACACAGCAAGAAGGAACCATCTAGAGCTTGGAAATGGGCTCTCACCGGACCCTGAATTTGTCCATGCCTAGACCTTGGACTTCCCAGTTTCCAGAACTATGAGAAATAAATGCTTGATTTTTAAACTGCTTAGCCTATGATATTCTTAACCAGAACCAACCAAGACATAGAGGTCCAGAGAGAAACAGGGGAAAGAAAGTCCTGTGTGCAGGTCATCCTGGAATTTCAGGACTCTTGGTCTTAAACTCACGGTTGTTTTCACTGTGACTTGAAATCACTTCCCAGGCCCCAGTAATTTCTTCTCTTAGAACCACACCACAAGAGGAATTTCCAACCAGGTCTATAGGACAATGACTTGCCCTCCCTGGCCACCATTCCTTTACCCAACATGGGCTGTTCGAGTCTGCCCAAACAGGATTTTGAAATAGAAACACACTGGGGCTGGAAGTGACTAGAGGGTTCTGAAGAGGAGGTCCACAATCTCCTGTGGCTGCAATTCCTAGAGTGCCCTGGGTCCTCTCTTGCAAAGAGTTGAATGACTGACCTTCCAATGACATGTTTCAATATTGTCCCTTTCTTGGCATAAGCTTCCAGAAGTTGCTCTTCTCTTAGGAACCTTAACCAACAGAGATTGAAGGAAAGAAAGTTGGTGACCCTGCTGGGACCAGAGAATGTGGGGACGTTGCTTTTGAATGTAAAGCAGATCTCTGAGTAGGCAGCAGGGTGACTCACTTATCTTCAAACTCCTGCACTCCATTGTGAAAGCGTCCCTTTCCAGGCAACATCCCTGCCCTCCCCAGGATTCAGCAGGAACCACCATATTTGGCCAACCTGTTCCCTGTCTCCCTCACCAGTTGATAGGAATGAGCTGCTAATGGAAATTGGGTAAACGACCCCTCTCCTGAGGAATTTGGACTTGGGACTAGGAGATTTCAGTGCTACCTGGCTGCTCTCTTGAATAGAGGAGATGTAGGCTTTGGAGTGTGGGTGACAGCCATTGTCTGTTATGTGGATGGGAAACAGCCAGTTTGCAAGAAGAGAAAAAGTAGAAACCAATGCATTAAGATGGAGAGGGGAGAACTCTCGAAGCCCCTACAACTCCCGCTTCCTTGGCTCCAGGAGCTTCTTGGCCACTGACTCACAGTGGTTTTTTCCCCTATGGCTCCCACCATAGAGAGCAGCAACTCACAGGACATCACTGCTTGACTGGAGGAGCGGCTTGAGGGTGGGTGGGAGCAGGACCACCCCTGAAAGGGAATATTGAGGGAGAAACAGATATCGGCCTGATGGAAATGGAGTGGGACATTCCAAATAGTGGCACAGCATATGCAACTTCGAGGGATCTGAGTCAAATCTGTTTCCAGAGCAGTAAAGAATTGGGTGTGGGTCCCTACAAAGGATGTTACCATCTCAAATCAAAACCAAGGAGGGCTTATTATAGACTTAGGAGACAAGTACCTGTTGATAATGTTGACGATCATGACAACCACTAATATGTTGAGCGCTTATGAGTGCAGTGCAAAATGTCATTCCCATTTTACAGATGGGGAAACAGAACTAGAGGCTCCATGATAGCATTCAGACTCAAGCAGCCTAATGCTAACTCACTTCTAAAACCATGATACCCCACCATTTAGTAGTGAGAAAAGATGTTCTGTAGAGAAACTGAGGCATAGAGCCAAAACCTTGCTTATAGTGACTCAGTGGCAGATTTAGAGACCAAGCTTAAAGTTTTCAGGTCTGATCTGAGGCTTTAGTATCTTAATCTTGGGAAATCTGTTTCCTGTGATGACTCAGACTCTATCCTTTGCCTCAAGGTTTGGAAGGGGCTGGATAACCACAAGTTCCAGATGAATGCCAAACATGGTCTTTTCAGAAACCATGATCAGTGACTCCATTTCCCAAATGCAGAAAAGTGTTGATGGAAATTATGAACTCAAACCCATGAGCTGATTTGGTTTGTGGATTCCCTACCCACCCTGCATCTGAGGGTACTTGCACTTGATTGTGGCTTTGGGGATACATCCTGTCAGGGCAATTCTTCTCATGATGGTCTGACACACACAGATCCCCCAGGTGGGGGGAACAGTTTCCACTGCTGACTGCCTAACCAGCAGCCAAGCCCAACCCCCAGGGTCTCTCTTGCCCACCACCACTGTAGGTGTTACATGAGCAAAATTTATTCTCAGTCTTCCTTGCAGACAGGGGTGGCTATGAGATTCAGTTCTGGCGAAGGAGGCAAAAGCAAAATTTGGCTGGGGGATTCTGGAAAAGCCAGTGCTGCTGTCCTTTCTTCCCCTTCCTCCTGCCTTGAAAATGGATGCGTGTTTGGGGCTGCAGCAGCCTCTGGGAGACCATGGGGAAAGGCCAAGAGAAGCATAGAGTAGAAATACTTGTGCCAACTTGGGGACCCCCCAAATAAACCAGCAGTCAATCAACTCTAGACTTCCCATTAGTGAGAAAAACAAGCCTTTATTTATTTAAGGCACAGGTGCATTTGCTGACCCTTAGATTGGAGTGTATCCTGACTAATACCCCATGGCAGAGGATGGACCTTGAGATTAATCAGCTAGTCCAATATTTTTGTTTTCTCTCTGTTTTTACTCCAGAAATTTTTGTTGAACAAAATCTTATGACAGAATTGTGACTTTGAGAGGTGGGGCTGTCCTTAGGTCACTGCAGGCATGTCCTTGAAGAGGATTGTGGAACTCCATCTCTTCCTTCTCCTGGCTGCCTGGCCATGAGGTGAGCAGTTTTACTCTGTCACACACTTGTGCCAAGTGCTGCCTCACCCAAAGCAACCAGGCCAACTAATCTAAACTGTGAGCCTCTAAAACTGTGAGCCAAAATAACCCTTTTCTCTTTGTAAGTTGATTTTCTTAGATATTTGTTATAGTAACAGAGGACTGGCTACCGAAGGGAGTATCTCCACATTTGTTTATTCATTCCCACAACAAGTATTTACAGGGCTCCTATTTACTGAGCCAGGGACTGTGCTAGGTGCTGATATTAGGGTGGATAAGAGCTCTCTGTCCTCTTGGAACTCAATCCAGAGGCTGATAGTAATGGTAAACAACAAAACCATTTCCAGATAGTGGAAAGTGCCAGGATGGAAATAGGTGATATGATAGGTGGTAGATGTCAGGCCAAGTGCAGGGCCACTTGAGATTGGGTGGTCAGGGAAGATCTTTCTGATGTACTGACACTTAAGTTGAAATAAAGGTGAATAACAAGAAGAGGTGAGCTTGTGAGTACCTGGGGGAAACCATCTCTTCTGTACTGTTTTGTGAACAGTCAGTGCAGTTGGAGAAAAGGGGTACAAGATGAGATCAAAGAGGTGGACTGAGGTCCAATTATGTAGACCAAAGTAAAGTTCAAGCCAGCTCCTGGAGAAAGACAGAACCAAGCAGGGGTGCCTAGGGATGGAAGGTAGCTAGAGAGGAATGAGTCCTCCAACTCATAGATCAAAATAATCCCGAGGGTGAGGGGCGTTTCTGAGGCCTGAATTTTAGCCAATCAGAGGCTAGGAGCGGATCCAGGGGTCCTGGGTCCTTGACCTCTCCAGTCTGTCTCATTTCTATTCATGCCATCTCCCACGTGCTCAGGAAGGGAGACCTACAGGGATTGTAGGGAATTCTATATTCCCCTGGTTTCCTGGACAATCTAGAAAGGAAAACCTGATCTTCTAGCATCCCATCCCTTCCTTCAAGGAGAAGGGAGGAGTGACCCTTGCGGGGGAGATAATCCTTCCCACCTGTCTAGATTGCTTTCCAGGGTGATGCTCTTGCTCCTGTGGGGCAGTGGTGGTGGCCAGGAGGCCAGCTGTGGGCCATGCTGAAGAGGGTGGCAAGCTCCAGAGTCCTAAAGGGCCTGAGGCACCTAGGTCGACTGGTTCTTCGGAGAGGGTCAAGTCCTGACCACAACACTGACCTCATGGTACTGTGGTACTGAATGATGTGTGCGAGGTGGGGTGTGGCAGACAGACCTCGGTAGTCTCCCCTCAGCCCAGCTCCTTTGTGCAGTTACTCCGTATCATAGTGGTTTTTTTGTTGTTGTTGTCCTATTTTTTAGCTTAATAGTTATACAACTCTGTATAGTTTTTAAAAACATAAATAGTATTGATCTGAATGTATTGCCCTGCAACTTGCTTTTTACATTTTAGCTATCCTCAAGGCTGTTCAAGTGAAGACAGGAAGATTCACACTAGTCATTAACTTATTACACTGCAGGGAATTACCAGTCTTTACGTCACCCATTCCCAGTGGATGGACTTTTTAGTTGGTTGTAATTTTCTGCTATTAGTAACAACCCTTCGGTGAGCATCGTTGTCATTCCTTCCTGAATTGTATTTCTCTATGGTTGTTTTATTCTTCAACCACAGGCAAGCTAACAATTACACTGATGAATGATAAGGTTAGAATGGGATCTAACAAGGTTCTGATGGGGACAGATTGGATGGAAGGGGATAGGATAAATTCTCTAGGGATGGCTTTGGCTCACAAAGCAAGCAGGCCTAGGCTCATTCCTGGTTTTGGTCTCAGCTGTACAAGGAGCTTACTAAGGAATGGTAGGTGGGTCCCATCCCTGATCTCAACCTTATTTTTCTCATTTGCAAAGAAAAAACAGTGAAGTTGAGTGAGAGGACCTGGTGAGATTATGTGTAAGGTTTCCACCTGCTGAAATGCCTTGCATTACCAAACCGTGGTCTAAAACTACACAAGGGAACTGCTAAATTAATTGCACAGCATTAGGGTCATAGCACTGTGTTCTTTTTTTTTTTTTTTTTTTTTTTTTTGCCGTGCTGGGGACTGAGCTATGTCCCCAGCCCTGCACAGTGTTCTTAATAACTACTTTAACAAAAGGCATATTTGTCTTAATACTAAGATGAGTCAAACCAAAGCATATATTGTTTTGAGTCTTTGTAAACTAAGGTGGAATCATCTCCTATCAATATTTTATTTTAATTCATTCAACAGATAGTGAGTGCTGCCTCGGTTTCTAGCACAGTTCAAGACCCTGGGGATTCATCATGAACAAAACAAATTTTCATGCTTTCAAGGAACTTACTTTCACTTGAGCATTTAAGATTGTGTATGTGTGTGTAGATCATATTTTAAACATCCATGCTTTTGCATGGATACAGAGAAATATTAATTTAATTAATTTTCTAAGTATTACTCAGGGAAGTTCCACAATGTGATTTCTCTTCCTGTGTGATATTCAACAAATTAATAGGATTTTGTGGTTTCAAACTGTCAATTAAATTTTCTGTGGGTCCTCTCTCCAGAATAGCTCTTTGGGTAATATATATAAAGGATATATATATCCATCAAAGAAGAGGGATATTTTATGTTTATAAAATATTGCTTCTTTCAAGTTGCAGTTGGTGACTTTTTTCCCTGAAACAATGACATCCATCATTCTAAACCCATCAAAATTTTCAGCAAAATGGATGGAAGTGGAGGACATTATGTTAATGAAATAAGTCAGACACAGAAAGACAAATATTGCATCTGCTCACTCACACGTGGAAGCTAAAAAAGTTGGTCTTGAAGAAGAGGAGAGTAGAATAGTGATTACTAGAGACTGAAAAGGGTGGGGTAGTTAGAGGGAGGTTGGATAATGGGTACCAAAATACAGTTAGATTGGAGGAACCTATCTAACCTTCAACAGCATGGTAGGATGACTATGGTTTATAACAACCTATTAAATGTTTGTGGGTTTTTTTGGGTGGGTACCAGGGATTGAACTCAGGGGCACTTGACCACTGAGCCACATCCCCAGCCCTATTTTGTATTTCATTTAGAGACAGAGTTTCACTGGGTTGCTTAGCACCTTGCTTTTGCTGAGGTTGGCTTTGAACGTGCAATCCTCTTGCCTCAGCCTCCTGAGCCACTGGGATTTCAGGAGTGTGCCACCATGCCCGGCTTATGAAATGTTTTTTTTTTTTTTTTTTTTTTTTTTTTTTTTTTTTTAAGAACTTGAAAAAAGGAGTTTGAAGGCTCTAAACACAAGAAATGATAAGGAGATGGAAATGTTAATTACTCTGATTGATCACTATGCATTGTAGCCATGTATTGAATTATCATATTGTACCCTATAAACACATACAATTATGTACCAATTAAAAAGAAAAAATAAAATTATAATGAATAATAAAGATCACAAAGATGTATTCATATCTTTCTATTTTACTAAATATACTTGATTCTTATGAGCTGTATCTGTTAAACCAAAACTCTTTGAGACCAAGGGATCACTGAAGTAAGAGAGTGTTATGGTTTGGCTCTGGAATGTCCCCCAAAGGTTCAAGTGTTGGAGGCTTGGTCCCCAGTGCAGTAATGTTTAGAGGTGGGGCTTTGGGGAAATGATTGAATCATGAGGCCTCTGACTTCATCAATGGATTGATCCCCTGAGGAATTCAGTGCTGAATGGACTACTTGGAGGTGGTAGAAACACTAGGAGGTGGGACCTAGTTGAAGAGAGTGGGTCCTTGGGAAGTGTGCCTCTGGGGACTATATCTTGTCCCTGGCCCCTTCCCCCCTACCTCTCTCTCTGCTTCCCAACCACCATGAATTGATCAGCTATGTCCCACCACTCCCTCTCTACCACAATGTCACCATGATGTCACCACACCCTTTCCATAATGATGTTCTGCCTCACCACAGGCCCATAATGATGGAACCAACCAACCATGGACTGAAACCTCTGAAGCTGTGAGCCAAAATAAATCTTTCGTTCTTTAAATTGTTTTTCCTCAGGTATTTGGTCATAGTGATGAAAAGTCAGCAAATACAGAAGGTTTATTGAGCCATTACAGGGGCTAGCCAGAAAAAGGACTAGGTCTGGGACCATTCCTGCAGCTACCAGCAGCAGGGTTAAGTAGTAGTTGGAAAAATGTCCACTGGAACCAGAGCTAAAAACATTTTTATAATGAAAATTGGGAAAGCAAAGCACAAGGTGTTTATATTTAAATCTGCTAAAGATCAGAGGAGCAGGATAACATGAAACAAGAAAAGTTTGGAATAGGAGGACAAGTCATTTTTTCTGGATTGGTTGAGATTGTAAGCAGGAGGTGATTATACCTGGAGAGTCATCAGTCTGGGATTGAGTCAAAGTTTTAAGGTCCATTCCAGAGTGTGGAATAAGCTCACCCCTATTCACTGAATGATTTTCCTTAACTCTTCCCCTCTTCCATCCTCTGGCCCTTGTAATTAAATTGACTTCTCAGAGTTTTTCTGTTATTGTGTTTTACACAGTAGCATTTCTAGGTTAAACATAAATCAAACAAACTTTCACTGATCTTCTCTTCCAAATGCTTTTGCACTTAATGGAATCCCAGTATAATTGATTCCAAATCTTGCTGTGGGATGCAATATGTAGTAATTTGGAGTGTGGCTCTGTAATTGGGGTGGGTTTGACACTCATTTCCAGCACATTTTACATGACTTCAGGCAAGTTAGTCTTAAAAAAACTTCAGTTTCTTTATCTCCAAAAGAGAGGTAATGGTAGTCTCTACTTTCCAGAGCTACTGTGGGGATTACATAGAACTGTGTGAATTAACACCTAGCATGTAAACACTAAACAGGTGATCCATTTAATTGTCTGTCTGACATGGGCTATGTGAGGGAAGCAGGGGCATTGGATTCTTCCCATTTTATTGTTTACATGGAAGAAAGAGCTCTGGGTTCTGAATCAGGAAAGTACGGTATTCGTTCTGCCACCAATAGACTGTATGGCTCTAAGTCACCTTCTTTTCCTTCTTTAAGTCTATTTTTCCACTTATTAAATAAGATATAAACTACATTCATTGAATACCCAGGGGCCAGGCTTGTATATTGTATTTTGTGCATTAATTTATTCCTCTCTTTACACACAGAGTAGTTAACACTCCAGGACGTTAAATATTTACCCCAAGGACACAGGTAAGTGGCAGGTCAGAGCTCAAACCCAGGCTGCCTGGTTCCCAAGGCCAGATGCTTCAGGCCAATGCAGCCATTCACATCCATGCTCAGCATCACAGTCCTGTGTCCTAAGATTGATATCTGAAGGGCCTCAGAGATAATGAAATTTCTCAGTTCTTCCCATTTTACAAATAGTGAAAACTAAGACCTAAAAAGAACAAGGAACTTAATTCAAGTTCACACAAATTAGTGGCCCAAATGGTCTCAGAATCTAGGTTTTAGGCTCTTTCTGGCCCAGAAAGTCAAAGGACCATCACTGAGTCTTTTCAAAAGCAAAAATCTGCTCTTACATTGTCAGTTTGCCTGCAGATAATGATTTGCACTTCGGTTTGATCAAATCCCTGCTTTCTTTACATATTTGGGTTTCAGAGTGTTCAGACTGATATAGCAAGATACTACAGAGTAGCTTGTAAACAGCAGAAATTTATTTTTCCCAGTTATGGAGGTTTGTTAGTCTGAATTAGGGTACCAGCATAGTTGGGGTCTGGTGAGGACCCTCTCCTAGGTTGCAGTATGCTAACTTCTCTTTGTATCCTTACATCATATTAAGAGAGTGAAAAAGTTTTCTGGGGCCTCTAAAGAAGGACACTAATCCCATTCATGGGAGTCCCACCCTTGTGACCTAATTATCCTCCAAAGACCACCCCCTCCAAATATTCTCACCTTCGGAATTATATTTTATAATACATAACTTTTGGAGGGTATACAAATGTTCAGTCCATTGCAACTTGGACATGCTGGGACATGTTGTCCTCACTTACTTTGTCATCAGGGCTTCATCAGCTAAATAACCAACAGTTAAAAGGAGATCCCAGAGTCAGAATGTGTCTCTTGCTCACCAAGAACACATTGGAGCAGTTCTATTTATTTCTAAAAAAAAGCCAGGCGCTCTTTGTAGACCCTTAGCCCTATGAGGCATGTAGAAATCTGTCCCCCACCCCACCCCCTTGCTCTGTACTGGAGAAGAAGGACAAGCATAAAAAAGAAACTGTCACTCAGAGAGGAATACAGAGGTCATAAGTCGGTTGACTGTCTCCATCTACTATTGGACCTTTGAATGTGGCAATTTAAAAGAAGAGGATGATATTTGCTTTAACATTTTAAATATTAAATTAAAATATTCGACAACCACCTGCACTATGACTCTCCTGCTGTTTGAGCCTGGTTCAGTTCTTCTGGGGAACCAGACTGATTTTGTAGCAGTTCTCTGTGTAGTCAGGGGATCTCTGAGTGTCCCTGGGTCCTCCTTTCAAGGGATCTATGAGATTAAAACTATTTTAACAACTGTGTTAAGACATTACATGCCTTTTTTACTCCCATTCTCTCGAGTTTTCTGGAGGTGATGTAGTATTATTATCTCAGCAGACTGAATGCAGAAACATGGAGAGAATCCAGCTGTCTACTATTCCACCAGACATGACAGAGATTTGCAAAACTGGAAGATGAATCCTTTCCTTTTTGGAAGAACATTTTCCTAGAATTTTAACATCTTTTCATATAAGAATTCCCTATACTTAGATTCCATGTTTGGGATGAAAAAGAATCATCTATAGTACAAAAAAGTTGTACCAATCAAACCATCTGCCAGGTGGTCTGGATTCTAGCTGAGGCTCCTCTCTAACCCCAGCAAGTCACTTCCTTTGGGCCACTGAGTACCAGATTGCTTCCTTGGGCCCTTCCGGTTTTAGCTTATTACGATAATTTAAGGTGTCTTTTCTCATTCGATTTGGGAGCTTCCTTCAGGTGGGAGCTACCTTCTCCAGTATGATTTCTTCTGAATGTTAGTGAAGTGGCGACTGTGTCCACCAAACAGCATTGCAGGAGAACCAGATGACTGCGTTCTTGCTTTGAGAATTAAAAAGCGTTAGTTAAATACAAGTTTAACAAAGGGTTAAAAAGCATAAATATGGACACACAGCACAAAAGGGCAAGACAGAAAATCTGAAACTAGTCACTTATTAAAAGTATTCTGGGATTTTATTCATTTATATACATTGAAAAAGAGAATAATAGGCAACTATGTGCACAAAAATCTCCAAGGCACAGAAGTAAAATATGTCTATGGCACAGACTCAGGAATTTATATTTACTTGTTATTTTAAACACACTAGATTTTTTCCTAATTATAAAAATAACATGGTCATTGTAGAAAAGTTTAGAAATACAGACAAACATAAAAAAGAGAATAAAGACCACCTATAATTCTACCCCCAGAAATAACTCCTAACATATCTGGTATATTTCTTCTGGGTTAAAAAAAAAAAACAAAAAACTCGGATGTGCTTTATACGACAGTTATCATATTAAATATGGAGTCCTTAGCATTACATTAGAAATGCTTCCCCCATGACATTACAAATTCTTCATAAATATGAGTGCAATTGTTGCTTCTGGTTCAGCCCCACATTGAGGACTAAGTGTTTGCAGAGGACTGGGCATGAAGACATAAACAAAGCCAACGCAGGAGAACTGAGTCCACAAGGGTGAAAAATCAGGACCTGAGTTCCTCCCATGGGAGGGAGTAGCAGCTCTAAGCAGGCTCCTTCTGCAAGTGGGGTTCTTCTGCTTCGTTCAAGGACAGGCTGGTGGATTTCCATTTAGGTGAGATCAGGCCCTGCCCATGTCAGTGTCAGGAGGCTGACATGAAGGATATAGTTCTAAACTGGCAATGTAGATCATAGATTCTTTTTGCTCCTGGCTAGTTACACACCTTTTTAGGAGCACAGGTTAGCTGGAGTTAGCATCCCTTAGAAGGAAGCTACTTCTAGAGGCTTTGGGGTATCCCCCCACCCCCGGCCCCATGGCTGAATGAGGGTGTCATAAGACAAAAACCCAAATGATAAAAAACAGAAATTACCACTGGATAGTTGGTAAAGATAGCACTTTAAAGTCACCTGGGCACTTCACATCACCAGCAGTCCCAGCCTTTGCCGGGCTGTTCGTGATGGAGTGGAATTGGCAAAAAGGAAAGGAAAGAGGGTTGGAGGTGGAGTGCCCCAAGCATAGTTCTCTAAAAATTGGATTTCCAAGTTCAAAGTGCTCCTAGATTTCTTCTTCTGGAGAGTGCTCTTCACATCATGGGATAAGCGATGACAAAATAGTTAAGCTCTGAATCGATCAGCTTTCTGTACTTCCTGTAAATTTCCCGGAGGGTCCTGTCTTCTTCATTTGTCTCATATCTGTTTGTATAAATTCTCACCTGTGTCAACAGAGAAACACACACACACACACATACACACACACACACACACACACACACGATTACATCATTCAGGACCTGACAATAATCCAAATGATCTACACATATGATTACCAGCAGAATTAAGAAAAGCCCAAAGTCAGCTATAGTCATCCCTTGGTATCTATGAGGGATTGGTTCCAGGAACCCCCCTGCTCAGATACCAAAATCGATGGATGTTCAAGTCCCTCTTATAAAATGGCACAGTATTTGCACATAACCTATGTGCATCCTCCTTTAAATCATCTGGAGATTACTTGCAATATCTAAGACAATGTAAATATTGTGCAAATAGTGGTTATACTGCATTATCTAGGGAATAACAAGAAGAGTCTGTATATCTTCAATACAGACACTATATTTTCCCCCCAAACATTTTCTATCTGTAGTCAGTTGGATCCACAGATATGGAACCTATGGATACTGAGGGCTGAGTGTACTAAGGAAGAGAGCTCCAAATTCCCCTCTGTGAAACTGTTCATCTCCAATGGACAGATTCAGGTATGATGGCTTCCCCCCACCCCTGTCCCTCACTCTCTTATCTGCATCTCAGAGCAGAATCACCACGTCCAGATGCCCCTTGGTTCCCAGGGAACCAACTAAGTGCTCTTACCTTGAGGGTACGCAGGGCACACTGCCCCTCCTCTTGGCTCTTCAGAATCCGCTCTACAAACCTAACATCTAGGAAAGCCCAGATTTTAAAGTAAAACAGCTTCCTGCAGTTTAGAATGAGAAGATGCAGCTCTTCATCAAGTGACTCATGGTTGTTGTTGAACTCAAAAGTTAATTTCTGGAAAAGTACCAAAGAGGGGAGTGTGTGGGTGAGGATGCTGGGACTGGCTGGGTCCTTCCACCTTATCTGCATAGCTCAGCTTTGGGCCAAGTTTGGGTTTGGAAGCTTTTTAGATAAGGGACACTAGACTTTTAATTCTCAAAGGAAGAGATTTGAGAATAACTGTGATTGCATGAAAACTTGAAAGACTTGGAATTTGGAGGCCATGCATTTGGAATCCAGAGACCAACGTGCTGACCTCAGCTCTGTGGTGGACTGGCTGGGTGACTATGGGCCGACTGCCAAACTTCAAGTTTTTCTGTAGCTCTGAGAAATCATAGTGATGTCTGCCCTGACTGCCTCAGGGTTATGTGGACATCAAATGAGCTAATAGTGTCTTATACTCCATCCATGTTCATAATGTTATTTATATTCATGTCAATTGTTACAACCACTGGGAGGCCCTTAGGAGGGACAAAAATGACCCTGATTTTTCATATGGGGAAAACGCCAGATTAGAGAATAGCCAGAACTTCCAAGCTCTTCAGTGGACTAAATTGAATTTAGTTTTAGGTTAGTGTTTCCTCCCATTCCATCTTCCCAAGTAGCAGGCACCTCTGTAATTAGATAGGTCCCCACATAGCATGGACTACAGGAGCCATAGGGGCTCTGTGTACTGCTGTGGCTTGGTAAAAGGTAGAAGAGGCTGCCATCTGGAAGGCTTCTCCTAACTCAGACTTAACAGCTCTGAGCTAAGGGTGTAGAGGATTTTCTTGGTTAATAACCAACCAGAAAATTCCTGTCTTTCATGTGTAGGTGGTGAGCAGCAGTTTTTATCATCTTCTGCGGTGCTGGGGACATGGGGGAAGTTGATCTGGTAACATTTCCTAGAACCTCAATTTGAGATGTGCAGGAGCTAAGCTAAGAGCAGGCAGCATAGGCTTTCCTCTGGGAAAGTCAGCCACCTGAGTGACAGTCACTCTTCACAAGCCTCCCCGAGTCTCACTTCCCACCTACCTGCAGAGTGTGTCGGAAGGTGGGGAGGAGGTCCATCAGAGTCGGCCGCATGGACCAGTCTGGATCACTGAAATAGCAGCTTCTCAGACTGATGCTCCTGACTGGGATCTCCTGCAGGAGGATCCGAGCCAAGCGCTCGTACTTCATGACCCGTTCAAAGAAGAAGTTCACCTTCAAGTTGCTGGCTTGTCTGGCCAGCTTGGCCCAGGACATGCCCCAGACAACTTGGCCATGGGGATCATGAATGTGGCATTTGATGTTCATGGTCCAGAGGGTGCTGGCATTGTTCTCACCCAAGTTCTCCAGCAGCTCATCGGAGATACAGTTGTAGTTGAGTGTCAGTGACACCAAGTTATGGAATGTGGCCATGGTCTTGTTGAACTGGGGGCTGCTGTAGACGGCCAGGTGATGGCTGAAGTAATCCTCGATGTTGAGCTCCGAGGCAATGCTCTCGTTCCGTAGGTAGCTCAGGGAGTTGAGGACATGGCAGCCTTGCTCCACTGTCAGCCTGGCCCCTTTCAGACTGAGGTAGTCCAGGTGTTTGCCCACTTTCTTTAGAAAGAAGCTCAGGCTCTTGATGAGAGAGCTCCTGATGCTGTTCCTCCAGACCAGACGGTCCAGTTCCAGGTGCTGGATGGAAAGAGACTTCAGGCGGTTGTTACTTTTGCCCAGGCAAGAGAGAAGACCTCGCATGGTGACCTGAAACTTCTTGGTCAAGACAGCATTGTAAGGATTCAAGAATTTGATCTCCAGGTGTTCCAGATAACGGCCAAACTTCTTAACATACCAAAGAGCTGACTCAAATTCGGATGCATGTACCCGGGAAGGTCTCCCGCTGAAGGTGATGGTCCTGTATCGCCAGAGGTCAGCTGAATACATCATCTGGTTCCACTTTCTGCAGACCAGGGCTGCCCTGGACCTGTCCCTGTCACCCAGCCACCAGAAGACACGACGCAGGCACACATCAGGCAGGGTGGCCCAGCAGCTCTGTTCTTGAAGCTGGATGGATTCGCTTTCTTCATCCATCAAAGAACCCAGATGTATTGTGCAGCTGCGTGGTAAGCAGGGCTTCCAAAAACGAGGAAAGAAAAGCAATTGTTTTCTGTGGGGAGTGCAAAGGAAGAGCAATTACCTGGCAAGCAGAAATTAAACTCAATTGAATCAACGTTCTCTGGGGTCCTATGTGTGCTATATTAGGCATAATGCCAACTGGGTTGGTTCAGGTTCAACTCATGACACAACCAGGACCTGTAAAGACTTCACAATCTGTCCAGGGACATGGATCAGTCCTCAGTTTCACCACAATGAGAGAAGTGAAAATGTTCAGGCATACTCATGGTATACCATAGTAATGATTCATTTTCTCTGGGCAAGGAAGAAGTAGAGAGGGCTGCTCAGAGGAAGTGACGTAGGTGAGGTGGTTTTGAAGGTAAGATCTGCAAAGCAGACCTGCTTGTCTTGGTGATGGTGGAAGAACTGATGCATTCCAGGCAGAGGGGATAATAAATATGTGAGAGGTCACAGGTCTATGAATGCATATGATGTGTTCACCTTCAGGGAACTAAAAATTGGACATCTGGTAGAGGTGCTGGACCTCCTATAGGAGGTCTGGTATTGAGGGGGCCTAAAAAATGTGATAAAGACTATGTCCAAGAGGCTAGGCTCTCCTGTTGTTCCCTCTCCCCAAGAGTTTGGAATTCTGACATGGCCTGCCCGCTTTTCTGGATGAGAGTCTCTGTACGCATTGAGCTACATTGTTGATGGCTAGGTTTACATTCAAGAGGTAGAGCAACAGAACAGGGGTGGAGAACCTGAGCTGAGGTTAGGGAGAGCCATGGAGAGGAAAGGTGTGGAGGTGATGTGATCAGTCTCCGGGTGTAGAATGGACACTCTGGGGGAGTAGAGGAAAGATGGTCACAGGAAGTCTGGGCATTGTAGTGGAAATTGGATGGGTCTGTGATGGCCTTAGAGGACATGATTTGACAACTGGTGAAGGCAAAACTAGGGAGGACTGAAAGGTTTCTGACTTGGCTGTTGGATTGCAGGTAGTACCACCAGCCAATCTTGGCTACTGCCTGCCCAATACAAGGAATCACTGGTCAGACTTTTTATAGCCATCTGCTGAAGATTTCAGAAGTTTTTGCTTTCCAAGTTTCTCCTATTCAAAACTTCTGGTCCTCCCATCTTCAGGTTTGGACAGAGTTCCATGAAGGATTTAACAGCAGCCCACTACTACCCATGATCCAAGGCTCCAGCCAGTTCCCAGAGTCCCTGCTTCAAGTTCGATCTGCTCCTTTCTCTGTCCCTTCTTGCCAGTGCACATCACTATGTATGATCTGTGTCCTTGTCTTTCTTTCCCTTGGGACTAGGGATATCCTCAGTCTTCTATTGAGTATGTACTTAAACATTTAACAAATGAAAAATTTGGGATGTTTCTTCAATTACTTGCAAGTTGCCCATGGCTGGCTAAAGACACTGAAAAGGTGTGTCCCCGAACCTAAACCAATTCAAAAGCCAAACTGAAGGACTGGAGGTATAGCCCAGGGATACAGAGCTTACCTAGCACATGAGAAGCCCTGGGTTCCATCTCTAGCACTGCAAAATCAAACAAACAAAAACAAAACTAACCCCCTCCCGCCCCCCAAAGTCAAGGGTGGGAAGAACCACAGATATTTAAACAGTAAGGGTGTGGGTAGAAGAATATATTTGGTGGGCTGGAGTTTTCGGGAGGAACACCCAAATCATATGATGACTGAGAGTCCCCTAGAGCCTCATTGCAAGTGAAAGGCAGTGTAGCTTAGTGGTTGGGTTCTGACCTGTGATTCCTTCTTTTACCTTGGTTAATTTCTTTGTACCTCAGTCTCTGCATCTGTAAATAGGGTAATAGCTACCTTTCTCCTAGTGTTGGGAGTATTCTATGAGCTGAGATAGGGAAAGTGCCAGAATGGTGCCTGGAACACAAATGTTGGCAATTAGGAAGTAGGGTAGGACCAAGATACTTCTGCATCATCCCCATCAGAAAGGTATGAATCCACCCACTTTACAAATGGAGAAATGGAGGCCTTAGAAGGCAAGGCCTTGGATTTCAACCCAAGCTAGGACTCCAAGCTGGGCTCAATCTACCATTCTACACAGCCAGTCAAGACACCTAAGGATGTCCTATCCACCAGGCGATGAAGAGGTGGCTGGGGAAACTCCCATAGTCAAAGATGCTTCCTGGAGGAGGAGGCGGGTGAAGAGGGCAGCCCGCCCCTCCCGCGCGGGGCCTCTGGGTGTCCCACTGCCACCCTGTCTGCTCCGCCCCGACCGACTCGGCAGCCTGCAGCCCGCGCTCACTCGCCAGTTACCCGCTTGCTGCGCCCCGCTCGGGCTGCGCCCAGTTTGGGCTGCAGGGATGGCGAGAACCTGCCTGCTTCACCCGCGCCGCTGCTGCTCCGACGCCAACTCCTTGAGCACCCGGGGTCCGCACCCTGCCATCGCCCAGGTAAATAAATGTTCAGTACTGGGCCGCCTTTGTGACGCCCAGCCAGTCCGCACGGCTCTGCTCAGCACCATAGGTCTCAGAGGGCCACACCAGGAGTCGCCAGGTCAGTTGCTGGTGTATAGAAGTCACGATGCAACCCGCGCAGACTGACCAAGAGAGGACCCTGGCGGCGCTGGGTGGAAGGAGGCTCGGCCAGCACCCGGGGTGAACATGGTCATGCACCCTAACCCTCCCTCCTTCTGCATGCAAGGAAGATCTGTTCGGAGATTGGGGCGCAGTCCATCACCTGAACCGTCCTGATCTAGCCTCTGGGTCCCTCGAAGCCTCTGGAGACCCAGCTTTTGCGCCTCTCTTTAGGAAGTCGCTGTTGCAGGCTCTGCCCTGGGGCCCCTTTCTTCTCTTTAGTCAAGGCCCCCCGAGAAAGGCCTTAAGCAAATATGAACATAGTAAAGTTTGAGAGCCGCCCCACTTTTTCAATACCCTCCTCCCCTACTGCCCACCTTCCTCGGTCCTTCCCTACTCTGGTTGCGGAGCTGGTGCCCTAAGGGATCTGCCCAACGCTGGGGCAGAAAGTTGAGTGTACTCTTTGTCCCCAGGTAGGCTGCATCTCCAGGCTCCTCCTCCTTCCCTACCAAAAGTCTTCAAAGTTGTTCCTTTGTCCCTTAACACTTGTGCACCACTCCAACCTCATTTCTCCCTCCTCTCTCCTCCATTGCTTTCTTTTCTTTCCTCTTTTTTCCACCCCCTCCTATTCTCCTTTTCCCTTGCACCATCTCATCCTGCTGTCCCGGCTCCTGCCACTTCTTGCCCTGAAAAACCAGTGAGGAATTCCAAAGACGGTTAACAAGAAGATTTCAGGAAGGGCATTTTTATTCTTCAGGGCAAAGCTGGGGTCTCTAATCAGAAAGCTCAGCCAGAAGAACCAGAATTCATTTTTCTCTTGGTCATCTGTATCCCTTGGGCAAACCTTGTCTCTGTTCAAAAGAAGGAACATGGTTAAAGTGCACTTTTTTCTTCTAAAGCCCAAAGAACAAAATTTATCAATTTTCACAAATAGAGACCACCATGGAAAGTAAACAGGAATACCAGTATAACAGGAAATCTAAATTCATAGTACCTTTTCCAAATCTAGCTGGCCTTTCTCACTTGTTTTCCTTTCCATGAAGCTAACCGCAGGCATTTCTCCTAAAGAAATGGATATAAAGAAGTTCAATATATTTCCAGTGGGAAGTGCTAGTTTCTGAAATATCTCTGAACTTTGCTGTATACCCTGTTCCTGAGCATAAGCCCCAAGCTACAGATGGGGTGGGATGGCACAGAAGAGGCCCCACTGAGCCAGGAAGGGGTCAGGAGATTCTGGGGGAGTGTTAAAAGAGGCCTGTGATGATGGGGAGGAGCAGAAAAGAGATACTCATGCCATGGTAGCCATTGAAAACAATAAGCTACATTGTTTGACTCAAAGGGATTTTACTTGAGTATTGCTGAATCATAACATTAAGATGCAAGGAAATGTGTATGATAGTCCTCCAAATGTATATGTTTACATATAGTTATATAATAAGGTTACCAAATATAACATAGGATACCCAGTTAAATTTTAATTTCAAAGAAGCAAAAAATCATTGCATGGGGCATACTTTTATTTTAAAAAATGCTTTGTTTCTATGAAATCCAAATTTGACTAGGCATCTTGTATTTTCATTTGCTCAATCTGGCAACCCTATTGTATAAGAATGGAGAAAGGGGGAGATAGCCCTAATAGCACCCCCATCAAATATGAAATTAGCTCACTTTTTAATAAAATTATATGCACATGTCGATGAATAAAGTAGTTAGAAGAAAAGATTTAGGCCTACCTTTGTGTAAGGAGTATGTGTCATATATTAAGTGGAAAAAGTAAATGACAGAGTGATGAACATACAAAAATAGTATGTGGGGAAACAGAAACAATTCAAGCTGTGCCCAAGTTTGTCAGGGTTTGTGAGAGAAACGATATAAAACTTTGAAAAAGGACACCCACCAGGCTGTTGAAATTGGTATCAGAAAGGAGGTAAGGGCAGGGAATAATTACCTTTGACTTCATACTTTTTTATGTGGTATTACATCAGCTAGTTGCAACAAAAATCTAGTACTTTGTATTTTAAACAATACCAAACAAGCAAGGCTTCCAGTCCAGAGCTCGAAAACATAAATTTTGGAGCTATATATGTGTGGATTCCAGATTGGGTTCTGCCACCCTCTAATTGTACAATCTTGGAAAAGGTATTCTACCTTTCTGTTCAGTTCCTCACCTATAAAATGAGGATAAAATACCTGTTTATTGTTTACAGTGAAGATTAACTATTATTCAAGAGCTCAGCATTGTAACTGGCATACAAGGGTCAACTATCTCTAATACCAATTCACAAGAAAGTGACCTAGGATATAAAGAACATGATGTTGAGGGAGATCCTGCAAATCCTGATCTGCTTAAAGCAATCTTGATCTGCTGGAAGCAATCCACCAACTGACTTAGGATCTAAGACAAGACACTTTTGCTCTCTGACTCTTGCGTACCACCCCAGTCTCATTTCTCCATCAGAAATCTACACCTTGAGGGAGAGTGGCTACCCTTGGTTTCACTCATTTACTCTAGTTTTAGAGCACTTTGCTGTGTGTTGGTACTAGGCTAGGAGCTGGAGACTCAGAGATCTGGTTGTACCTTCTAAGGTGACCCAATATCTAGGAGGAAGCAAAAATAAACCAGGTGGCAAGTACTGTGAGAGTGCCCTTGGACACACAGAGAAGGAGAAAGCAGGGGAGGGCCTGTCCATTTGCAACATTGGGTAGCATCCTGCAAGTCTTGGATTTCTATAAGATACCATCCAAATGTTTCACAGCCAAGTAAGAAGAGAAGAGAGACTGGTTACCTGATGTTGACGTAGGGTGGGCAGGGGAAGTAGGATACTACACTGAGTACATCTCCTCAGAATGTTATAGGCTGCCTCGTCTTCTGTAGGAAAGGCAGTCCTTGGCTTGTGCTCAGCCTTCAAAGGCAGATTCGTGATTTTGTTTTTGTCCCTCAGGGCTCTCTGTGTTGAAAGTTGAGGAGATCTGTTTCTATTTTGTGTCTTTGGACGTACAACTCTCTCAGCTGTGAAAGTTTGATTTCCAGCAGCCTCACTTGGGAGGGACAGAGGAAGAATTTTTGGCTTTCCAGATGGATGATGCTTCCCAGACTCTGAGACTGAACAACATTTATCCTGCAATCATGAGCAATATATAAAATTAAAAAGTGACTTCATTGGTTGAACAATATAATTGATTAGATTATCTGGAAACTTCCTACTAAAAGCACCTACATATGATGGATGAAATATGACAAATGTTCAATTTAAGTTTATAGTTGACTTTACATGAAAGAAAAACAAAACAAAACAAAATAAGAGAAAACTCAGAGTTCCAGGAATGAAGGTCTGAGTGGTTGCTATGGTTTGAATGTGTTCCCTCCAAAATCCAGGTATTAAGTGATAGTATTAAGAGGCAACACTGTTAAGAGCTAATTTAGAACATCAGGGTTCCTCCCTCATTAATGTAATTAAGGACTTTATGAAAGCAGCTTCATGCAGCATTTGATTAACTCGCTTTTCTACCTTCTGCTACATGAGGATGAAGCAAAAATACCCTCACCAGAAACCAAGTGCTAACACCTTGGTCTTGGATTTTCAGCCTTCAGAATTGTGAGAATTAAATTTCTGTTCTATATAAATTATCTCATCTGTGGTATTCTGTTGTAGCAGCACAAACAGACCATGACACTGGTTAAACAAATGAACAGACACTTGGTTATGAGAGAAGATGAAGGGTCAGCTTTGTAAATAGGGACTTGGATGAGAGAAAAGTTCCATTCACCTAAGGTGGGGAAATGAAGCAACACTCCCCATTCCGGGCACAATGCTGGTAATCTTAAAGGCTAAATTATGGTGACTAAGAGAAAAGAATCAGTTAATTAGAAAAGTAAAGTGGTAGAAAGTTTTCCTATTTTGGGCTGGAATTTGAGTGTGGAGAAGCAAAAAACGTGTCCCTGCAAACTCAAAATCACAGGCCCATGCCATTCCATGTTTGGAGTTCAGATTTATATTAGTCTCATCTTTAGAGAATCCTTAAGCAGAAACATTAACATAAAATTGTGGAGTAATCACAGAATACCTCTGGAAGGTACATAACCTCAAAATAGATCATAAAGGATTCTTACAGGTAGTGATCCACCAAATAGAAACTCACAGTCCAAACTTTAACATACTTTTGGGGACAATTCACCTTGAGTAAGTCAAAACAAATAGAAGGGCTAACTTCCAAGAAGTTCATATAATAGAACTATACCCAGCTAAACTATCATTCAAAAATACGGGGTGGGGGGAAAGCTCATTTTCAGGCAATTAAAAATTTACTACTCACCGATTCTTGCTGAAAGAACTGATATGTACTTCAGAAAGAGAGAAATAATAGCAAGAAGGAAAACTTGTGATCCAAGAAAGAATGTGAGCAAAGAGAAGGGTAGGGTAAACTTGTGAGTATACCCAAATAGGCATGAATTATATAACTTAATAATGCTAATGACTAAAGAGGGATGGTATTAAAACAAAGCAGATCAGAATTATGGCAACATTCTCATATAAAATGGGATTAAAGGGTTAGAGTTTACATGTTTTCAAATCTATATATGTTTGTAAAGGGGATTGAGATAATGATTCACTGTAGACTTTATTAAGTTTTCATATTTAAAGTTACTAATAACTACTAAAATAATAGAAATAAAATGTATAATTGCCAAATCAATAGAAAAGAAGAAAAATAAGAGAGGAAACTTGTTCAATCTAACAGAAGGCAAAGGAGGAAAAAGTAGCTGAAATAGTAATGAATAAGCATGGTAAATGGAAGGCCCCAAAAAGATGGTAGAAAAGAGCTGTTGTCAGTATCATTGGATATAATAAAGGCGCTGTGGTTAAGTAAGAAAATGACCATATTTTAAAGATGTATCTTAAAGAATGGTGAAATAGCAAGATATCTTGGATTTTCTTTGAAATACTTCAGAAAAAAAAAAGGAAAAATAAAAACACAAAAGAATAGATGAAGTAAATATGGAAAACTTTTAATTATTGTATCTCAAGAATGCATACATAGGTTTTTTTGTATTAGCTCTCTGCTTTCATTTTATTTGAATATTTTAATAATAATTTTTTAAAAAAATTACGATGAGAGATTCTATAGCCATCTAATCCACCATTTGCAGACATATAGGTCTAAAAACCTTATTCTCATGCTTTATTTCTCGAGAAATTATTGGAAGATATATTCTAACAAATAAGTAATAAACCAAGAGAAAAGGAAGACCTGACCTGAGATTTGAAGAAAAGAATTCCAATTTTGGAAGAAGTGAAGAAATTCCCAGGATGAGAACTACTCATCAGGCCTAGGGAATAAATGCTCCCAAAATGAAATGAATAGAATACCTGATGTGTTTAATTGTACTGAGGGAAATTTCTGATCTGGTAGAATCTTTTAGGGATGGTTTAGTGATAGATACCTACAAAGTGAAAAATAAAAAATTGAAGCAACTACTAACTTCAGGGGAAACAAAGAGTTGTAGAAAAAAGTAATCTGATCATGTGGCAAATCCTTTGTAATATTTACATGGTTAGACTAGTATAATATTCAATATTGATTTAACCAGAATGGGTGATGTCAAGAAATTGGGAGGATGGAATGAAGAAACTTAAAGGTGTGTATGGGATAAATGATATAAAAAATGAAACCTGTATTCCTAAATCCTAATGAGTCAGTAGATAATATCTAAAATTGAGAAAAAGAAAAACAAAGAATATCAGTAAAAGAAAATGCTTTAGAAATATGGAGGTTTCTGGGCACCGTGGTGCATGCATGTAATTCTAGCAACTCAGGAGTCTGAGGCAGGAGGATTGAGTTCAAAGCCAGCCTCAGCAACTTAGTGAGACCTTAAGCAACTCAGTGAGACCCTGTCTGTAAATAAAATATAAAAAGGGCTGGGGATATGACTCAGTGGTTAAGTGCCCCTGGGTTCCTCCCTGGTAGAAAGAAGGAAAGAAAGAGAGAGAGAGAGAGAGAGAAGCAGATAATTACCATAAGAAACAGCAAAAAGAGAAAATAGAGTACTTGTGTCTAAGAAGCCATTAATATGAAGGGAAGCAGTGGAGATTTTATTTTAATTTTAACTGAGGCTATAGGAGACAATTAATAAGGGCCATAATAAATAAGTAAATTAGATAATATATTAGAAGTTGATGCTATGAAAAATACATGGGAAGGTAAAGGGTGGTGAGTATGCGATGGGAGGGGCTGCAATTTTAAAACATTGTCAAGGGATATTCCTTGAGAAAGTGTCCTTTGAGCAAAGACTTGAAGGTGACCAGAAAGGTAACTTTTTGAATATGGTGGGGAGTCAGGTGAATGGGTGGCTTCTAGGTAGAGGGAGCAGCCAGAGAAAATGTCCTAAGGTATGGTGTGCTCAGAAAACCACCAGCAGACCAGTGAGTTAGACAGGAGTGAGAAATGAGATCGAGAGGTGATGAGGAGAGAAGAGAGGCACAGAAGATACAGGGTTCAAACACTGTTCAGATTTTAACTGTGTGTGAAATGGAGGCAGTTTTTTGTTTGTTTGTTTTTTGGTACTGGGATTGAACCCAGGGTTGCTTAACAGCTGAGTCACATCCCCAGCCCTTTTAAAATATTTTATTAGAGACAGGGTCTCACTGAGTTGCTAAGTGCTTTGCTAAGTCACTGAGACTGGCTTTGAACTCTTGATCCTCCTGCCTCAGCCTCCTGAGCTGCTGGGATTACAAGCCTGCACCACTGCGCCTGGCGTGTACAGAGTTTTGAGCAGAGGAATGAAGTTATTGTATTTTTAAAGAATCACCTTGACCTTGGTGATGAGAATATATTGCAGTGGGCAAGGTGGGAAGTAGGGAGCCCAGTGAGGAGACTACAGCAGGATCCGGGCTGAGATGATGATGGCTCATACCAGGCTACCAACACTGAGGGAAGGATGGGAGTCAAGGATACACCTGAAATTGTGGCCTGAGCAACTGGAAGGGAAGGGTTGCCATCGTGTGAGATGGGCAAAGCAGTGGCAGAGACAATGCCATTTCAGATGTGTTACCTTGAAGTCATCTGCCCAGCATTCTTGCCTAGTAGGCAAAGAAGATACCTGAATCTGGAGTTTGGGGTACAAAGTCCAGACTGAGATATAAATTTAGGAGTGTCAGTTTACATATGGCATTAAAAAAAAAAAAAAGGAGATTAGATGAAGTGACTGAGGCAGCAGGTATAAAAGAGACCAGAGACCACAATGGTGCTAAAGTGAAGAAACTCCTGCCCCTCCCCAAGCTGAAGCCAAAGCAAAGGCTAGGAAGTCCCCCAAGACAGTGCTGAAAAATGGCCACAGCCACACACACACATGCAAACACCTGCATGTCATCCCACCTTCCGCCCTAAGTCCTGTGGCTCCTGAGTCAGCCCAGATATCCTTCAAACAACACCTCTGGGAAAGATCAGCTCCACCACTCTGCCATCAAGCTCCCATTGACCACTGGGTCAGCAGTAAAGAAGGTAGAAGATGACAACATACTTGTGTTCGTCATGGATGTCAAGACCAAAAAGCACCAGAGCATATTTTGAAGAGACTCTATTACACTGATGTGGTCAAGGTCAAAACCCTGACAGGTCTAGTGGAGAGATGAAGGCATAATTAACTGGCTCCTGATTATGATGCTTTGGATGTTGCCAGCAAAATTGGGATCATCTAAACTGAGTCTGACTGGTAATTCCAAATACACATATTTTCACCAAAAAAGAAAAAAAAAAAAAAAAAAGAAGAGATAGGAGACTGAGTTCTGCCTTGTCCCCCTAAATTAGGAGATTAGGGGGTCTAGAGGAGACAACATTGAGGCTATTGAAAACCAGAAAAGTGGGGTCCCCTCGAAGCCAAGAAAGTGAATTGAGGAAGAGGGAGGGATGAGCTGGGTGTTAAAAGCTCTTTATTAATTGACTACTAAGAAATGAGCATTGGATTTGGCCATGCAAAGGTCATTGATGATTTTGAGAAGAGCACTTTTAGTAGAGTTGGGGAGAGTGGTGGGTGCAAAAGCCAGAACGGAGTGGTTGTAAGAATATAGACAATGCCCTCAAATATTTTCCTACCAAGGGAAGCAAAGAGATAAGACGATGGCTGACTGGCAGGAAATGGGATGAAGGGAAGTATCTTTTGCTTTTCTGGTTTTGAGTCATGTTAATATAAAGTTAAGGACAGAACCATGAAACTGCCTACTGTACACTATTTCAATCCCCAATTCTCAAAAAAATAAAAGATGCCTTCCACATAAGGCTAGAGAGAGTACCATGGATAGAAGTGTTAGCATCACCTTTTTAAACGCTCATAACAAATGTTTGAACAGACCGGGGTGAACAGTTTTGAGGTGTTGTCATCACTTGCATGTACAATGCATTTAACCTCTCCGTGTTGCGGGAGAGAGAAGAGAGAATTGTTCTGACAGGGTAGCAATGACCTTGTGGTGCATCAGTGGGGGATAAGCGTTTGACCAGAGCTTAGAAAGCCCTTCTATGATAACAGGTGGGAAGGCAGCGTATGTGAGAGTGGATGCTGGTAAGGAGGGGGCTCTGGTGTTGAGTGGTTGTGGGTGTCCTCTTTTCATGACCAAGTAGATGAATCATTGTCCCCATTTTCCACAAAATAAGAAGTTCAGGGAGGTAAACAGTAAATGGCAGCAGAGCAGAACTAAAACTCAGTTTCTGACCACAAATCCAGTTCCATGGTTATTATAGTTCCCCCACCTTCAAATAAATATGTAGGTGTCCTTGGTTACAGGTGTGAGCATTTTGAAGGAGAACAATCAGCTTCACTCTCATTTTGGTGCTTAACAAGTATCTTCTGATCCAGACAAAAAAACACAGACCACTTAGAGAATAAATATCAGTATTGAGGAAATTTATAGATGATTTTGATGTGCATTTTTGTGTTAAGACTGAGCATCACTTGGCTGAGGCAGCACTTCTCAAACTTGAAACACCAGGGAAATCTTGTCCCTACATATTCTGATTTAGCATCTCTAGAGAAGGGGACTGAGATTCTGCCTTTCTAACAAACTTCTGGGTGATGCTGGTTTACAGACTGCACTTTAAAAAGCAAGGAGCCAAAGGCAGAAGGAACCCAAGTATTCTTTTTTTCTTTTGGGTGGGGTACTGCGGATTGAACTCAGGGGAACCTGACTACTGAGCCACAACCCCAGTCCTATTTTGTATTTTATTTAGAGACAGGGTCTCACGAGTTGCTTAGTGTCTCACTTTTGCTGAGGCTGGCTTTGAACTCTTAATACTCCTGCCTCAGCCTCCTGAGCCGCTGGGACCAAGTGTTCTTGTCTGGCAACAGATTGGATGAACACAAGGCAGCATGACTATAAAAGGTCATAAAAAAAGGGCCCATACATGTTACAGCTACAACACGGATGAGCCTTGAAAATGTTATGCTAGCTGAAGGAAACCAGTCAGAGAGAACCATGGAGGACCACAGAGGATTTCACTTATATGAAAGTGAAATGTCACTAATGGCACATTTCATGTGTATCTTACTATAGTAATAAAAAAGCAAAAAGGTCTCATTAGTTCTGATATTCTATAAGTTCTATGAACTGAAGGGTTTAGAGAGGTAAACAGCTCTCTGTCCAAAGAGGAGACGAGGTCTTTGGAGAGAAGCTGTGGTAAGTTTTCCATCTTGTACAAAAGAAGGAACACCTTGGCACAGCAATGCACTATGAGGCACTTAGGGCTCTGCAGGGACAATTCTGAGAGTAGTCCAGGTGAAACCAATCAGTCAACCAACCACATCATTGTACTTCTGCAGAGTCCCCTTTTCATATCTAGCCTGACATCAACTTTATTATGGAAAGATGGAGAAAACTGTTCAGTTTTACCAGGGAGCCTGCAGTCTAAAAGTTTGCCCACATGAGTGGAAAATGATGATGCAGGCTGTATTGAGGATGCCCTTGCAATGTCCAGGTCCTGGAAATTGTAGATGGTCAGAGGTAATCAGAGATATCAGGAGAGATCAGGGTTGCTCCTTGAGGGATTGGGCACCAATGAAGATGAATTATGTATGCTAATTTCACCAAAAGCAATTCACTAAAATCCCTTTTGGAAATAAGCAAAAAACAAATATGGGTACCTTTAATATTTGGGCTATGTAAAATTGGGTCAGAATCTGCTCTTTCATGTCACACTTTTTGGAATATGAACTAACTATTGGCATGATAAGAAAATGACTAACTGCTACTCACCCTATGGAGGATGTACTCATTTTCTGGAAACACTTGATTGCAATAATCACAGTGGATTTTCCTTTCAGGAGTTGACATTCTCTTCCCTGAATAAGCACAGAAACAACACCACAAATGATCACCCTTGACAATGGTTGGCCCAGCTCTCCCCGACTGCCTGCATGGCATATACCTGTGAGCATGAACTGCCCCCAGGCCTGCCCCATCTTGAATCTCCTGCATTGCCAGCATCCTCAGCCACACAGGGATGTGGCCACACTGTGCACACTCAGGGCAGCATGCCACCCTGATGAAAAGACATTTAGTAGGGCTGGTTTTTAAGGAGATAAAAGGAACCATTACCACAGGGGCCACACCTATCTAACTACTCTTTTGTTCCACTAATTTCCAAGACCTGTGATCCAACTAGATGCTGATTGTACACATCAGTAGGTTGAACCTGTGTTGTGTTGATGAAGTTCTGTTGCAGGCAGTGTTGTTTGCATGGAAGCCCAGGCACACTGGAATGAAGGAAACATGCATGGATCTTATACTTTCCAGTTTTTCATTGGTCAGTTTTGATCTTGGGTAGACTGTTTACCAGGACAGATTTATTATCTAAGGGGGTTTATGCTCTCTCCACCCATATGTTACCATATGGTCAAAACAACCAGTGAAGTCAACAAAAGATCTGCCACATTGATGACTGTATCCTCAATACGCCTTCACAAAGTGTTAATTGAATTGGGTCAAGAGAACTGAAGGTAATACCAGGTGGCCAACACACAGGCCTGAAGTTCAGGAGCTACAGCTAGCTCCCATCTGGCCATTGCTGATGGCAGAAAAAACTAGATTTTGTAATGGGAAACTTGAGTGTCCCATTTCATTTCTGCTTCTAGCAAGCCCTGCTTCATTCTTAGATTTCTCATTTATAAAAGGATTTCTTATTAAAGGATTTAGGTGGGTCTCACTGGGCTAGGATTGTGCTGGAGGAGTTCAAAGAAAGCCCCCCATTTTGAGGACTCCTCCTGGCTTCCTGACTCGTGTGTGTGGTTCTCAGGCCTCCCCCGCCCAGGCCTCCTGATCTTCCTGGACCAGTCATTTCAAGACCATGGCTGACACACAAGAAGGCCACTCTGGAGCATTGTGCAGAATTAGAATAACAGAGGAATTGAGTTATACACAACGAACACCCTTCTCCTCTGTGCCATTGAGGGCATCCAGTCCTTGCATCCTGCCCAGGAGAGGCTCTGACCCTTGAAGCTTTCCTCTTCCTCCCCAGACTTTCCCTGATGCTCACCTTTTTCAAGATGGGCCTGTTCATTCTGACAGACTTCTTTGTGCTGGGCCAGTACTTGAAGCCTGATGAACTGGCCACAGTGTGGACAGCACTCTGTCTGCTTGCCACAGTGGGATTCATGGATCCGCAACTCCGTTAGGGGCCCTGTTAGCTCACAGAACTTGCCCTTGATGGAATACTGCTGGCGTTCCTGTGGGAGGCAGCAGGAAGGGCATGATCATTGGCCTCTTGGACTGAAGGTAGGTCAAGAACCTGAGCTCATCTCCCTAGAGAACTGAAGCCAATTAGAGAAGGTGAGCACAAGGGCCACCTGTCTTTGATGTATATGAGCTTTCTTGGACTCCTGGACCCACATAAAACCCTTCTGTCCAACATCTGAGAATAAGGGGGTTGTGTTTTCCTTAGGTGGGCTGGTTCTCCATTGCTCTCTGAACCCACTTTGATGAGAAGGCAATGTTCAGAGGGAAATCTTTGTGACTGGCCGCTTCTCCCCTTTCATTCTCCTTCCAGGTTTGACTGCTTGACTGTAGAGGAGGAATCACACCTGACTCTTACTTCATGCAATTCCAGCAAGAGCCTCTACACTCTACTGACACAGCTCACATTTAGAGAGAGAGAGAGAGAGAGAGAGAGAGAGAGAGAGAGAGAGAGTGTGTGAGAGAGAGAGAGACTGTAGTTTTTACACCCCCAGCTTTCCCTATATCCACCTTGGTGCTTGGTGTTTCTAGAAGGTGGGGATCGAGTGTGGCTACCTCAGTCTCCCTCTAGCTCCCAGTCCAGTGTTTGCTGGACCAGTTTGAACTGAAACAGAGACCCAAGCCTGAGCATTTCCTGACAGACAGACAAGGGGCACCAAGAGGGATTGACATAAAAAGCAGGAAAGAAAAATCAGCTATGCTTATCTGCCCTCCTTTCCTGCATTCCCTCTTTGGGAATCTCAAAAGAATAGTTAAACTTACCTGAAACAGGAACTCCTTGTCTTGGCCAGACCCACGAGCCTGTAGGGAAAGAATTGGAGAATGAGAAACTGGGGCCAGAATCACTTCAGCTTGAGAAAGACAGGATTATATTTCCTTTTTACAAACAGGGGCTGAACAGCTTGCCCACAGGGACCAGGGAGGATAGGACTTGGCCCCTAAGTCCCAGGTTCCCTTCCTTCTGCCACCTGCTCACCGACTGGTGCTTATTTTCATAATGCTTCTTCATTTTCAACTTTGGGACAGGCTCCTCACACTCTGGGCAGAGCACCAGGAACTGCAGGCAGTGGGCCTCATGGAGGGTGAGGTGGGCAGAGCCCACACTTCTTCTGCTGTAGGATCAAGGGGGAAGAAAAACAGGCTCATTATCATGGTGTAGAACAGAGAGCTTATTTCACACCCAGGGCTAGCTCCTCAGAGTCCATCAGCACTGAAAATAGGATGGCATTGACCCCATCTGCCCTGCCTTCCTCAATGTTGGTCCAGAATCAGGACAATGCAGCATCATATAATAAGTATAAGGATGATCTACAAAGTTCCTATAGTGCTGGAGCCAGCAGGTGTGAAGAAGCGGGAGGGAGGGTATGCAAGGGGCACAGGGAGACACTTGGGGGTGATAGATAGATTAATTTTCTGGTGTGGAATGATTTCCTGGGTATAGGACATATACTAAAATGTCCCAAGTGGTACTTTAGAGATATGCAATTTATCCTATGTCAATTATACATCAGTAAAGCTGTAATCGAAATGAAATAACAAATGTTTAATTCTTCCAAAGTTTTTTCCTCATTTTCTGGTGTCCCTGCTGGCCCAAGCCAGTTAGGAATGCAGCCCTGCCAGTCCCACGCTTACTCTAAGGATGATGACAACTGAGAATCTCCAAAGCAAGAGTGTCCCATGTCTGTGAGACTGAGAGGCCATCCACCTGTTCCCTGCCAGGTCAAAAAGCTCTTCTCAGAGACCTCCGTGAACCAAGGCTTTGGAGCTTCCCACTTCCTGGGCAGGCAGGGCAGTTTTCGCCAACAATCTTTGTCACTCCCTTAGTTCAGTCCTTTTAGACTTTCTGGGTCAGGCCTGTTCCAACTGAGCTACTCATACTTGTCAGACCTTAGGTCCTAACTTGGAGTTCCGATAATATGATTTTCACACTAATCTGTGAAAGAAAGGGGCTCATGGTGATTCCCCAGGACCATTCCCGCCCTCATTTCCATCAATTCTTGCTAGCAGCTTGGGAGGAAGGAAAACTCTAGAGACAGTAACCCTACAGGCCCAGATGTCCAGAGAGAAGCACATCTTAGCCTCGAGCACATGGGACAGGGCCAGGAGTGACTGTCAAACCTCACAGCTCTTGGTCAAAACAAGCTGCCCAGGCAGAGGCACATTAGTGGCTTCACCTCCTCTTTTTTCTGTTTTCCCACCTCTGCTCTGCCTGTCCTGTTCCCTTAGATCTTCTTTCTGAGCTGGTTCAGAGACCAGATAAAATGTCTCTGGAACCTTTTTGAGACCTCTAGAAAGGTCTGGTTGGAGGAAAGCTCTCTGGGAATGCTCCACCTAGGTTCCTGTCACAGGTAGGGAATTTCGAGAGTGAGGCTATTTCACGAGCCAGCTGCCACTCACATAGAGGTGTGGGCCTGGTGCCCAGTTCTGCCCACCCTGCCCCACTGCTCAGCTCGTTCTCAAGGTGAGGGTAGAAATGGTCGTGGGGAATTTCCATGGGTCCCTTTCCTTCACACACTGGTGTGGAGACCCTATTAATCAGAACTCCAAGTTAGTTACTAAGTTCCAAATATGAGCAGCCCAGTCAGGACAATTCACCTGCATGCTTCACTCCAAGCCTGACCCAGAAAGTCTGAAATAGCTGATCTGAGAGAGTGTACTGAAGCTCAGATAGGGCTGACCACCCTACCCAGAGATCTACAGGGCTTCAACCTTCCAGCCCCAGGAACTCCCAGTCCCCACACCACTGCCCTCTTGGGCATTATAATGCAAAGACCAGACTGACCTCCTCACTTCAAAAACAGCCTTCCCTGGTCTGACTCTCACTCGGCTGCTAGAGAAAGTGCCTTCTCTTACCAGTTCCCGCACACCTGGAAGTCTCCCTCCATGCTCTGCTCCCCGGAGTTTTTCCTATTGAGTTTCGTTTCTTGCGGACAAGAAAACAAAACTGAAAGTGTTCCAGCAGCCCAGCCCACAACCCCAGGAGGGAGGGGACTTTCTGGATTCTGAGCCTGGGGTTGCTCCAAGGTTCCTGTGGCCAGACACTCCCAGGAAGCCTCTCTGCAGCAGGTCCAGGCCCTGACAGTCCCCTCGACCTATGCTGTCCCCCTGTGCTGCTGTCACAGGCTGTTTCTGCAACCTCAAGAGCGGGAGCCAGAGGCCAGACCTCCACTGGGCAGCAACTCCACCGTTCCTCATCCTGGCCACCTGCTTCACTCCATCTGGGTCTCTATCCTTTTCCTGCTGTTGACTTTCCATCCCTTCGCCTCCTCCTGCTCTTCTCTGGTCCTTCCTCTGCAGGGAAGAGGTGGCTCTCCATGTTGAACTCAAGGGCTACTCTCTAAAGAAGCAAATCCTGGATCTTCTGCACCCTGCTCTGGTGCCAGTCAGTGATGACTTTGAAAACAGGATCTACAGAAGAAATTTGGATGCATGGTGCTCCGTTCCCAGACTACACACTGTTCACATCCTGGGAATAGATTCACATTGCAGTTGACAGGGGAAACTGTCTATGTTCCTGAGCTTGTCTTTTTCTCCCCTGCCCCTCAGCGTTTGGGATCAAACCCAGGGCTTTTCATGCTAGCCTAGTACTCTGCTACTGAGCTACTCCCCTAGCCCTTTAAATTTTATTTTAAGACAGGGTCTCACGAAGTGGTCCAGGCTGGTCTCAAACTTGCAATCCTCCTGCCTCAGACTCCCAGGTAACTGGGATTACAGATGTGTGCCAGCAAGCTTGTCCTTCCTGATTATAAAGTAATTATAGCAAACACCAATATAATGCCAAGTGACAGGCACTATGAGAAAATCCTGTTATTGTCATTCTATCTTCAGCTGATGAAATTGAAGTACCAAGGGGCTATATAGTGTGCACAAGTCACATAACCAATAGGCAGCACAATCAGGCTTGGAACCCAGGCAACATGATGCTAGGTGTGTCTCTCCTGGAACAGCCAGAGGGTCAAAGATCAGAGATTAAATCCTGACAGTGTAATTAACTGATAGCTTGAGTTATCTTACCCTTTTTGGGCTTTTGTCTATGTTTTCTTGTTTATAGGACCACACTGGGGACCTGGGGGACTTTACAAGTCAGGCATCCCTGGAAATTGTGTGCAAAATTGCTTTTTCCTGAGGGAGTATCCATAAAGCCAGACAGCTATGAATGACTAGACCAGTTGACCTCAAGTCTTTGAATCTTTGAGGGTCAAAAAAAACCAAGTTCTGTTGAAGGCAACACACATCCAAAAAGTAATAATGCATACTTGAATTAAATGACTGTAGAACATTTGCCAAGTTATCTACTTGTGTTTGTTCTTTTCAAAGGAAGAAGCAGGGTGTGTTTAGTTAGATCAATAAAAGTGACAAAACAGGGCTGGGGACATCGAGTAGTGGTAGAGTGTTTGCCTAGCATATGTGAGGCCCTGGGTTTGATTCCCAGCAGGCACAAACTCAAGAAATATGACAAAACAGTGTATCTCAGTGAGAATTGAAAAATATTTGTACCACATAATGACATTTTGGTCAACAAAGGGCCACAAACAAGACAGTGGTCTCTTAAGATTATAACGGAGCTGAAAAACCCCTATCATCTAGTAGTGCTATGGCTTCTCTCACATCTTAGCACAACACATTACTTGTGTTTGTGGTGATGCTGTTATAAACAAACCTACTATGCTAATACAACTACCAGTTGTATACAAGTATTGCACATGCTATTGTGTACAGTGCATACTTGATAATGATAGTAAATGACTAGGTTACTGGTTTATGGATTTACTACACTTTTTCTGTTATTTTAGAGTACTTCTTCTACTTAGAAATCAACGTTGAGGGCTGGTGATGTAGCTTGGGGTAAAGCACTTGCCTAGCATGTGTGAGGCCCTGTGCTCCAATCCACAGCAGGGCAAAAAAAATAATTACTTAATTCAAAATTTAAAAAATTTCACCGTAAAACAGTTTGCTGTGTTGTGCCAGGAGCAGCCTCATGCATCTGCTGTTTGCTGCATTTCTTGATTACACTGAGAGGCCAGGTTGAGCTATTTATTGGTCTACACTCTAGTTTTGTTAAATGTGTTGCGCAAAGTTCACACAACAATGAAATCACCCAGTGACTCATTTCTCAGGGCATGTGCCCACTTTTGAGTGATGAATGACTGCACTTGTGACTCCATTAAAAACCCTTGAACACTAAACCTGTGCTGCTTCAAAAAGGAGAGCCAGGACCAGTATGGGGGGCCCAGGAGACCCTGAACTTCCTCCTGGGTAGACCTGCCAAGGATGGGGACGGGGGCAGCCCCAGGAGTAAGGCAAGGAGTATCTAGGACATACTGGCTTTCTTGCGGCTCCCCCTGTGGGTGAGCTCATGAGAATCCCACCCAAGCCAAGGTGCAGCAGGCAAGGTCTCATTGGAGATAGCACCCAGAAGGAGAAGAGGAGTGGCTAGAGGTTTGGGGTGCCACAGAGATGTGGGAACTAGATGTTGAGCTGTTTACACCCCCTCAGCGTTGAGAAACCTAGTCCAGTGTGCTCTCCACTGGGGTCCTTAGAGTTTTCCAAGATTCAGGCATAGTTTTACTAATAGAAGTACTTTAAACGACTAGTACTACTACTACTACTACTACTACTACTACTACTACTACTACTCACACATACACACACACACACACACACACACACACACACATATATATTTGTACCAAGGATTAAACCCAGTGGTGCTTAATTAGTGAATAACATCACTGGGCCTTTTTTATATTTTATTTAGAGACAGAGTCTCACTGAGTTGCTTTAGTACTTCACTAAGTTGCTGAGGCTGGCTTTGATCTCAGGATCCTCCTGTCTCAGCTTCCTGAGTCACTGGGATTACAGGTGTGCACCCCTATATTACAAGCAGGCTCAGAAAATTCTTGTGCAAATGGAATGGGAGCAATCTTCTCTGAGGAAGAAAACAGGATTAGAAAGTGCCCAGACATGGGCTCCAGCCTCCATGCAGACTCTAAATTCAGGCTATATATGAGAAACTCTGTGTGTGTATATGTGTGTGTGTATGAATAATAATGATCAAAATGATAGGTGATACTAGTGAATGACTATGTCAACATTTCTGTGTACCAGGAATTGTACTACACATTTTGTAGGTATTGTCTTTATTTTCATTCACCCATCAACTCTGATATAAACACTATTGGCCCCAGTTTGCAAATGTAGAAAAGGAGATTCAGAGAGGTAAGACTCAAGGATACACAGTGAATGTCAGAACAGGATTCCAACTGGGTCCGTCTGACTAGGGTCTCTGTGTACCTCACCAAGACCCCATCTGACTCATTGGACAACTGGAGTTGGGAAGGCACTGGGCCAGGAGTGAGAGAGGCCACAGTTGGCATCCTGATCCCCTTCCTCATCAATGGGGTAAATCCCTTAGCCCCTCTCACTTTCACCTCCCACTCCTGTCTTTCTCTGGGCAGTTTGTGAATACCAATAATAATAAAAAAGAAAGAGCTTTTCCCTCTGTGTCCTGCTGAGATAGATGCCCAGAGACAGGGGTTGTGGTGGTAGAGATGTAAAAGAGGCTTGCATAAGGGGCATGTTCTAAAGGACAGGAACCTGTGAGGCCAGTGGGAGATGAGGGGTGGCGTTAGAAGAAACTGTGAGTTTTTTTTCCCTACATTCTAATTTTCTTCTCATTCCAGCTCCACCCCTTCTCTTCCCTTCCCTACTGAAATTCCAACAGTTCTTCAAGACAAGTTCTCTGCCATCCCTGATACAGGACCTACCTCCTTGTCTCTGGTTATGGATACTAGCTTATCTATCTGTGTCATCTCAATTTGTCCCTACCCAACCACAGGTGCAGGTGATTTGAGAGCAAGCTGTCTGTTACAGTTTGGATCTTGACTGTCCCCCAAAGACCCAAGTGCTAAAGACCTAGTCCCCAGTCATGGCACTATTGGGAGGTGGTGGAATCTTTAGGAGGCCTGGTGGAAGGAGTTAGGGTATTGGGGGCATGCCCTTAAAGGGGATATTAGGACACTGGCCTCTTCCTTGCTTTCTAGCTGTCAGGGGGTATAGGCCTTTTCTGCCATGTGCCACTACAGGCCCAAAACAATAGGACCAAGTGACCATGGAAAATAAACCCTTCCTCCTTATAAGCTGTTATCTCAGGTAGTTTGTCACAGTTACAGAATGCTGAGTAACACAACACTGTTGCACATCAGTCACCCTCTGTATTTCTGAAAGGACACATGTGCTTTGGGTCTGGGAGACAGTGAAGTACTGTGGTTTGCAGTAATGGGCATTCAAATGTTGGCTGACCTGAGTGAATGTGGAGGGATGCATATTTGAGACAATTAAGCAGTATTTTAGGAATCTCCCCTGTCCATGGACACACAACACCCCAGAAACCAAGGGCCACAGCAATGATCATTTTCTTTTGATTCTAAGGAAAACTTATAATTACATAACTATGCATGGATATGCTTTCTTTTTTTAAGAAAATAGGCTATTACAGATAAAGCAGACTTTCTTACCCACCATGCTTGTTCCTGTGCCATGGCTATTTTAAACCGGGGCGTGTGTGCAGGCACATTCTGGTTAGCACAAAAGCTTGTCCCCATTCCCATTACAACCAGGAATCAGCACTGTGGGCTTGCATGATTGCATCACTGTCACCCATCCTTGACCTGTTGCCAACCCTCCCCGCTAAAACCCTGCTCCATAAAAAAGGGAGATGAGACATGCTCTGTTATGGGCTTAAAATTCCTTTCTAGGACACTGCCGCTACCAGCCTGGCAGTTGTCAGGAGTTTCTGGCAATCTCTTTGTGTTAGCCCTGTGGGTCAGGGGAGGGGGGGGCGAAGGTTGTCACAGGGAACCAATCCTGCAGACGTGATCTGCCCTGGCTACCCTGTAGCACCTTTCCCTGGAACCAGGAACTCTGGGCTGCACCAAGAAGCAGGAGTCCTAATACATACCTCGATGCATTGTTTTGAAGATAAAAATAGGAATTTAGTGTGAAAGCTGCCCAAGGTCATGAAAGATAGGAGAGAATGTTCAAAGATTGTTTCAATAGTTGGCCTTGAGAAGGATCTTATTTAGGCTTCATTCTTTCAAGTGATCACTATGCTAAGGAAAATGATGTCATGACAGAGATATTTCACTTCCCAGACAGAAATTACAAGGTGGAATTGTACACACTTCTGTTGGCCATGGCTTTGGAAGGATCCTGTGGTTAGAGTGGGCCTGAGTTCTGGGAGACATGATCATATAGATTTTGCAGACTCCCTAAGTACAACGTATTTGAGTGGGAGTTTGTTTTTCAGACCACATGCAATTGCATCAAATGACTAGTCTCTGGATAGAATTCAAGCCTGGGGGTATCTGTGATTGTGTTTGGGGCAAGCTCCAGGCCTGAATGGGCAGCAATGTCAGGGAATGTCCTAACAGCTCCTGCTTAGTTGGCAAGTGAAGGGGAGGAATCTTGTCATTAAACTGATGGGCAACCTTGTCATTAAAGCTCCATGGCATTCTCTCTGTGTCGGTGGTCACCAGTACTTTTCCCTTCCTTTCCTCCTGTGGGAAGACTGTTTTCAAACATTCATAGTCTTTCTCCTGGTTAATGCACCACCTCACCAACTCCATTACCAACCCTCAGCAATCCCAACCCAAGTGACAAGGGTCATCTCAGGGTCCCTCTGAAGGACCTTCTCTCTCTCTCACATGATGTTTTTGTTCTTATTTTTGTTTATTTATTTGTATTTGTTGTTTATTTAGTTGTTTATTGTAGAGCCAAGATAGAGCCCAGGGACTTGTGCATGCCAGGCATGAGTTCTACCACTGAGCTACACCCCCAGCCCAGGTAATGATCGCTTTCAGATCTCACTCATACCATGACCACCTTGGTTGCTGCCAAATCTCATGGGACATAAGGTAAATGACCATGTATATCATATTTTTGTTGTCCTTCTTTGGGGAGATCATGAAAAAGAAATATTCAGGTTTGGAGAGTGTTTTCACTGTCATAAATAGGGGTGAACTTACTTGTGTATGGTGGAATCCTGGTGGTCAAGCAGTCACTTGGACTCTCATTTTAGAGAATGATTAGTGTCTTTTAATTTTTTTTAATGGAAACTCATGTATATTTGTGTATATGAGTGTTTCTTTTCACCCTGACCTTGACTTCTGGTGATCTTTCCTACAATCGCTTCCATTGGCTCCAAGATCTTCTTGTACTTGTCTCTTCCCAATTTTCCATTCATGAGGTCATGTTGGTAACTTGAAATTGGCTGTGGTGGGAGTATTTACACCATGAAAATTGGAAAATACTATAAACCAGGCCACCACTTCCCAGAGAGCTGGTAGTTAAACATTTAGCAGCACACCACTGCCTTTCTATCATGGCTCTGTGCAGAAGGCCAGGGGAGGTCACTGGCGGGAAAAAGACAAGGCTAAAGAAAAAGTTTACTTCTCCTTAATAATTGTCATGAAAATATAAGAAGTTCTGAGGGATGTTAGAAGAGTCAATGTTTGCTTTGACATGTGGACTTATTTCCTCCATATAAGTGAATCAAGGAAAGAATGTGATTTGTTTGAACACTTGGTTGAGGAAAGAAAATGATGCCATGCTAAATTGGCAGGATGCTATTTCACAAAGCAGAGGGCATGGTCTGGGTTGAATTATTATGTTCTTGAATACAAGGGTAGGTGTAGCTTACCATATTCATCACTTGTATTTGTTTACTAATTAATGTAATTGATAGTCAAATGACCTGTATACATCTGGCTCGGGGGTTATGGTCACAAACAAAATAAATTCCAGCATTTCATGTGTTCACATACCAAGATATAGTCTCACCCATGCAGGTGAGTAGAAAGATGCATTTTTATTGGAGTGTTGTGTGTGGGGGAAGTGGTCAGATCAGACCACCTTCATGGAAAGGTAAGACCTAAGTGTGAGAGTGTGTGTGTGTATGTGTGTGTGTGTGTGTGTGTGTGTTGCATGTTGGGGGTGAAGGTGCAGTGAGATAGAAAGGACACTCCAGGCTGAAGATATATGAAGATGGAATAGCATATTACATTATGTAGACACATACGAGTTGTTTCTTATAGGTACGGCAACCAACTGGAATGGAAGATCCATTCCTTTTTCCCCAGAAAGCAAGAAGTTGGGGAAGCTGCTTCCAATTCCATATTTTATTTAAGGAGTGTAGTATGTTAATATTCATTTTCTTATTTTTATTTTTTAATATATTTTTTAGTTGTAGGTGGAAACAATACCTTTATTTTATTTTTATGTGGTGCCAAGGATTGAACCCAGGGCCTCACGTCTGTTGTGTGAGCATGCTACCACTGAGCCACCAGCCCAGCTTGTGTTAATATTTATATAATTATTAATATGGTTGACTTAAGGTCTGCCACATTATTGTCATTTTTCCTGTATGTCCCCTAGTTTTTGTTCCTTTGTTCTTCCTTTCTTGACTTCTTTTGGATTCTTTGGATATTTTTGAGAATTCCATTTTAATTGATTCTTGGGTTTGCACCACCTTCCCAGCACATTAATGCTGATCACTAATTAGGGAATTCCCCTGAGCCTTATTTTTATTGAAGATCTGAGTTTTCATTCACTTTACTTTCCTTTTAGCCTGAAGCACTTTATTTTGTAGTGAAGTCTTTTGGCAATGAATTCTTTTTTTTTTAATTTATTTTTATTGTAAACAAATGGGATACATATTGTTTCTCTGTTTCTACATGGAGTAACAGCATACCATTTGCGTAATCATACATTCACAGAGGGTAATAAGGTTTGATTCATTCTGTTATTTTTTCCTTCCCCCCCACCCCTCCCACCCCTCTTTTCCCTCTATGCAGTCCCTCCTTCCTCCATTCTTGCCCCCCTCCCACCTCCCATTATGTGTCATCATCCGCTTATCAGTGAGATCATTCATCTTTTGGATTTTTGAGATTGGCTTATCTCACTTAGCATGATATTCTCCAATTTCATCCATTTGCCTGCCAATGCCATAGTTGTATTATTCTTTATAGCTAAGTAATATTCTATTGTATATATATACCACAGTTTCTTTATCCATTCATCAATTGAAGGACATCTAGGTTGGTTCCACAGTCTGGCTATTGTGAATTGAGCAGCTATGAACATTGATGTGGCTGTATCTCTATAGTATGCTGATTTTAAGTCCTTTGGGTATAGGCCAAGGAGTGGGATAGCTGGGTGAAATAGGGGTCCATTCCAAGTTTTCTAAGGAATCTCCACATGGCTTTCCAGAGTGGCTGCACTAATTTGCAGCCCCACCAGCAATGTATGAGTGTACCTTTTTCCCTACATTCTTGCCAACACCTATTGTTGCTTGTGTTCTTGATAATCACCATTCTAATTGGGGTGAGATGGAATCTTAGAGTAGTTTTGATTTGCATTTCTCTTATTACTAGAGATGTTGAACATTTTTTCATATGTTTGTCGATTGCTTATAGATCTTCTGTGAAGTGTCTGTTCATATCCTTAGCCCATTTGTTGATTGGGTTATTTGTATTCTTTGTGTAGAGTTTTTTGAGTTCTTTATAGATTCTGGAAATTAGTGCTCTATCTGAAGTATGAGTGGCAAAGATTTTCTCCCACTCTGTAGGCTCTCTCTTCCCATTGCTGATAGTTTCCTTTGCTGAGAGAAAGCTATTTAGTTTGAATCTGTCCCAGTTATTGATTCTTGCTTTTATTTCTTGTGCTATGGGAGTCCTGTTAAGGAAGTCTGATCCTAAGCCAACAAGGTGAAGATTTGGACCTACTTTTTCTTCTATAAGATGCAGGGTCTCTGGTCTGATTTCAAGGTCCTTGATCCATTGTGAGTTGATTTTTGTGCAGGGTGAGAGATAGGGGTTTAGTTTCATTCTGTTGCATATGGATTTCCAGTTTTCCCAGCACCATTTGTTGAACAGGCTGTCTTTTCTCCATTGCATATTTTTGGCAGCTTTGTCTAGTATAAGAAAATTGTATTTATTTGGGTTTGTGTTCGTGTCCTATATTCTGTACCATTGATCTACCTGTCTATTTTGGTGCCAATACCATGCTGTTTTTGTTACTATTGCTTTGTAGTATAGTTGAAGTTCTGGTATTGCGATACCCCCTGTTTCATTCTTCCTGCTAAGGATTGCTTTAGCTATTCTGGGTTTCTTATTCTTCCAGATAAATTTCATGATTGCTTGCTCTATTTCTGTAAGGTACGTCATTGAGATTTTAATTGGAATTGCATTGAATCTGTATAGCACTTTTGGTAGTATGGCCATTTTGACAATATTAATTCTGCCTATCCAAGAACATGGGAGATCTTTCCATCTTCTAAGTTCTTCCTCAATTTCTTTCTTCAATGTTTTGTAGTTTTCATTGTAGAGATCTTTTACTTCTTTGGTTAGATTGATTCCCAAGTATTTTATTTTTTTTGAGGCTATTGCAAATGGAGTTGTTTTCCTCATTTGCCTTTCAGCTGTTTCGGCGCTTGCGTATAAAAATGCTTTAGATTTATGCGTGTTGATTTTATAGCCTATTTTGCTGAATTCATTGATGAGGTCTAGAAGTTTTCTGGAGGAGTTTTTTGGATCCTCTAAATATAGAATCATGTCACCAGCAAATATGGCAATGAATTCTTTTAGTTTTCTTTTGTGTGAAAGCATCTTAGTTTTGTCTCAATTCTTGAAAGATATTTTCATCGAGTATAGAATTTTGGGTTGAGAATTTTTCTTTTTCTTTCTGTACATTAAAGTGCTGCCTGATCTCCATGGTATCTGGTAAGAAGTCCATGGTCATTTGAGCTGTGATTTCCCTCTAAGAACTCTTGTCATTTTCTTCTGGCTACTACCAGGTTTTGTTCTTTGATTTTCATCAATTTGATAATGATTGCTTGGGCATAATTTTCTTCATATTTATCCTGTTTGGGGTTTCCTGACCTTCTTGTCCTAAAAGTGTATGTGTTTTGCTAAATTTGGGGAAATTTCAGCCTTTATTTTGCAAGTATTTTTTCCTGTCACATGATTTCTCTCCTTTTCTGGGATTCTGATTAAATGTGTGTTAGACATTTTGATATTTTCCCACAAGTCTGGGTTTTTTTTTTTTCACTTTTTCTTAAGATTAGATATTTTCTATTGATCTAGCTGTAAATTCACTGAATTTTTACCCTGTCATCTTCTATCTGCTGTTAATGTTTAATTTCAGATATTGATTTCTTAATTTTGAATTTCCTTTTTTTTAAATAGTCTTTATCATCTGAGATTTTCTATTTGTTTATTGATTACAAATAAATTTTTATTTCATTAATCATGGTTACAATAGCTATTTCTAAAATTCTTGTCTGCTACTTATAACATATGAGCCCTTGTAAAGTTGGGTTCTGTCGATTGGATTTTCTTTTGAGAATGGCTCACATTTATCTGTTTTTTTGCTTGCCAGGTAATTTGGGACCAAATCCAGGACGTTGCAGATACTGTGTTGTATGTAGGCAATTATATTCTTCTGAAAAGGATTGAGTATTTTTTATTTTAGCAGACAATTAATTGATTATATGCTAATGAATACTTTGCCTCTCAAATCTCTGTTCAGATTTTTATTCCAAGCTAGATTGCTTGGGGTCTGCCTTAGGCATGTGTGATTCAGGGGTCATCCAGGGATTTGAGCAGAGTCAATATGTAGAATTTAAGGCTCTCCTCTGAAATCACCTTCCTGAAATTTCCCTATCACTTACTTTCCAGCTGCCTAGGCTGCCAACAGTTCCTTCAGGCCAGAGAGAGTGTGAATTTTCTATTGGAGCTTTAGGTAGCCTGTGTGGCTACCCTGAGACTAGAAAATGTGAAAACAGAAACTCACTCAGTGCTGTTCTCTCCTTCCTAAGTATTGGGTGATGCTACTCCTTTCTTTTAAATGTTGACTCCCCACAGAACCTTCTTTTTTCTCTTCAGTGATTTCAGGTAGGTTTTTTTTTGTACTTTTCCCAGAACATATAGTTATTATTTATGGATGGAAATGTAACAATGACTGCAATGCCTGGGGAGGGACTCGGAGATCAGCAACTCTCCAGGACACTTTTCAAGAGGAATTTGGCTTTGAAGAGTAGGCGGAAGGTAATAGGGCCACTCATGGGGCTATGGTGCTGGATCCAGCAGGAGTTTTTAAAGCTGGGAGACACCTGAGCAAATTTTCATGCTGAAGATAGATAAAGTTAAAAAGTCAATAGAAAGAACATGTAATAGATACAATAAAGGACTGGAGTCAAAGTTGGAGGTCAAACGCAAGTCCTCATGTTGAACAGTAAGACCTTAGCTTCTTGTCTCCATCCGTTTCTCAGGTTTGTATCAGTCAGGCAGGCATTGGCAAGATCCTTCTCTGAGCAGCTCAAGAGAGTAGATCCACAGTTACTGACACTTGGAAGTCTCTCAATGACAAAAGTTAATATGACACCCAACCCCAACAGTGAGTGAGCAAACTCACCCTAGCACTGCTCCCTGACACCAAAGATGACTGTACACTGAAGAGTCTCTAGTGAGCACTAGAAGAGCAAGCAGGAAATACACATCAAATACAGCTCCATTTGTACCTTGGGTTCCACATCCATGGATACAGCTAATCATGGATTAAAAGTATCTGGGTAGCATGGCGCAAGCCTGTAACCCCAGTGGCTCTGGAGGTTGAGACAGGGGATCCTGAGTTCAAAGCCAGCCTCAGCAATGGCGAGGCACTAAGCAACTCAGTGAGACCCTGTATCTAAATAAAATACAAAATAGGGTTGGGGATGTGGCTCAGTGATCAAGTGCCTCTGAGTTCAATCCCCCAAAAACTGTATTTGGGGAAAAACTGCATCTGTACTGAACATGTAGACTTTTCTCCTTATTGTTATTCCCTAAACAATATAGAATAACAACTATTTACAAAGCATTTACACTGTATCAGGTATTATAAGTAATCTAGAGATGACTTAAAGTACATGGGAGGCTATGTATAGGTTATATGCAAATACCATAAACTACATTTAAAATAAGGGATTTGAGCATGTGAGGATTTTGTTATCTATAGGATCAATCCCCTATAGGTGCCAAGAGACGACTAAAAAAACATTTTAGAGGAAGCAAAGACAGGGATAGGAAAAAACTTACAGAAAAAAAAAAAAACTTAATTGCCATACACAATTAATATCCTTAGAGAAATGAGGTATTACAAAGAAAACCCCAAATATTGTGTAAAAGCAAACAACAACAAAAGCAAGTTTGAAGCCAGGTGTGAAGAAAAAAAAAATCAGGTGAACATATGTCATGGTTTGGATCTTAAATGTCCTCCAAAGGCTTATGTATTGAAGGCTTGGCCCCCAGCTGATGGGAGAGGCTACAGCCTTTAGGAGTTGGGATCAGTGAAAGAAAGTTAAGTTATTGGGGACATGCCATTAAAGGAGGTATTGGGACCCTAGCCCCTTCCTCTCTCTTTATTTCCCAGTCACCATGGGGTGAACATTTTTGCTGCACTGTAAGCTCCCCACCATTTTGCCTTACCACACATCCAAAATCAACAGAGTCAACTGACCATGAACTGAAACCTCTGGAATTGTGAGCCAAAACAAATCTTTCCTCCTTGTAAGTTGGTTATGTCAGATATCTTGTCATAGCAATGAAATGCTGACTAATACAGTATGATTCTCTACCTGGAATTCTATACCTACTCCAAGTATCAGGTCATTCAGATTGGCCTCATGAACCCTGCTTCTGGGAAGCTACTGAAGGATATCGTCCATCAAGATGAGGACATAAACCAAGAAAGCGTATGGCCCACCAATTAGGGAATCCATCAAAAACAGAGACAAAGGGAATTTTCAGGATGATAGCAAGAGAAATCTCAGGGGACAAGCAAGTCTAGTGAATGAGCATTTCGGGTTGCAGAAGAGTGGAGGATCTGAGGAGACTCATTTACTTTTAGTTAGAAAGGGAAAATGACAAATTATTTTATGTGTCTGATCATGTGGAAAATGGTCTGAGACCATTTGAAAATGCAAAGAGAGTTTGGGAAGTAAAAGGTACTTTAAAACATTAAGGCAATGGAAAATGAGCAGTAGTTCTAAGAAAAATTAAAAGCTAGAAAAGAAGTGATATTTAATTATAGTGCCTGGTTCAACATCTTGTTGTCCTAATAATTTAGATACCAGTTTAACCAAAATGTTGATATTCAATATTGAGAAGATAAAGAAAAAGAAAGGAGAAATGTGCAGATCTTTTACAATGGGAAATCAAGGAAATGTTTTTAAGATTGAGAAGAAATTAAATCATTTATTTGATTTAGAAATGTGGAGGTAAATGCTGGAAGAACGTACTGGAAGTACTGTTCCAAGCGCTGCCTTGGGGGAAGGAGTGGGCAGAGGTGGGGTGGGCAGGATGACTCATTAGTTGTTGAAATAATCTGTTTAGTGCTGTTGAACATCTCATTCTTGGGGCCCTCCCAACCCTTTCAAGTGGTACAAGGGTCAGGGAAAACAGAATAGATCGTGGGCTGCCACAATGACCACCGTTACCAGCCAGATAGGAGATGTCACTAGGAAAATGAGCTCTGTCTTCTTTCATTACAGGGACACTTGCATGTAGGGATGCTGACAGGAAAAGCAAGTGAGGCAATGCCACACTGGCCTATTTGACCTCACCAGTAGCCTACTTGGCAGAAAGAAACACCAAGTTTCAGAGCAACAAAAAAATTCTAGAACATGAGGTTGAGAACACTCAAATTTTTGTACCATCCAAAGTTTTACCTCTGTGTCTCCATTCTCCCCAGGCCTACATTCTTCCAGGGCCATCTATACTATTCCCAGGGCAGATGACAAATACTGCATCTATCAATTTCTGAATTAGTCCAAATATCCATCCTTTTGGAATCTTAACAAGAGAAGTCATTTTAGCATGCTAGGAAACCTTACCTTCTGCTTGCATAATTTCCTTTCTGTTGCAATTTCTTCTTGATTGTTTTTTGTACAGTTGCATACAGATCATAGTTAATTAACCACAACTAGACTATTTACTTACATCTTGTAAATGACAGATGGGGTTTGGGGAATATCTTCTTTGCTATCCTTGTATTTTTTTATTTTAACTTGTCTAAAGGTAGACCTGATTTTCATGTTCCCATTCTATTCCTTTTAAATAAAATTTGATATTACAGTTTACCTTTATTTTTGAGCTAGTCCCCTCATTTGGTGCATTTAAGTAAAAATATTGCTATGAAAAATTTTAAAATTAAAAACAAAAAATATAATTAATATCTGCTTACCAGTTACTCAGCTTTAGAATATTATATTAGGAAAAAAAACAGTTTATGTTATCCCTTTCTGTTTCTCTGTCCTCTCATTTTTAACTACTCTCCTGAACTTAGAGTTTATGATTTCCTCTCATGGTTTAAAAAATTGATTACATATATATGGGTCTGTATACAGTGTTGAATGTAGTTGGATTTAAATGTGTACATCTCTGTGCATCATGCTTTCCCCCTCAGTTTTATGTTTTTGAGATTTATTCACATTCACACCTATAGCTCTAGTCTATTAATTTGAATTGCTATAAGATATCCAATCATTTCACTGTGTGTGAAGTTGTTAATCCATTCTCCTGTGAATTATGGTTTAGGATTTTCCATTTTTTGGTCATTCAAAACAATGCCAAAATGAAACGACTTCAGAAAAGTTGACATTAATATACTTGGAAAGATGTTGGAAAAATGATATTTCCTGAAACAAGAGAATGCTATAAAAAGACTAAAGAACAAAAAGTCACTCATAGAAATTAGAAGCATAATAACTGAAATAAAAATAATTTGATAGATATCTTGGAAGATAAAGCTGAGAAAACTGTCTAAAAAAAAAGACAGACAAAAATGAGAAACTATGTATTTTTTTATTCAGTTGTGGCTGGGGACGGGAATTGATTTTAAGGAACTGGTTCATGTGATTAGGGGCTGGCATATCCAAAACTTCCAGGGCAGTTCTACAGCCTGGAAATTCCAGCAGGGGGCGATGCTGCAATCTTGAGTCTGAGGATTGGGCATAGAATTTCTCTTTCTTTGGGAAACCTCAGTCTTTTCTCTTAATGCCTTCAACTGATTGAATGAGTTATGGAGGATAATGTGCTTTACTCAAAGTCTACTTATTTAAATGTCTATTTTATCTAGATCTCCTAGACATGTTTTACCAAATAACTGGGCACCAAAGCCCATCCAAACTGACACAAAATTGACCATTGCATTCCCTGAGGGAATGATATTGATATCACTAGTCAGAGTTTAAAATAAACGGTCTTGAATATTCTTAAAAAGCTAAAGAGGGCTGGGACTGTAACTCAGTGGTAGAGCACTTGCCTAGCACATGTGAGGCACTGAATTTGATCCTTAGCACCACATTAAAATAAAGGTATTGTGTCCATTTACAACTAAAAAAAAAAAAAAAAAAAAAAAAAAAAAAAAAAAAAAAAAACTAAAGGAAACCTGGATAAAGAACTAAAGAAACCTAGAGAATGATGTCTCAACCCATGGAGATTATCAGTAGTTACAGAGGGCTGTGGCTCAGTGGTAGAGTGCTTGTCTGGCATGTGTGAAGCATAGGGTTTGATTTTTGGCACCACATATACATATAAATAAATAAATAAGTAAAACAAAGGTCCATTGAAAACTAAAAAATATTTTTAAATATAGTTACAGAAATTATAAAAAGGAACCAAATAGAAATTTTGGAGCTGAAAGTACAACTGAAAATGAGAAATTCACCAGTTGCTTTCAATAGCAGATTACAGTAGACAGGAGAAAGAAATGAGGGCACTCAAGGATAGATGAATTGAAAATATCCACTCTGAGGAAGAGAAATACAGATAAGGAAAAATGCAGATGAAGACCATAAGACTACTTGAAAAAATAATGGCCAACCCCTTCCCAAATTTGATTTTAAAGAACATGAATCTACACATCCACGAACCCCAAAGAAGAACTCAAAGAAACCCATAATTTTTATCTTAGAATGTTTTCATTTCTCCTTCATTTTTTTGCTTCTCTGGGACTGTACTCTCTATTAAAGTAGTTCCCTGTGTTTCCTCGGGTTCCATTTTCTAGGCAATCTGAGTGTCCTTGTTCATATGGACTGCTATGACAAAATGCCTTACACTGGAAAATTTATGAACAACAGAAAGTTATTGCTCACAGTTTTGAGGCTGAGAAGTCCAAGATCAAGGCAACAACTGAATCCGTGTCTAGTGAGGGCTTATTCTGCTTCAAAGATGACACCTTCTTGCTGGGTCCTCCCATTGTGGAAAGGGTGAGGCAGTTCTCGGAGCCTCTTGCATAAGGGCACTCGTCCCATTCAAGAAAGTGGAGCCCTCGTGACTTGATAACTTTCCCAAAGCCCAGTTCATTAATACCATAACTCTGGACATCGGATTCCAGCATAGGAATTTTAGAAGGACACAGACATTCAGACCGTGGCATTGAGCTACAAAATAAAGGAAAAAAGAAGCTATTACAATCTACAGGTACACAAGTATACATTTAGATAATCATAAAGAATCTGCACTTAAATTATTTTAAAAATTTAAGTGGCTTTAGCAAGATTTCTGGAGGCCAAAAATAGGCCAAATATTCTTTTTTGTTAGAAGTCAAATGTAACCAGATTGCTGGGTGTGGTGGCGAATGCCTGTAATCTCAATGACGTGGGGATACTGAGACAGGAGGATTGCATATTTGAGGCCAGCCTCAGAAACTTAGCCTCAGAAACTTGTCTCATAAAATGAAAAGATCTAGGAATGTAGCTTGCTGGCAGAATTCCTGAGTTCAATCCCCAATACAAAAAAAAAAAAAAAGCATTAAATAGAATGATGAGGTTAATTTGTGTAATGGCAAAAATTATTGTCATCATTATGCAGATGATATTATAGTCATAAGCCTTTACATAGAAATTTTTATGTAGCAAAATACAAAATGTTGATAGAAATGCAAGTGAAGCGGAATACTTCAGTACATTTCAAGACACTTCTCTCAGACTAAAAATGAATAATACAGTCAATAAGTTCGATTTAAGGGATGAATATTTAGAATGTGTACCTCTCAAATAGAGAAAATACATTGAAAAATGCCCATGGAACCTCTCTATAAAAATCAATCATGTACATGCCTTCCCTATGACGCAGCAATTCCATTTCCAGACGTATACCTGGCAGAAATACAAACACGACCCCACCAATGAGTGTACAACAATGTTCACAGAAGCATTTTTTGTAAAAGTTCCCAACAGGAGCTGGCACAGGTGATACACACCTGTAATCCCAGAGACTGAGGAGGCTGAGGCAGGAGGACTGTGAGTTCAAGGCCAGTCTCAGCAAATTAGGAAGACCCTGTCCTAAAATAAAAATAAAAAGGGCTGGGGATGTGGCTCAGTGGAGAGCACCCATGGATTCAATTCCCAGCACAATTCCTGTCAAAAAATAAAAAAAAGATTCTATAACATAGGTAAACTTTGAAAGCAATATGCTTATTGAAAGAAGACAGTTACAAAACACCACATAGCATATTATCTCATTTATATGAAATGTCCAGAATAGGCAAATCTGTGGATATAAGGTAGATTAGTGGTTTCCAGGGGCTGAATGGGGGTTGAAGGGAGTTGGGATGGTAACTGCTAATGGGTTTGTGGTTTCTTTCTTTTTTTTTTTTTTGTTCGCGGTTTCTTTTAGACTATTTTATGTTAAAAATTGATTGTGGTGATGGTTGCACAATTCTGTGAATATACTAAAAACCATTGACTATTTCCTTTAGTCGGGTGAACTGTGTAGTATGTTAATACTATCTGAATAAACTAATACATAATATTTACATATATAAAATATGACCTCAAAAAACATATATAATTACACAATAATTTTGTATGTATAATAAATCATATATTTTATATGCACATTATAATGCATATTTTGTTATGATTTTATATTTTATGTAAAGATGTAATTATATATGCACACATATAAAAATAAAACATAGGTGGTTGGATATGGAAAATTGGTGCTCAACATCCATTCCCCCTCCCCCAACGTGCTTCCTCCACTGCATTTTCCCTTGCAGTAGGATTTCAGATGTCCTCTGCTGACAATCGAAGGCCATGCAAGAAATTTGCAAGAAAGGCAGAAGGCAGAGTCTGGGCATCCCTCTTTTTTCTGTTAGCTTGAGTTTTCCTGAGTACAGCATCAGCAGAGGTACTGGTGTCTAGTTACTAGCTTTATCATGACACGTGCACAGAGCTTTTCCTTTATTCCTTCTTTTCTTTTTTCTTTTGACTTTCTTTATTGTTGTGACTCTACCTACACCCATATCTACCCCTCTGCATCCTCACCCATCCCTGCCCACAGCACCACAGCTCCTTCCTGTCAAGGGTGAGTCCATTCAACCCTCTATTACTTTCCTCCATAGCATTCCTACTTCTTTTTATTTTTCATTTTTTTTTTTTTACTGTCCATTGCTTCCCCTGTGACATATAAAAATGTGCATGTCTCCTCCATTATAAAAGCAAACAAACCACCACCACCAACAACAAAAAGTCCTTTGACTCTCTAGCCATTTTAAGTCCACCTCATTTTTTCCCCCCTTAAAATCAAACACATGAAAAGAGCAGTCTAGTCTAGGAATGCTTCTCTGCATCACCTCCCACTCTCTCCTCACCTTGCTGCAAGGTGGCTTCTGCCATCACTCCAGTGAACTACAGGGACCATCTGACAATAACCTTGTTGCCCAGATTCCATTTGTTTATAATAAAAAATAAATAAATTTTAAAAAAACTGGTGTTTTCCAGGGCTCTACTAGAGGTTCTGCTCTTTTCAGAGTGTATCTTCTCCCTTTAGGAATTGTTGTCAGATGACTTTTACCTCTCCGTTTCCAGTGGGTCCACTCTCCTGAACTCTAGAGGAAATTAATTGTCTGACAGCTGGTGATCCTGATCTAACCAATCAAAAGTGAACTTTCACTGGCTTGTGTTCTTCACCTCCACCCACCTCCATCTCCCAGATACATCTTACCTTAGTCAGAAATCTGGAAGTCACATTGGCCTGTCCTTCTCCCTTCCATCTTTATTCACTGAGTGTGTTTGTTATGCACCTACTGTATGTAAGACACCATTCCAACACTGAACCAAAAATGGTCTCTGCTCTAATAGAGTTTATACTCTAATGGGGGAAAGAAGATGCTAACCATACACAGTTATGCTTTATCAGGCTATGGGAGGAGTTATAAAAATAAAACCTGGAAAGTGGCTGTGGGTTACACATGGGGATGCTATTTGTACAAGGCAAACAGAAGAGGTCTTTTCATAAGATGGCATTATTCAGAGATCTGAAGGAAGTGAGGAAGCCAACCATGTGGATATCTGTGGAGAGAGTGTTCTAGGATGAAGCAACAGTACTTGCAAAGGTCCTGTGGTGGGTGCAGCCATGGCAGGCTGCAGCATGAGCAAGGAACAGCAGCTGCAGTAGAGTGGACTGTGGGATTGGGAGGCCAAATCATGGGGTACTGTGTCTATTTTAAGGACCTTGACTTTGGGTCACATGGGGTAGAAAACCAGGGGAGGATTTTAGTAGAGAAGTGGCATGATGTGGTTTGTTTGAAAAGGTTATTTTTGGGGGCCATGCTGTGGATACCCTGAAGGGAGGTAGGTGTGGGAGCAGGGAGATCAATTTGAAATCCAGGGACAACGTCTGTGATCACATTTGTCCCGGTGGAAGTGATGAGAGTAGTTCCATTATGGATATATATAGAAGGCAGAGCCCAGAGGATTGCTGGTGGGTTGGGAATCTGAGTGTTCAAAAGAGTCAAGAATAACTCACAAGTTTTTTTGGCCTCAGCAATTAGAGACAGACTTGCTATTTACTACTATGGGAGAGATGTGAGAAGAGTGGTTTATGCTGGGCAAGAGCATCCTGGAGTTATTTTGGACATGTTAAGTGTGAAATGTTCCTAAGGAATTCAGGTAGGCAATTGGAAGGGCAAAGCTGGCATTTGGGAGAGAAGTGTGGACTGACCTGAAGACAAAAATGTGGGAGCTGTCAGCCCAGGATAGTGCCTAAAGCCTTGGGGCTGGATGAAACCTGGACCTGATTCCAGTGTTTGGACTGTGGGATGAACAAGCAAAAGAGACCAAGAATAAGCCACTAGGAAGGTACAAGGAAAGCCAGGGAGCATGTGTCTGGAAGGCAAATGGAGGAGCTGGGTAAGAAAGAGTGAGTGGGCGAGGTCAGGACTGAGAGCTAGCCATTAGAGCCAGCCACATAGAGGTCATGGTGACCTTGACAGGCAGTCTAAGTAGAATTACAGGGATGAAATCCAGACCGGAATGGGTTCGGGAGCGAATGGAAGGAGAGAATAGTATAAGTGAAGACGAATATAGAGAACTCTTCTTAGGAGCTTTGCTTCTGTGAAGGTCATGAGAAAACAGGGCTTTCACTGGTGAAGGATGAGAGTATAAGGGAGAGAGGGCTCTCCTCTGATGGAGATGTGACTGAATATTTGTATACTGTTGAGAATCTTCCAGTAAAGAGAAAAAAATTGCCAAATAGTATATTTCTTTTAAATCTTACACCAACCAGTAACAGTGACACACACCCATAATCCCAGTAATTTGGGAGGCTGAGGAAGGAGGATCACAAGTTTGAGGTCAGCCTGAGCAACTTAGTGAGGCTCTGTCTAAAAAAAAAAAAAAAAGAAAAGAAAATGTTACAGATGTAGCTCAGAGGTAGAGTTCCCCTGAGTTCAATCCCTACGACCAAAAATAATAAACAAATAAATGAATAAATCTGCTGGGCGTGGTGGTGCATGCCTGCAATCCCAGCTGCTAGTGAGGATGAGGCAGGAGGAACATGAGTTCAAAGCCAGTCTCAGTAATTTAGTGAAGCCCTAAGAAACTCAGTGAGACCCTGTCTCTAAATATAATACAAAAAAGGGATGTGGCTCAGTGGTTAAATGCCCTGCGTTCAATCCGCGATACTAAATCAATCAGTCTGTCGGTCTATCTATCTATCTATCTATCTATCTATCTATCTATCTATCTTACCCCAGTCCCATTCTTTAATCCATAATACAGATGTCTCATTTGTGATTTTGACAACTTTCTTTGTAAAAAGAAATTACCTAACTAAATTCAGAGGGTGAGAATTTTTTATAGTGTCTTTAACAATGATGAGCAATGTGTCATAAAAATTTTGCTGACGGTAGGATATCCCCCATATATGCAAATATTTTCATCTTTTCTGTTGATGAATGTAGCTAGAAAAGAAAAAAGGACTTTGGAAGAGCATTATAATGCCATTCAGCAAGGAGAGAATTAATTAATAGAGCAAAAGTGAAAAACTGAAACTTCATTCAGTCCAAAGGAAATTGTGGGTCCAGGTTTGCCACTCAAGGCCACTATTACTATTTAATGACACTAAACTTTGGACCCAACATCAATTTGGGAAAAGAATCAAAGTCCACATTTTAATTCAGACATCATTTATATACACAGTGATAAAAAGAAACTTGCTTAACTTAAAAACACACAATACAGCTTTTTCACTCCTGGGCTGTTCTCTTTCTAACTTAACTGCCTGCCTACAAAAAAAAAAAAAAAAAAAAAAAAAGATGGTTTTAGAAGGAATTAAATTTTCAGTGAGACATTACCTGTTCTTATTTTGTTTGAGATATTTTTCCTTTATTTTAAAACTTGAACCTCATTTTAAAAACCATACAATGTATACACATAAAAATATCACAAAGTACTCCATTAATAAATACAACTATTATACATTGGTTTAAATTCAAAATAAATATAAAGCTGATGCTTTACTTTTTAAAATGTATCCAATGAACAAATTTAAAAAAATTTTAAAGTATCCAATGGAATCTAAGCAACACAGTAACTTAATACTTGCCATCATTCACTTTAAAAATACACAGACTCTTCCTTGACAGACCAAAATTTTGTGTAGTTATTTCTTTATATTTATTTTATCTTTCCATTCCACTTAATCCATAAAACCTCTGGCAGGTGGGAATATAGCTTGGTGGTAGAGCACTTGCTTAGCATATACAAGGCCCTGGGTTCAATTCTTGGCCCACCTCAAAAACTAAAACCTCTGTTAACTACTTTTAATTAGAAACCTTCTAATGTTTTCCCAATCATATTTTACTGTGATAAAACTATGTGCACAAATTGAAATATTAATATTTTACATTTTCTTATGACAGTAAAACTTTTAAGTGTGAGTATTTTTTCTGCTTCTCTTATTGGGGTCAGGTGTCTGGGCTCCCACCATTCAAATATTCAAGGTTTATTCACAGTTGGCCCTGAAGAGGACACAGTGGGGCAGCACTTTCAGGATCCATCTCCTCCTGGGCTCAAGAAAGGAGACAATGAGGCTGCAGGCAGGAGAGTCTTCCTTAGAATTTTTTTTTTTTTTGTGGGGGTACTGGGCATTGGTACAGGGATGTTTAACCACTGAGCCACATCCACAGCCCTTTTTATATTTTATTTTGAGACAGGGTCTCACTAAGTTGCTTAGGTTCCTTGGGATTTTGACCTCCTATGGCTAGCTGCTACAGAAGGAAATTATGAAGGTCATCAGAGTTCTATGAATATAGAGAGATTTCAGCACACACCTGTAATCCCAGAGACTCTGGAGGCTGACACAGGAGAATCAAAAGTTCCAGGGCAGCCTGGGTAAGCAATTTAGCAAGACCATCTCAAAATTAAAATAAATAAGTAAATTAATTAAAAGGACTGAGGATGTAGCTCAGTGGTAAAGTGCCCCTGAATTCAATCCCCAGTGCCCCACTCCCAAAAGTTTTTAGGTGAGGCCTCTATTCAAAATTTAGATTATTCAGATGAGGCTTCTCCTTAGAGTTTGGAGTACAGAGTAAAAGGGAGGAATGTTGAAGGATTGGGAAGGGAAGGTGAAAGCATCCTGCTAAGGACAGCCTCCAGAAGGGGCTGCCCTCTTACAGGTTGAGCTATCCTGTTATTACTATGCATTTGGCCAAAGCAGTGTAAGCCTAACATGGATTCTAACAGATAATTATATATAAAAAGTAACCCCCCACCAAAAAAAAGTAACCTTTGATTTGAAGTCAGCTTGGTTAGGTTGCATGGCTTTTGTGTTTCTGTTGAGTTATGGGAGAGTGTTTTTTATTACTAGGAGGAAGCAGGATTCAGCACCAAGTCTATTCCCTGTTTTCTGCTACAGATGTAAGCCCTGAGAAAAATTTTAAATAATAGATAGAAATAGTAGATGTTTTTAAAGTATCATTTCTCAATTCTACGAACTTTTTTGAACTTATAGACCAAAAATCAGGTAATGCTCTATCATTGTTATGGTTTTGATATGAAATGCACCACCCTCTCCACCTCCCTCCCCCAGCCCCCTACAAAGTTCATATATTGAAGGCTTGGTCCCCAGTGCAGCAGTGTTCAGAGGTGGGGTCTTTGGGAGGTGACTGGATTCCAAGGGCTCTGACCTCATCAGTGGATTAATCCATTGATGGATTCATAGTTTAATGGGTTATTGTAAGGTGGTAGAAACTTTAGGAGGTGGGATCTAGTTGGGGGAAGTAGGTCACTGGGGCTTGCTCTTAAAGATGATATTTTGCCCCAATTTCCTTTCTCGCTCTCTCCTTCTTGGCTGCCATGAGGTGAGCAGTTTGCTCCACCATACCCTTCTGCCATGATGCTCTGCCTCACCACAGACCCAGAAACAATGGAGCTGGTCAATCACGGACTGAAATCATGAGCCAAAATACATCTTTCCTCCTTTAGTTGATTTTCTTGGGTATTTTGTCACAGGATGGAATGCTGACTACCAAAATCATATTGTTTTTAATATTTTATCTCTCAACAACTCGACTGGGTCCTCATCCAACCTTGTTGACAGCAAGGACTTAGAAATCAACTGACTTGGAAAAGTATTTGTTGCCCAGTCTTCAGAACTATTTTCTTGTTCAACTTTTAGGTAATATACTATCTTAGTCTGTTTGGACTACTGTAACAAAATACAATAAACTGGTTATCTTATAAATAATAGATTTTTTTTTCCTCATAGTTCAAGATGCTGAGAAGTCCAAGATCAAGAAAGATCTGGTATCTGGTAAGGACCTGATTTCTGGTCCATAGATTACTCCTTCTAGCTGTGTCCTCACACAGGGGAAGAGGCAAGTTGACTTATGGGGTCTCTTTTATAATGGTACTAATCCCGTTCATGCGAACTCTACCCTCATGACACAATCACTTCCCACAGGTCCTACCTTCTAATATAATCACTTTGGGGGTTAGGATTTTAGCATATAAATGTTAGGGAGACACAATCATTCTTACCATTATATACACCAGTCTTTATTAATAGCTTCAAATGATAACTAAATATCACTGATATGTGTGTGTGTGTGTGTGTGTGTGTGTGTGTCTGTGTGTCTGTGTGTCTGTGTCACTGGGGACTGAACCCTGGGCTTTGCACAATATAGGCAGTGCTCTACCACTGAGGTACATCCCGAGAGGCATCTTTTAAGACCCAGTATATTCAGAAAGATTTAGGAAAATGAAAATATTGTTAATTTCAATATGTCTTGGCCAACAGAATAAAAAATGATTTTCTGTTATCATGTGCTTTAAATATACTTTTGTCAAAACCTTGGAGCTACCAATTTAGCTCAGTTCACTTATGGGAAGTATCCTGTATAAAAGCTAATGGGTAAAGTTAGTCTTAATTATCAACTTAATTATTCAAATCAGACTTACTTTCTGTCAATAAAAAGGTTTGATTTCATTTTCCAATTTGATTAGATATGTTAATTTGCATCCCTATGACAACCATCTATGAATTCATACAACTCATAGAACTGAACTTGTAAAATTCATGCAAGTTGGTCCCATTTCCACATGCTTCCCTCTAAAGAGATGTAAAAGCAACTCCCTAGACTTAATAAAACATATCATGGATGGTAGATTTTACTATCTGCTCACAATTATTAATTTGCCCCACCTTTTCCACCCTTCCTGATAGAGAATATTTCCCCACTCCATTGATTTTGGGCTTGGCCATTGATTTTGTTTTGGCCAGTAGAAGGTGGGAGATGTGAAGTGCAGGCTGTATCTCAACAGAGGCTTTTAAAAGTACTGCAAATTCCCACCAGTCCTCTGGGCGCTTACTCTCTGTTCTGAGAACAACATGTTCCCAGGAGCATTTGCTTCCTCAGCCAGGGTGAAGTACGTTCAGAATGAGAATCTGGAACTGCCCACCATCCACCCACAGCCTGGAGCAGAGTTCCAGACTCCTAGACGATCTACAGTGCTCTTGCAAATATTTGTCATAAGTCTAACCTGAGGGAAGTTGACCAATACTTTCTTTTAATGTCAACATCCAGTACCTGATTTTTTAGCAACCAAGGTTTATTTACAAATAAAACAGCATTCCCAAGTTAAAGCATGAAAACTACTGATAAGACCACTCTTGGGATAGGTCATTATAGCAGTCCTATCCATAGGAATACTCACTGTGCCCAAAAAAGTGTGAATAAACTCAAATGAAAATATCCAAAATCTGAGACAATCTATACACCAACTGTGTGTCTGTGATGTCACAATCTCACCAGCAATACAATTTTCTTAGCTGTTAATATCAGTCATAAAATAGGAACTGGAAAGTGTTGGATTCAGCTGTGTAAAGTATATTTAATTTACTGCAATTTAAAAATAATTTTTATTTTGAAATAGTTTGACTCATAGGGAGTTACAAAAATCATACAAAGAGTTCCTATATACCATTCCCCAGATTTCCCCAATAACAACATCTCAAGGGCCACAGTGAATTATTAAAAATAATAACACTTGTCAGATTTAGTGGATAACACCTGTAATCCCAGCTATTCAGGAGGTTGAGGCAGGAGGATCACAAGTTCCAAGACAACCTGGGCAACTTAGCAAAGTAAAATACAAAAAAGGACTGGTGGGACCAGCCTAAATGTCCCTCAGCAAGTGAACTGACAAAGAATGTATGGTGTATATACACAGTGGAGTTTTATTCAGCTATAAAGGACAATGAAAATTTGACTTTTGTGGAAAAGTGGATCGAACATGAGAAAATTATGTTACATGAAGTAAATCAAACTCAGAAGGTCAAGGATCATGTGTTTTCTGTCATATGTGGAAGCTAGATAAGAAAAAGGAAAAGAAAGATGGGAGTAATCTCATGACAATTGAAGGGAGATCAGGAGAATAGAGGAAAGGGATCAGCAGAGGGAGGAGAAGAGGGAAAAGGGAAACACTGGGGAATTTTATTGGTCAAATTATATGGTTATATTGTATGCATGTATAATATGTAACAAAAATACCACCATTATGTACAACTATAATGCACCAATTTAAAAAATGGGAAAGGAGACAGGAAATGTATCTCAGTGGTAGAGTATCCCTGGTGTCAATTCCCAGTACCACCACCAAAACAGCAACAATAATAAAGAAAACAAATGAAGTTTGAGGAGAATTTAATTAAGAAATGCTATCACTTCATTGTTTTTTTTTATGTCGGTGATGTTACATCAATTAAAAAATAGTATCTAATTTTTGTAGGACTTTTTTCTTTGTTCTCCCTTCAAGATGAAATAAAAATCAAGTTTAAGAAATTAGATATGCTTAACCTGATGAAGTATTATATGATGTATACAATTATTGAAATATCATATCACATGGTGTCCCAGAAATATGTACAATATTTTTTTGTCTCAGTTAAAAATAAATTTAAAGTAAAATAACATGAAACCAGTAAATTAATGTTGCTATAGTACTACCAATTCAACTAGAGATCTTAATTAGATTTAGTGGGTTTTAATGTACAATTGGTGTGTGTGTTCATAGTATCATGTAATTTTTTATTATTTGTAGTATTATGGAATTCTATCAAAGTTATAGATTTGGGTGACCATCACAACAATCAGGCTTCACTACTATTTGTTTACTACAAAGAGATTCACCCTGTTGGTTGTCTCTGGTTGTTTATAGACTATAGGTTACATCCTCCCTAAATCTCATCCCTGGTGAAAACTGGCCTGTTCTACCTCCCTTTAATTTTGTCTCTTGCAGAACATTGTATAGATGGGACAATGCTACAAGCAACCTTTTGAGATTGGTTTTTCTCATTCAGCACAATGCCCTCAAGATCCACCCAGCATGTTATTTTTTTACTGCAAGAAGTAGTCCACTGTGTGGATGTACTGTAGTCTGCTGATCTACTCACTCATTAAGTACATGTGGACTGTTTCTACTTTGGTTTGCAAATAAAACTGCTATAAATATACACATACAGGTTTTTGTGGTAATGTAAGTTTCAGTTCTCTAGGATAAATACCCAGAAGTATAATGGTTAGGTCATATGACAAATGTATATTTAACTTCCTAAGAAACTTACCAAGCTGTTTTTCAGAGTGTCTGTACTACTTTACATTTCCAATAATAATATATGAGAGATTCAGATCCTTGTCAGTACTTGGTATTGTCAATATTTTCTACTTTAGCCAGTGTAATGGGTGTGTATAGGTACTATAATTTTTAACAAAATTAGCTGAACAATGTCTTCACCTAGTCATTCCCTTTGTGAAGTGTGGTGGTGACCGCCTAGGAATCAAACTTAACTGAAGAAAGGAACTTGGCATCTAACTTCAATTTATCTATCAACAGTGCCTCAACTATAAATATTTTAAGGCTAATCTATGATTTCCTGGTCTTTACACTGAGCAATGCTGATTTGTATGAATTTTCCAGAGTAAACTTTGCTGACCATGAAACAATGGTAAGCTTTTAAAAATACTAATTTTAATACTCTCAGCTTTTCTTATAAAATAATTAGTGGGTACAGTTTACAAATTGTTTTGTGATTTGTGCATTTTTTCAATAGATGGTTTTATAAATCAATGATTTTTCTGGTGAGATAGCGTATAGGAATCCACAGAGCATCAGTGTTTTGATGGAAACTTGATTTCGTTGTACTTGGAAATCTGTGGGATTGAAAACTTTTACATATTTGTGTCTTGTCTGGAGTTTTCTTTTTGAGAAATCACATCTGCAACCTTACTGTATCCAAGAGAATTAAATGAATAAATTCTCATCTCTATTTTCTTCGACATCCTCATTTCTGTTTATGAGAAATTCAACCTTAGACTGGTGCATTTTCAAGTTTAAACTGCATGCAATGCCAATTAACTCTGAAAAGAAGGTAACAACTGCAAATTGAAACTGAAGTTAAATTGAAGGAACACACCATACTTTAAAACTTTTGTATCAAAAAGTAGACTTTTACTAATTCAGTTTTAAGATTAAAACGATATTACGTGATTCAGGAGTGGATGAAAGTTGCATAACACAATTATTTACTCTATGCCATTGTAACTAAATATCCCCAAATAATTTAACGTACATAAGTAATATTTTCAATTAGGGAATAAATGATTTTTTAGTTCAAAACTACACTGTAATGTTTGGATTCACATTTTGAGAAATATTAAAAAGACATTTGAGATATAAAATACAGGTTGCTTAAAGAGCTGTACTACATCAAGATAAAATTATAAAGATATAATTTATTCTTTTAATGGTAAATTATCAATACAAGATATAAACTAACATATTCTTATTTCATTTGTTATAATGCAATGTAATATGTGATTAAAATTTTAAGTCATTTGTGAAGTAGGTGTAGGACCAAAAGCAGAGTATGCGTTTGGTAAATAAAGCTGCATGCATAAACTGAACTACCATATTCAGTTTGGGAAAATAATTAAATAAGACTCACACATAAAATCAGAAATAACCATATTAACAATAAATCATGATCAGCTGTGTGTGGTAGCATATGCCTGTAATCCCAGCAACTTGGGAAGCTGAGCAGGAGAATAGCAAGTTCAAGGCCAGCCTGGGCAACTTAGTGAGACCTTGTTTCAAATGAAAAAAGTGCTGGGGATGTAGATAAGTACCTCTGCGTTTAATCCCTGAACTGCTAAAACAAAAACAAAAAAATACTATGACCAAATTTTTCCTATATGAATTAAGCATATTTAATGAAAGAAAAATGTCTACATTGCTAAAAACTAATTGATCCAGCAGCTGAAATTAGTCATTGGATAGTTTGTGTACTCAGCTGTATTATTGTTTCCATGTAAGCATGAATCTGTTTTTAGATTCTATCATAATCTATTTTTTATCCTCATCCCACTAGTTAAGGATTGCCTCAATTGTTACAGTTTTGTCATTCTTGCAGTCTGATGGCAATATCTCTACAACCGTTTTTCCTGAAGTGTCTTGACTATTCTTGGCTACTTGCTAGTCTGCTTGAATTTTAGACATCAAATAATCCTGTTGTGATTTTGATTGGAATTGAATTGAATTTAAAGACTAATTTGAGAAGAATGATTATTTTTATAATGTCTGGTCCTTCAATCCATGAACTTGGTATAACCTCTCCATTTATTTAGCTTTTTGTTGTGGTACTTAAGTTTCCAGTATCCCTGAACTAGTTTAGGATTTTCTCAATAATCTTAATACTTCCTTTTTCATTTTGACTGACCTTTACTGCTCCCTAGCAAATCATTACTTAGCCTTGGACTCTCAGCTCAAATGTCACCTCCTTCTTGAAGCCTTCCCCCAGCACTTTAGGCAGACTTGCAGGATCCTTCTTCCATGATCTCTGCCACCCAGAGTGTGTTGCATATAATTACAAGAGCAAATACTTACTATTTAATGACTATATACCAAAGCACTATGTTAAATACTCTCTGAGCATTAATTCAAAGTCTTCAAAACAACCATTTGAAATCAAAGTTGGTGCTATTCTTTCCATTTATGAGAAAATGAGGTCAGAGAGGGCCACCTGTCCCAGGCACATAGTCAGGATGAGATAGAGTTAGGGTATGGATCCAGGCAGTCAAACTCCAGAGTACATGCACTATGTTATATCCCCTTTAAAGCGGTTTTATTATGTACTGAAGTGATTTATTTATGCTAATTTATACATCACACAGAAAAAGTTTTGAGTGCACACCCTGGATCAGGCACAGTAAAAGACACTGACTGGACAGGCTCATGAAATAAAACCGACAATAAATAAAAATCACACCAATAAACATACAGGGACAAATTATGCTAAGTGCCCTGGGGAAAGAGGGAGGGAGAAACCCAGGGTATACACACATGAATTACAAAGAGGAGGAGCTTGGGGCAATGTGCGTTCTTGGGTACAGGTCACAGGGAAAGAGTCATGAACTTGATTCAAAGATGTGTTGAATTTAGGGTCTGGAACATACATAGTCTGTGAAAAGTTGGAAATAGTGATCTGCTCCCGTGATGATGGTGGGGAGACCAGTTCCAGAACCCTCAAGAACATCAAAATTTGTGGATGCTCAAATCCCTTATGTAATACATAGTATTCGCATACAGCCTATGCACATCCATACACTTTAATTCACTTCTAGATTTCTTATAATGCCTAATACAATGTAAATGCTATGTAAATAGCACGATTATACTGTATTGTTTAAAGGATAACAAGAAAAAAAGTTGTACACGTTCAGTACAGACGCAACCATCCTAGGCCTAATTACAAATATACGTCAGGGATAACCTAAGATTTTGATGGTCACTGAGGGCCAACCATATAGAAATCTGAGACTCAGGCATGTGGCACATAATCACTAAGGAGCAGGCTTTGGTTATACCATGTGTATGCACACGACTCCTCAAAAGGAAGCTACAGAGTGAGAAGGCAGAAGAGATAGGAGAAAGAAGAAATAGAGGTGATTGTGTCTTTGCAGCCTTAAGTCTCCCTCACAGAGACAGGTGCTCAGTACAGCTTCATTGACCGTCGAGCTGGATGAATGTTGGCAGCCGAACGAATGAACGAATGACTCTCTCAGCGAAGCCTTGATTGTGCCCCTTCCTCTCTAAATACCCATTTCCCTCCATAAAATGGTAATAGCGACCTGATACGCGCCGGCAGCAGCGACTCCTGGGGTTCAATGCCTGTGCTCCAAGCTGCACACATTCTGCCAAGAGGGGAGTCCGCTGGCTCCACCTACGTCCGCTGGAGGGCGAAAGCCATCCCCATACTGCTGAGGACAGTGACCTCGCCACCCTTGGCGCTTCATGGAGAGCGCCCAGGATGCGCTGGGTGCGCGCTGGGGCGGTGGGGATGGGGGCTTCCGTCTGGAGTAGGGCCAACGCGGAGGGGAACCCAGAATATCCTAGGGGAAGTAGGGACGGCAATGCGGAGGGCGAGGCGCGCGGTCACTGCCTCTTCAAGAGACCCCCTGTAGGATCGGGGTGCTAGGGAAGGAAGTAATGAGGTGAAAAGGAGAGAGATTTGGTATATATAACCGAGAAAATCAGAGGCCGGTGGAGCCTTTCATCTGGGTCCACCTCCAGAGCCCAGGAAAGAAGCAGGTGCGGAGGCGGGAGGACTCTGCACCCCAAAGTTGGCAGAATGAATGATCCATACAGCCCGCTTGGCGGCCCAGGTGCGCCCCTCTGTGCACGTCAGCGCGGGAAAGTCTTAGACAGTTTATGAGGTGCTGGGGTCCAGGTTGCCCCTAGAGTCCGAAGTACTGGAATCCGCAGACGCTTCTCGCCGCCACCGGGTGGCAGAGTCGGGGGCAGGCTAGACCCACGGACCCCGAGAGATGGCCCCGCCCCGGGGCCGTCGGAAGGCCCCGCCGTAGGGGGCGGAGTTATCGCCGCCCCCCATCTCTTGGAACAGCTGCACCTTCTTAAGCCCAGAGCCTCTGGCTGCCCCTCATTCGTCTCTTCTTCCAGTCTTCCGCGCGATGGCCTCGGCACTGAGCTATGTCTCCAAAATCAAGTCCTTCGTGATCTTGTTCCTCACCCCGCTCCTGCTGCTGCCACTCATCATTCTGATGCCTGCCAAGGTCAGTTGTGTCTCTCGGCATCCCCGCGGAACTCCGCGCGCCTCGCCTATAACGGGCACGGAATTCCTGGAGCTCTGAGCTGCCACGCACCGACTTCCCACCGGGACAGCTCCTCTGAGGCACGCACACTCGGAGCTCCAGGTGTCCGGATGGGGAGGTGTCCTGCAAAGAATTCTGAGGGTTGCAGAGCCCAGATCCCAGGGCACAAGAACCGTCCGGGCAAGCACAAAGGTCTAGATGTGAGCACAGATCTTAGCCATACAGACCCCACTCATAGGCTTAACCTTTAGCTCATACTCTCCCCTGAGCGCATAATCGCTGTCCTCACCTCTCCCCAAAATGTCACTCATGCTAGCAGGGACCTTGAGCAGCTTGTCTCTCCCTCCCTCTGTCTCTCCTCTCTTTTCCCTCAGTGAATGGACACTTCCCAGCTGCATGAGTCTTCTGACCTCAGTCAGGGACCCACACAAAAAGATCATCACTTAAGTGTTTCCTGAGTTCTCCCTTTGCCACTCTCTGGCCCTTTTGAGGCCTCAGTTTTCCCATCTGCGACCCACATTTCTTTCCATCTCTGAAACCAGCAAAGCCACATCTGAATTAAAAGTCTTGCTCCAGGATGAAAAGCAGGTCAGAGTTGGTCTCTTTGCCTGCTGCCTGCTGTGGCTGTGGCAGGAGGTGGGACACGTTCCCAGAGCTCACGCCTTGGGTGGCATGGTCCTGGGTTGCAGGGAAGCTGCCCTGGCCTCCTAGTGCTTCTGGGAAGGAGGGAGAGAATGAATGGCCTTGGTCTCAGGGTGGGGGCGGGGTGGCCTGCACAGCCTGGCCCAGACTCAGTTGTGCTGTGCACAGCCAGTTTGGCAGAGTCCCGAGCCCTTTGAAGCCTTTTGTGGCTGCTGGCTGCTCCTTCCTCCGTCCTTCTTTCAATCCTTTCACTCTGAGCTCTGACAGGAAACCTCCAGTTCCTGTCTCCCCTCCCAAGGCAGGTTTGAGAAACAGAGAAACTTCTCAGGGGATGCTCCAGCAGGGTCCTGGAGGAAAGGGGTGCATCGAGAAACCAACCTGCAAAAGAACTAAACTTCAATCATTCACTTAACCTCATGACCTTAGCCAAGTCCCTGGTTCTTTGGGTCTTGGTGCATGCACTCATCTGTATAATGGAGTGGTTTGATTCTGACCCTTTAAGGTTTTGGATATCAAAAGAGATTGTTAGTTCCTGGGACGTGGGAAGAGAAGACTGGGAGGAGCCCTTGGGATAGTGGAGCAGAGGCCCTGGATGGGCCAAGACAGCAGATTCAACTCTGACAGCTCTGTACACCATCATTCAGCAGCCAGAGTTCCTTGTTGAAGAGATTTGGGTCTGTTACTGTCTGTGAGAGGGAGCCAGGCAGGAGTGCTGTGATTTTAGTTCAGCTGGCAGGGAATGATGTTCCCTGGAATAATTATAGTTGCTTGGTTGACTTTCCTGCTCCAGGGCCGTGTAAACTGAGATCCTACTCACACCCTGGCACACTCACATGGACACAGGTGGGTCCTGAACTGGGATCCCAACTCAGATGTATGTGTATGTGTCATTAAGCTGCCCTGGGAGTGAGGATCAAGAGACCAAAGAGGAGACACCAGTGAGAGTCTGCCTTCCCATGTCTCCCTGCAGCCCATGCTGGACTGGGTGTTTGGAAGCCTAGGTCCCTGGCTTCTCATTTTCTCCCTTTGTCCACCTGTTTTGAGAGCTCCTGGCCCTCACCCTCAGTGCTGTCCCCTCGCTCCCTACTTTGTGCAAGGAAATCCAGAGGTACATGGTACAGACAGGAGCTTGGCAGTCAGGGCAGCACTGTCCCCATCCAGTGGAGACTTCCAGGTCACTCTGCCCTCTGCTGTTGCCCAGCACCTCTCCTCCAGGCTTCCTTTGTTCTTTCCTTTCCTCCGCCATGCCTGCTTCCTGGCCTCATCTCTGTTCTGCTTTTTTTTTTTTTTTTTTTTTTTTTATACCCTTTCTCTTGGTCCCTTTTTAAAAAATCATTTTAACCAAATAAGTGATAAACTTATATCATTTATTTTATTAAAATTGTAAACAAATCTTTTTTTTTACAACTTTGTGAAGTATAAAGAAAAAAATGAAAATACCCTTAAACCCCATAACCTGTTAATATTTTGATGGACATGTTTCTAGAAAAATTTCATCTCATTACACACACACACACACACACACACACACACAAACTGTTTTGCCTGTATATTTTTTTTAATGCAACATGTTGAGAACACTCTTGCTGGTGAATATGGTCATGTGTCACATGGTGATATTTTGAACAATGCTAGACCACATATATGACAGTGACCCCATAAAATTGTATCATCTAGTGACATCGTGGTTTGTGTAAGTACAATCTATGATATTCACACCATAAGGAAATTGCCTAAGGACACATTTTCTTAGAATGTGCCCCCATTGCTAGGCAATATACGACTGTAGTCATATGAACAATGACTCCTGTTTTTATTCAGTTGTGCATTTATTCATATGTGCATTCAGTTGTGCACATGTATTTACTGAGCCCCTCTCTGTGCTAGGCATTGTGTTGAGTACTGACTTTTAAATCCCATTGCCTACTTTTATGTCACCTTTAGTCATTTTTCCAGCCACTTCTCAGTTGCAGGAAAGTGCTCTGAAGTTATGCACTAAAAGCCAGGATCCTCTCTGAAGGTAGAATTTACCCCATTCTTCAGGGTTACCACCCCATTGCCTAGCTGCCCTCTCTACTGATACCATGGGAAATTTCTAGACTAGGGAGTGTCAAGTTTGTTGTCTGGTATTATTATTCAGGGCTGAAGCACTTCCTAGATTTCTTAATAGTGGAATGGAGGTGAGGGAACAGTTTTCTTTGTGTCCCATCCTCTCTTCTAATGTTTGTCTTTGGTTTCTCTAGGAGCCCACAATGAAAATTGGTTACACGGGTCATCCACTGCTTCTGAGTTTAGATAATAAAAAATTACCGAGGTCTTTCTGAGTGCCATTCATTAAGAATGGACCTTCTTAAATCCCCAGCTTAGAGATGAGGACATGAAATGAGCCTGAGAGGGGCTGGGTTTGGGAGCAAAAGAGGTAATTTATCAATAACATTGTTAAAATTGCTATCATGTGATGATCATAGAAGCAGACTGATTTTTAGTATTATGGTTTTAAAATTCTCTACAATGCACCCTCTTGCCTACACTTGGAGGGAATCACTCCCTGACCCCAAGACTCAGAGAACTTAGTGACTACTGAAGGTCAGACAGCAGTGGACAGCAGACATTGATCAGGCCTGTTGGTGGCAAAGCCTGACTTTTAACCACACTGCTATTCTGACTTTAGTCCAGTGGCTCTCAACCAGCATTGATTCTGTTGGGGTGAAAGGAAAGGCTTCTCTTTGCACTGTGAACATTCACTGCAATGACCTGACAATAGACAGATTAAATAGGTCATTAGGTGTGTGGAGACAATCACAAAGGGTAATTCCCCATTAGCCCAACACAATTATGAAACTTATATATCCTCTTCCATAGGGGAGGGATACAATAGAGAATGTAGAAACAGTATATGATTTTTAGGGGAAGCCAGTGGGCTTGGAGAAATGTACAATGTCCTGGGATAAAGTTCATTGGGCCCATAGAGCACATAATGGGTTGTAAGTGATTCTCTTTGTAATACTGAATGGGACCAAAATAGAGAACAGTGACAAGTATCTATCCAGGTGTTTTTCTTACTACAACATGAGTTCAGTTAATGAAGGGACCAGAGGTGGTTGTTTCTTCCTTGATGGGATGGGACTTTCAGTAGATGTGGAGATGTCAGAGTAGCACCCCTTTCTGCATCTGCTGATCTGAATTCTTGAATTTAAAATAATTGGCATGCCCTCAGGGCACCATATTTTGGGGTGACTGTCTTTGGACTCCTCCACAGCAGGAGGCAAATTATGGAGTGGTCTTTTTGTAATTGCAACTGGAGAGGATGCTACTGGAGTCTCCTGAGTGGGAACCAAGAGATACTATTAAACCTCGCAGGGTGGTCCCAATGACAAAGAATCTCAGACTTGAAAAGTCAATATACCAGGGTTCAGAAACCCTAAACTTCCCTGCTTCTAGCAGTAGGAAGGTATCCTGGGTTACCTGTGGGGATGCTGAAGAAAGGTTTATTTTTTATGACTGTTAAAGCAACCCAAAGGTTGTCTGGAACTTGCCTCAATGTCTCATGTGTAACGCTTGTCCTCGGGTGATGCTGAACAGTGATGGTGTACTGGTGCAGCTTTTTCCAGCAGTTTCCTGGCTCCTCTCAGCTGATGCTTTTTGCCTTCTCTGGGCACCTGCTCAGCATCTAACAAGTGTTGAGACTATGCAGGATGCTGAGGACAGACTGAATCTACAGATACTGCTTGTTCCCTCAAGTTGCACATGGATGGTGGGTGGGGGGAGAATGTGAATCCAGTGTGCTAATTGCTGGGGGGTACTTCGAGGAAGGGCACAAAGTAAAAGCAAAGAACAAAGACAGATTGGTCATTTTAAAGATATTTTCTTTGAAGGTGGGGACTGGGAGATAGAACAGCAGAAGAATAGCTGATTGGTTAATTTCAGGTGACTATTTTGTAAGGACTAAAGGAGAGGGAACTTCATTGTCATGTGGATTGAAACTGGCCTGTTTGGGAAACTTGGCTCTTTTCTCTCCTGATTTCTCAGAAGATCAGATAACAACTTGTTTTGGATTTGAAATCTCAGCATGAGTGAATCCAGTTTGATTTTTTTTCTGGTCTTTTGAGTCCTGGTGTAGGAGGCTGGTCAAAAACGATGGTCTATAATTTTTATTTAACAGGATAAATAAAAGGGGGGACAAGGACTGTGAATAAGAGGTAGAAGTCATAGACTTTGGTGGCTGCTTTTGTGGAGGGGGTTGGAATGAGAGAGAGGGCCAGTGAAACATAAAACAGCTAGGGATGTAGGTATTATTATTCACCTTTTAATAGATGATGAAACTGAGGACCAAGGTGGATCAATGACTTACTCCAAATCCTACAGTGAGAAAGGGGCCAGGGCAGTAAGTGCTTACATTGGAACCCAGTTCTGCCTCTCTGCAGAGCTAAGAGCTTGGTGGCTAAGTGGCTAATGGATGTGACTAGACAATCTACACAAAATTAAATATAAATATAAAACTAGAGACCTTTGTCATGGGAGATATGGTGACTAATCCAAGATTTGAAAAGATGAAAGAACTTGCCTGGACCACACAGCTGGGAAGGGGAAGGCAGAGGGTGGTTGGGAGTAGGGCAGAAGTCTTCTGATGACAGATCCTCTGCCCTCCTCATTGTCCTGAACCTGGAGACCTGTGCTGGCAGAGGCAGTGCACAGGATCCCTCTGGCAGGAGTCCCCATCGGCTGCCTTTCCCTATGGGATGGGGCGGTGAGGTCCATGAGGCCTCAGGGCTATCTCTTCAGTTTGTCAGGTGCGCCTATGTCATCCTCCTCATGGCCATTTACTGGTGCACAGATGTCATTCCGGTGGCTGTCACCTCCCTCTTGCCTGTCTTGCTCTTTCCACTCTTGCAGATACTGGACTCTAAGCAGGTAAGCAGTCCTGGTAACTTCCCAGTTCTCTCATGGACGGCTTCCTTTTCCAAACCCCTCTCTGGGGTGCCTGGGCGTGGGGTGGCTGGATAAACCCCACTGGCGGATTCTCCCTGACCTGAAAACATACCACCTAAAGCTGTCCCTGAAGTCAGCATCTGGCTTGCTTGCCTGTCTCTGTGACTGGTAGTCCTGGGCCTAAGCAGTGTGTGGGACAACCCTGATAGGACCTCCATGCTGCCCTCTAGGTCTGTGTCCAGTACATGAAGGATACCAACATGCTGTTTCTGGGAAGCCTCATAGTGGCTGTGGCTGTGGAACGCTGGAACCTGCATAAGAGGATTGCCCTGCGCACCCTGCTCTGGATAGGGGCCAAGCCTGCACGGTAATTACGCCTTCTCTCTCTGGCCATGTGGCTCTGTGTGGGCCCCAGGGCTGGGGAGTGGAGTGTGGCACAGACCAAATTACCCACCAGCAGTGCAGGAGGGCTGGCCACCGCTTCTCTGGGCATGGCAGGCTGGTCTCTGTGTGGGGCATGTTCCAATCTTAGCTTGGAAAGCAGGTGCCTGAGTGGTGGTGGCAGGTGGTGAACAGCAGCAGTTAAAGGTTCTCTGCCTCCAGGGCAAACTGGCCAGCAAGAACCTTTCCAGAGGTTTCCTGAGGGAAGTGGCTACAGGAATCCATAGGGAACAAGTTGGATGGAGGTTGGAAAGCAGGCCAGAGATGGCTCCACTATCCAGCTCGGGAGGAAGCAGAAAGGTCTTTCCTCCAAAGTGGGGCCATCTACTTGAATAGTAGCTTCTTACCTCACTTCCCCCCACATCCCTCTGTACCTCCCCAACATGCCCCTTCCAATCAGCACATAAGCTATTCCAGCCATCCCATGGGGCCAATATACTATAATTACAATCATAATGACACAGTGAATGTCTACAATGCCTCAGGCATGACACTAGGAATTTATTTATCACCTCCTTTAATTCTTACCACAACCCTGAGAATTGGGGATTATGAGGAATCTGAGACAGAAAGTGGGGAAGTGACTTTCTGACAGTCACATGGGGGTTGAACTCAGTATGACCGATAAAAACTGTGACCCTCAAATGGGGAACTCAGAGCACATCTTTTGAAGCAATATGCTCCATAAATAACAGTACATTCCCCGCAAAGCCTTTGGGAAGCAGCCATGGGTTGGTTCACAGTAAATACCTCCTGCGATGTCCGTGTCTCAGGGACTTTGCTGAACCATGAGCACACGCAGACCCTGGCTGGCCTTTCAGGTGACCATGTCTGGGTGTCCCTTGGTGCCACTGATTTACCTGAGCAGAGAACTCTGTGATTCTCTGACTTCTTCATGGTGATGAATTTATAAGGTCAAATCACAAGCCACTATATTTTCTAGAAACACGAGTGCTCAGGAAAGTGGACCTTGGTCCCCTCAGCATTCTTGCTCTCAGAACCTTTGAGTGGTCAGCTTTGGGTCCTTGGAAGGTAGGAGGCCCTCATAGCAGCCTTCTCAGGAGAGCTTTGTCTTCTGTGATCCTTCCTGCCACCTGGCTCCTCCTCTGAGCCTAGCTTCCCGCTGTTCATGGCACTGTCTGTCCTGGTGTGGACCTGTATGCAGAGTCTTCTTAGTGTCTTGAAACTTTATATAGATGCCATGGTCCTTTTGAGACCACCTGCACTCACCAGACTCTCATCTCCTCAGGGCCTGGATTCCAGTCTTTGTCTTTACCAGTCCATGAGGTCAACCTGTATGGACATCAACTTGAACCTTAGTGCAACTCAGTCCCCAGGTCCCTTCTTCATGGTCCTCAGGCACATTAGTATCCCCAAGGAGGAGCCTGATTGCAGAGGGTTTTAGAGACCCAGAGCAGTTGAGTTCCATTCAACCAGTCTCCTCAAGAGCCTCTGTTCCTGGCACTGTGCAGCTGGGGTTTGTGGAGCCATGGAGAAGAGTCAGGCCTGTCCCCACTATAGGAGAGAGCAGGCATGGAAACTGGTCCTCCAAACTCCAGTAGGTGATTGATGAGTATAGAGGGAGGATGGAGAAGGGAATGGCAGCTCTGCCTCATGCACTTGGAGGTGGTCACAGAGGAGGGTTGTTGTCTGAGTACACTTGGGAGGAACACAAGGAGCTCCCCAGGAAAACAGAAGAGTGCAAGGCAGAGAGGGAGCAGCGGTGGAAAATGAAGTGTTACAAGCAAAGGGAACACATTTGCTAAACACAGTTAGTTGAATTTAGTTCATTACAGAGTGAGGAGTGCAAAGTGTGCAGGTGGAGGGAGATAGCGGGCGGGTGGGGAGGGCAGCCTTGAGGAAGTTTACACTTTCCTTAGCTCCCTCCCCAGCTCTTCCTACCTGTCCAGGCAGGTTCTGTATAGCCCTTCTGAATCTAAGAGAGGAGAGGCTGGGTCTGGGATGCTGGGGATCTTTTAGATACACATGGGAAGCTGGAGCAGCCTGCACATAGGGATGCTCCAGCACACACCGAGGTCATACTAGGACAAACTCCATACTGAGTTGATACCCTCTGAGTGTGTATGCCTCCCCTCCTAGCCACAGCTGGCCCTGGGGTCTCTTGGTGTTCTACTAGTCAGCAGAGTAGGCGTAATGTTTGTGAGAGAGGAGTGACAGGAAGAGAGAAAGGAGGGAAGGGAAAAAAGAAGGGAAGGAGGAAAGAAGGAAGTACTCCAACTGTAATCCCCTGTTGGAATATCCAATCTTGAATTGACCTGCAGGGTTGGTTCCAGCTTCAGGTTGCTCCTGGGGATGAAGGGATTGGGGAGTGGGGAATTCTCTGGCTTTCCTCCCTGCCCCTTCTCTGCAGGCTGATGCTGGGCTTTATGAGTGTCACTGCCTTCCTGTCCATGTGGATCAGCAATACAGCCACCACGGCCATGATGGTGCCCATTGTGGAGGCCATGCTGCAGCAGATGGAAGCCACAAGAATAGCTACCAAGACCAGCCTGGAGGCACTGGAGCTGGTGGACAAGGGCAAGGCCAGCGAGTTGCCAGGTGAGCCCCAGGCTAGGTCACTGCATGGGCTACAGTGGCAGCCTTCCCTTCTGTTGACAAATATTTTGGCCATCTCCTTATCCCTCCCTCCTTCTGGAGCCCATCTCTAAACATGCGCAGGGGAAAAAATTAGGATGTACTGTTTTCATAAGTTTTAGAAATGTGAATTTTGCATAAAGTTAAATTCTTTAGGAAAGCTTGAACATTTCATTTCTATTAGTAAGAGCTTATAATGGGGCTGGGGATATAACTCAATTGTGAGTTACTGGGTTCCATCCCCAGAATTGGGAAAAAAAAAAAAAAAAAACAACTTGTAAGAAAATCCCATCTTCAGTTCCTTCTAACCACAGAAATCACTAAGTGTTCATTTTATTCATTTGAGTTTCTTTCGAACATCAACTGGGTACTCCTCACCCCTTGATACTCCTACCATCTTTGGGGAGGCCTTCTCTGACCCAGAACATGTCAAATTCCTCTGCTCTGCTCTCACAGATCTTGGGGTTGTGTCCATCCTTTGCTTCCTGCTAGGTTCAGAGCTCAGGGAATATGAGATAGCATCTGCTTTGCCCTCTGTTTTTCCCTACTCACTCCCAGGACCATGCACTGGGAATTCAGACTCAGACTGATGGTCTGATTGTCAGACCCTGGGTGAGCTCTTGGGGCTAAAGAGGTGACCAGGCACACTCCAGAAACCAACTCTTATGGAGCCAGTAGGATGGCATAAATAGGTCCCTTACACAAATCATCTGACTTGGAGGCAGCAATGGGCAAGCCATAAGCTAGATGCCGAGAGAGCTCAGAAAAAAGGAGAGGGCTTGTTGGGAGGACAGACTCTTGAGGTCGATTTACACACCCACTAGATGCATGGAGCCTCTTAAGCAACAACAAGGAGTCAGAGAAGAGGGGACATGTGTCTCAAGTTGTTGATCTGGGGTCTGGGAGTGTGGCTCAGTGGTAGAGTGTTTGCCTAGAATGAACAAGGCCTTGAGTTCAATTCCCTGGAACTGGAAAAAACAGTTGCTGAATTTGACAAGAGCATGGAGGAGACTTAGGGAAGCCTTGGGAAGTGACTGTGGGAAGGCAGAGAGGACCTGACTATGACATTAGGCTGGAAGCTGAGGTATGCATGTGGAGGGACCTGTCAGGGGAGGGATGTCCCCATCCTCAAGTTAATTACCGAGTCAGGAGCTGAGGTTGGCTGGGTAGCCCCCAATGACTGGCTCAGTTAACAGTGCTGTGCTCACCACAGGAAACCAAGGGATTTTTGAAGGATCTGCCATGGAGAAGCAGGAAGACCAGTACAGGAAAAGCATGTGCAAGGCCATGAACCTGTGTGTGTGCTACGCAGCCAGCATTGGGGGCACAGCCACCCTGACCGGGACAGGACCCAATGTGGTGCTTCTGGGCCAGATGCAAGAGTGAGTCACTGGCCACAACTTCAGGGACAACAAAGTGGGTCCTGGAGCTGGGAGGCTGGCAGGGATGGGAAGATGTGCCCCATCTAGCCTCTGTGTCCCAGCACCCCTGCACCCACTCAGAAGCACTCTGAGGGCATGGGGACCTGTTGCCAAGGAAGCTAATGGGCAGGGTTGCTTCCTCACCTGGAGTGAGTTCCATCTTTCTTCCCTGGGCTCAGGGATTCTAGCTTAGACAGGGACTGTGAACTGAGCTTTCAGTTCAAGTCATGGGAGATGACAATGTAGTCACAGATGTCTGAGTTAAAATTTGCAGAAATTAGACATCTCTAAAAGAGTCCCCCCACTCCCTTGACTCACTAACATGTGATGTTATTGGCGATGGTTGTACGATATGGAGGTTCTACAGATGGTATGAAGGGTTGTGGTTGGATCCTTTTTTACCTTACCATCTCATTCACTATAGCTGTACTCTTCATCCTGGAGGTGCCATATCCCTTGTGAGGCTCCAGGTGGACCCCGAGGGTAGTTTGGAACCTTCTAGCCTTGGCCAGAAAGGGACACAGGTCATGAGGATCCCATATCTGTGCTCAGCCTTGGGCCAGGTGGGGTTGGGATCACAGAATAGCCCCAGTACCTATGTAAACCTGTGGGGCTCTCATGGTCTTCTTGCCAGAAGCCAAGGAGCTACAGGTGGGTCTGGTAAATAAACATGTTAATTGAGGTACACATAAATTGCAGGATAAGAAACAAAAATAAGGCGGTGCCCATCTTGTGCAGACAAGGGCTGTGGACAGGGCGGGGAGAACTGCTGGCACAGGAGTTGGGAGAGGGAAAGGACAGGACTGCAGTCCTGCAGAAACTGAGGCTCAACAACCAGAGTGTTTTTATCCCAGGAGTATTTTCTCTAACCATATCCTTAGGCTTCTCCCTGAAATTACTTTGGGAAAAGCATCCTGTCTGGGCTGAGTGGGGAAAACTCTGTGTCTGCTTTGACACCCTTGGGTACAAGGGGACCTTGGGACTAGTACAGGCCTGGGTTGGAAGGTGGGGCCCAGGGAACATCTTTTTGTCCCACCCTAGGGAATTTTTCTGAGATTCCTCAGAAACCTACAGGGTGAGGGGTTACATGACATACACAGACCCCTGAAGCTGTGGACCAAGTTACATGCATATGTTTACAAAAGTGTGATTTTCTTGAGGGATGGACCATAACTTTATGAGATTCTCAGCAGGGTTGGGATCCACAAGAAAGATTTTTTGGTTATTCCTTAGTCTTGTCTTGTGCTGTGGCCATGTTCTGGGTTCCCCACTTGATTAGAGCATAGTGCTACAGGACAGTGAACTTGGATGACTGGACCTCAGGAGACCGTGGCCCTGAATCATACCCATCTCTCGGGATCCAGCTACTGCTCAGCCTCCACCCATTGCTGGCCTTCTCTGCATAACTCAGTCTGGGTTGAGGTATAGGCCAGTAACTCTCCTTTCAGATTGTTTCCTGGCAGTAAGGATCTCTTGAACTTTGCCTCTTGGTTTGGATTTGCCTTCCCCAACATGCTGATAATGTTGCTGCTTTCCTGGTTGTGGCTGCAGTGCATTTATATGAGATTCAGGTAAGTCAGAGCTGCTCACAGGATACCATCCAATTGTGCCACATCCCTGCAGAAAAGTCCTTCAGTTCTGACCCCGTTTCTACAGCTCCATCTCCAGTAGGCTGCCCTCCCATTCCCACCATCCCAGTTGCTCAATGTGACTTTGCACACATTGTTCCCTCTATGTGGAAAGCCATTTCCTGCTTTCCCAGCTGCTCACCTCCTCAGTCTTCAAGGCCAGTTCAAGTGCTACTTCCCTGGCTCCTCCTTCCCTAGCTTCCTCCCACCTCTGTTCCATCTCAGAAGAATGACTTCTCCCTCCCTCCTCTGAGCTGTACCTGTGCATATCACAGCCCTATCCCTTGGCTACCTGTCTGTATTCCAGTGCTGCTTTTTACCCTTGACCGTGAACTTTTCCCTTGGTGGGTGCCTCTCTGACCCCGGCACCCAGCATAGCTCCTGGCCGAGGGAGAAAGAGCAAGTGTGCCATCAACTTTGGCTAAAGCAATTAAAGAAAAACTTGTCCAATGTGCCAAGTTAACACTGCTGAACAAACTTTCACTTGGCCACATAGGTCCATTAGACCAGGTCACAAAAACACCCTCCTGATATCATCTAAATCAATGCAAACTCAGACCTTTACCGAAGGCCTATGATGTTCCCAACAGATTGCTCACCCTGGAAAGTTTACCCTCCTCTTCCCAGTACACTGTCAAGTTCACCTAGAGTCAACCTTAAAGGTGGCCAGACTTTGGACAGGAAACATGACGTGTGGCTGACAAATACCTAAAACAAGTTGTTATTTTAAAAGGCACGAATGTATCTGTGACACAAAGGTGATCATGCCGTGCTGGGATGAAAGTACTCAGCTAGGAGCTAAGTGTGTGTGCAGTGCCTCACTTCACAGGGAGCTTGAGTCAAGTGAAATGCAGGAACCTATATGACCAGAGGGAAGGGACTCAGGGTGAAGGTACAGAAGTACCTATGTAAACCTATGATTTAATGCAGGAACCAGTGTTTTTCTTTGTTTCTTTTGAAGGAAGACCTGTTTGGAAGCTGCCATTAAAAAAAAAAATGCTATACATTCAAAACAGTCACTTTAATGATCGAAATAGTAGGCAGTGCTTCATACCACACACCCTGCCCAGGATCCACCTTTCCTGGCTCCCTGGTAAAGGGACGCTGCTTCCATGGTCACCTGTCTGCACAAATTGACTTTGACAGCAGCTTTCTTTGCCCTGCTTTTTGAAACTGTGCCAGGACTAAAGTCCAGCTGGTTTGCTCGAATCTACCAGGCAGACCTGTGAGGAGACAGCTCCTGAACCTTCTGCAGGGGGCATTGGTCTCTCCATGTGGCAATAGAAATATCAATGACTAATGCTTTACCCAGTACCTATTTTGTGTCAGACCCTATTTAAACACTCTACTTTTATGAATTTGTTTAATCTTTACAACAACCTGTGAATCAGGTGCTATTATTGTCGTTTTTGTCATTATTATTATTATTATTTTTATTATTATTATTATCTGTTTGCACATGAGGTAACTGAGGCATGCAGAGTTTAAATGACCTACGTGTTTGTGTGTCATAAAAGTAGCTGGCCTGAGATTGGAACCCAGGCAATTTGGCTCCAGAGTCTATGCCCTTAACCTACAACCTTATATCCCCTCCTTGGGAGGTCAAGGGTTGCTGCACTGAACTGTCACCAAGCCAAGCATGACCAGGTGTCAAGAGCACTAATAGTGGCCTGAGGGTGTTCCTAGAACCCAAGGACCAAGTAAGAAGGAGCTGACCTGGCATCAAGACCACAAGAACACAGTCAGCCTCTGATCTAGCAGCTGAGTGGACACCAGGGCCCTGAAAACTCAGCCAGGAACCTGAAGCTACAGTTCACCCAGCCTGGTGCAGCCTCCATCAGCTTTCCTGGGCCATCAGGGAGCCTGGGGAGCAGCCGCCATGCAGCATGGGGACTTTTGGAGTCTGGTGGTGGTAGAGGAGCTGGGCAGCCCCTATGTGCCACTCTAGCTTGAACACAGGGCAGAGGGTGGCTTACAGGTAAACTAGTTTCAGTTGTAGAGTAAGAAGGTAGAGGATAGCTTTTTCTACTCAGCTGGAGTGATGGGAACAGGTCACATCCTGCTGCAAACCAGGACCTGGAGATTTCCATCTGCTTCCTTGGTCTCTAGGACCCTATCTTCTAAGGAGAAGGAGTGCATTTCTTGGCCACAGGAACTGCCTCTACTATCTTCTAAGGAGAAGGAGTGCATGTCTTGGCCACAGGAACCGCCTCTACTGTCTAGTGAGCCTTGTGCTCACTTAAGTTTGCATGGCTATAAAGAACAATGTCAAAATTTTGTCCTTTAGCCTAATCTAGAAAAACTGTCTTGCTGAATTTATGGGCAGCTTCCTGGCTACATTCTGCCAATGGAGCCACAGACCCTCCTCCAGGACTGCCAAGAACAACATGGGCTCTTACTGCTGGCTTGCACCCAACTGTTCCAGCAAGGCTCATTCCCTGAAAAAGGGATGAGTGCTCTTCCCAACCCCTGCCATATAGAGGCACATGGGAATATGTCCCATAGATCTCTCCCTCTCTCCTTGGCTCTGCAGCATAGTCAGTCAAGTCTACCATGACTCATCATAGTGAAGGCTGGCCGTTCTGCTACAGGACACTGTGGTTGCCACCCCAATCCCTGGGCTCCCATAGACCAACTGGACCCATGTACCTGCCTCTCATGCCAGCTCAGCAATCATCTGATGAAATTAACCCAGAGATGATAGCTAGATGCTTAGCATATGAGGGTCAGAAGGTTTGGTGGCACTGCATCAGTGACTGCATATTTGATGCAGCCTCATAGTCTGTAGCCACTGTGTTGTTGGGAATATGTCACCAGAATCAGATGGGTTCAAGCTCCTTATTGCCTATCCCATGCTGGATAGCTAGGCAAGGTCACCCCTTATTCTGGAAACCTGAGGTCCCTGTCACAGCCCCAAAGTCACTATAGGATGAAAGGTGGCAACAGGTCAGTGGTTGGAAGAACATGGACTCCTATGGAGCCAGCGAAGGTCCCCTCCCATGCCACAGAGTCCATTCCCATTCTCATGATCTCATGACCCAGGACTTTGCCCCTGTCCAGCAGTGAGATCCCAGATGACTGCAGACCTGACAGCCAGTACTACTGCCTCCTTTCCTGACCTCTGAGCATCCCAGGAGGCCATGTTATGATGTCCTGGTGTCTCTGTGCTGCAGGCCATGCCACCATTATCAGCATGACTCTTATGGTCTCAAAGGTGGTTCACATCCAGCACTGGATTTGAAATCAGCATATATTCCATCCACCCCAGCCCTTCTATGACTCTTATCTTAGGCCCCAGGAGAACTGTCATGGGGAAGGCCCTCCAGGGACAATGCTCTTGGCATTGTCTACTCCCTTCAGACCAACAATGGTAGGAATGGGTGAATGGAATTCTTAAAAAATATCTCAGGGTCTGCATCCAGTGCACCAATGGCCCCAGTAACTCCTTCCCTATGACTGGGTGATCCTCTGTACCTCCTCACAAATCTTCCTCCTTCCTGCACCCTCATGCCAATACCACCAAAGGAGATTCTGCAGGGCACCCTGGCACTTCTACCAGTGGGCCATTCAGTAACAGTTCTGGATGTTTCTTTCCTGCCCCAGCAAGAGATAGCTGCCAACTCCAGAGTCTCCTGGATCTGTAATCCCACATCTTCAACTCCTGGGAATGCAAGAACCCATCCTGCTCCCTCCTGACCCAGTCTGCTGGGATCCATCCTTGCTCCCTGTGCCCTCCTAAGTAACCTGGGTGATGGAGGCTATCATCCAAGCACTGTCAAGGGCTGTGGTGAGAGTAAGAGGGTTTTGGAAGCATGTGATGGAACTCTGGTCCCACCTTAAGCAAGCTCCAGAAATTTTCCTGGCCTTCCCCCTGGTGACCCTGGAGCAATCTCCAGGTGACCAGGCACCTGCCAGGTCACTTTTGCTAGTGACAGCCTCAGTTCTGCTTATTTCTGTATTCTATCCCTGCCCACACCCCTGGTTCTGCTCAACCTCTCATCTTCCTGGCCACCCTCTCCTTTCCTGCCTCCACTGTCCCTAAGACTTGTCTGAGACTTGCATCCTCATTGGTGCAATCTCAGGCTTCCTCTAGGAACATCTCCTAGCTCTGGAGGTGCCCTTGGGGCATGCTCTGGGGACTCAGTCCTCTGTCTCTCCACAGACTTTCCCCATGACATCCTGGAAAGTGGGGGAGGCAAATGAAAGTGGGGAAGGAGGGAGGAAAGGATTTGCCCCACAACCGCAAGGCAGCGCTGTGCGTCTTTCTGCCACATTCTATTGTGCAGCATTCATGCTCCATCCCACATTGCCTGAGCTAATCCCTCTGCCCTGCCATTCTCTCATCTTTGTATTTTCTAGTTTTAAAAACTCCTGCAGCTGTGGAGTAGAGAAGAATAAGGAGAAGGCTGCCTACAAGGTGCTGCGAGAGGAGTACCAGAAGCTGGGGCCCTTCTCCTTTGCGGAGACCAATGTAATGATCTGCTTCCTCCTGCTCATCATCCTGTGGTTCTCCCGGGACCCAGGCTTCATGCCCGGATGGCTATCACTTGCCTGGGTGGAGGGTGAGACAAAGTAAGTTGTTCATTTGGCCAAAGCCCTTGACTTAGTACACCAGGACCAGAATGCTGCTATTCTTAGTCATAGGTGACAAGAGGAAGGTCCAGGGTTGGGCTCTTTGTTCTGGAATGTTTCGTTTTATGACTCATTTTATTCTGATTGATCTTCGTGATGAAAATGCAGATGCGTTTGTTTCTTCAGCACCCTCTCCTGCAATGAACTGAGCAGAAAATGCCTGCTCAGGTAGGGCGACCTAAGACTTTCCTGGGATAGGAGTAGGTCTCCTAGAGAAAAGGGGGTATACGTAGAGTCCCTCTTGGCTCTGACATAGTCAGCATGGAGGGAAGGTTGAGAAATTTCTAAGTCCTAGGAAAGGCAGGAGATGTGGGCAGAGAGGTGACTTCCTTCAACTGGATATTCCATTTTGGTCTGCTTGGGTTAATACCCAGAGACCCTGTTGTCACCCTGGTGAACCTGGAATTCTAAAGAACCTGGTGCAGAAAAAGTCCAACCATGGAGCAGTGCAGGCTGAGAGAGGGGAAGTAGGATGCTGAAGCTCACTCAAAATAGGTGACCAAGAATATGAACATCTTGGTTTCAGTCAGGACACAGTCTACTACACCATCTTGACCTTGGCTATGAGACCTTCAGTTTTCACACCCAGTTGAGCCTGTTTCTCTGTATAGGAGGATTTAGACATAGAACTGACTGAGTTAGAACATGTTTGTTGGTTGACTGTCACTGCAGCAGCCAAGTTGGGTTAAACACCTATGTACTGTTTCCCACCTAGGTACGCCTCTGATGCTACTGTAGCCATCTTTGTGGCCATCTTGCTTTTCATTGTGCCTTCAGAGAAGCCCAAGTTCAATTTCTGCAGCCAGACGGAGGAAGGTAAGACCTCTGTCCTGGCCTCCTAGTTCATCAGGATTGGGGCCCTAGAAACAAACAATTATCATAGGAGAGGCCCTGGGTCTAGTTGAGAGAAAAAAATCTCATTCTATCAGTCATGTTATAAAAGCTTAGGGAGATGCAGATTTTCAAGCCAATTATTATTTAGAGCAAAATCTTTTCTTTTTGTGTTTTTTAAGCATTTAAAATCTTATTTATATTACAACAGGGACAGAAAGTGATTTGAATTTCCCTTTATGCCATCTGTATTTTTTCTCTCTTCCTGTCTTTGTTAATATACATATAAGTTATATAGTTATAATAAAAACACACACAGTTTGAATCCTATTTCTTTGTTGTTTTTGATTTTTTAATTTTTTAATTTGTTCTAATTAGTTATACATGACAGTTTTGTTTTTATTTAGCTATTACATGATAAACATTTCCCACTATTATCACAGTCTTCAAATTCACTTTCTTTGATAACAGCATTCTAGCACACAGAGGGGCTGTGCCCATTCTCCACTTGGGTCACTTTGGATTTTTTATTATTATAAATTAATGTTTTCTTGTGCATAGTTTTTCCTTTGAGGGTGTTTTTTCTTCAGGATAAATTCCTAGCTGTGATATTGCTGAAATATCATAAATGTCTTGATAGCTTTTAAAATGTTTGACCAAATTGTTTTTCAAAAAGGTCATTCCATTTTAAAATGCCATCTGTAGCGCGTGGAATAGTCTTACCAAACCCTCACCAGCAATGGTTACAAGAATTATTGTAAATTTTAGCTAACTTACAGGTATGAGCTGGTATCTCATTATTCTTTTTAGCTTTATTCCCACTTGATTATGTCTCTTTTTTGTCTTCTAAAGCTGTTTGCGGTTGTGTGTGTGTTTTTGCTTTTTTTTCTCAGAAAGGAAAACTCCATTTTATCCCCCAGCCCTGCTGGATTGGAAGGTGACCCAAGAGAAGGTGCCATGGGGCATCGTGCTGCTCCTGGGGGGCGGATTTGCTCTGGCAAAAGGATGCGAGGTAACTTCATCAGCCATCCACTGCCTGGGACCCTCTGATTCTGCCAGGAGGGTGGCCAGAGGTGCCACATTCCTCCACTCCTCCACCCAAGGGCCCCTATATTTCTGCACATGCTTTAGGGCAAGACTCTGTCTTGTCATCTAAGAAAACTGCACCACAGACAGTTCCTGGGAGGGAGGATGCCCTCTTGAGTGACTACAGAAATGAGTGGATAAGTGACCTCAGTTGGGCAAGAGAGGCCAAGGACACTATCGGGCCCACTTTGGGGTCTGGGAATAACAATCTTAGGGAAATCTTTCCTTCAAGTCCTCATGAATATTTTCAGCATTTCCTTTGGTTCTTCTATTTGCTGACTCATTGACATGGTTTCATAATTTCAATTTTTTCTCTAACTAAGTATTTAGCAACATAGGAGAGAGGAACAGCTTATAGGGAAAATACCCCAAAGGTACCTTTCTCTACCTTCTTTCTTCCCACGTGGGGAAGAAATGAGACAGGGGGAGGGATGAGCTAGCTCAGTGCTACCATCCTTCCTTCCTTCCTTCCTTCCTTTTATCCATCCAGAAATGGAAGATAATAGATAGGCTTGGTCTGTCTTGTATTTTCATCTCTTCATTATCTAGGACAGAATCTGGTGCACAGTGAATGCACACACACACACACACACACACACACACACATATATATATATGTAGATATGTATATTTTCATATCAGACCAAACCCAGGGCCTCATGCCTGTTAGGCAAATGCTGTGCCACTAAGCTACATCCCCAGCCCAATATGTAGTTTTGAGTTGAGCAAATGTATCCATCTAGTCACCTTTCTACCATTTATCCACCTACCTGTTCATTTCTCCATCTATCATTTTTTTGTTCATCAAACATTCCCATTCTATGCCTCTAGTGTTAGGTTAGGCACAGGGATTATGGAGGAGATTGAAACATGGTCCTGTTTTTAACAATTCATAGCCGAGGCACAGGGTATATCTGGAAGGACATTTCAGGAGGAAGTGACTCACGAGCAAGGGAAAAGGCACAAGGTATCTGACTGAAAAGCAGATGAAGTTGATGAAGCTAGGAGAAGCCTCTGTTCTGGGGTCTTGAATTCAGAATAGCAGATGTGGATTTGACTCTGAAGGTAGTGGAGGGCTGCTGAAGAGAAGAGGTCAGGGCGTGACTTGGCCCCCCTATGTGCACTGGAGAAGACTCTTCCTGATGTTTGAAGTGAAGGCCTGGGGCAGGCAGGAGTTGGAGGAGGACAGGTAGATGCCCTGTAGTCCTCACCTAACTCAATCTGAGAATGCCATACTCCTAGGCCATTCTCTCCTTCACACCACCCCCCACTTTGGCCTCCACAACACTTCTTTCTCCTTATTTCCCTCTGACTTTGTTCCACTCAGCCTCCTTTGTTGACTTCTCCTGTGTTCTCCCTGAATTATGATTGTTCTCCAAGCTCTGTCCTTGGTCTCTGATCTGTTTAGTTTTCATTCTCTGCCTGGTCAATCTCTTTTCATTCCAAAGTTCTAAATGTATATCCTAAATCTACATCATCTGGCCCAAATCATTCTCCTGGGTTCTAAGAACTGTGGGAGACTGAAAGGAGAATGTACATGAGATGTTTTGGGTGATCTGGTGACAATGTGAAAGGAGGAAGGGGACAGAGACCCTCCTGTATGACTCCCAGACCTCCATGTTGGACAGCAGTGAATGGTGAGTCTGGAGAGAGAAGCAGAATCTGAGCTAAAAAGGAGGAGTTCAGGTTGGAGCATGTTGAGAATAGTGCTCACAGGATATCTGGGTACAAATATATTGAAGGAATATAAAAGTTTAAATGCAGGTAGTAGACCAACTGAAAAGAAAATAAAGATTCAGAAGACTATAGGACAAGGGTGAAGTTTAAAATGGCGGGGGTGGATGAGATCACTTATGGAATGTATGTGAGAGAATTGGAAGTAGAGAATGGGCTGAGCTCCCCCAACACCCCGGCCCTGGAAGAACTCTAAAGCCTGGAGCTCTGAAGTCACTGACCTCCTGGTGCTTCCCAGGCCTCAGGACTCTCCGAGTGGATGGGAAAGCAGATGGAGCCCTTGCAAACAGTGTCCCCGGCAGCCATCACCTTGATCTTATCCTTGCTTGTTGCTGTGTCCACTGAGTGTACAAGCAACGTGGCCACCACCACCCTATTCCTGCCCATCTTTGCCTCCATGGTAAGTAACCATGCCCATGGGGGATGGGAGCATGTCATTTCACAGGAAGCTGTTAACCCATGATCATGTTCAGGTGGTAAAATCAGCTACCAGAGTTTGACCAGGCTTGGAGACCTGGATCTGGCCCTGGCTGTGACATAGACTTGTGTGCCCTTGATGACCCTAGTCTGAAGCCCTCACTGTTTTCTGTTTCTTCTTTGTATCTCATCTGTTGATCGAAGCACCAAATATGGACTTTTTTCCCCCCTAGAGGGTGGGGCATTGAACCCAGGGCCTTGTGCATGCCAGGCAAGTGCTGTACATTGAGCTACATCCCCAGTTCTTTTTTTTTTTTTTTTTTTTTTGGGGGGGTTGGTGCTGGGGATCGAACCCAGGGCCTTGTGCTTACAAGGCAAGCACTCTACCGACTGAGCTATCTCCCCAGCGCCCCCCCCAGTTCTTTTTTATATTTTGAGACAGGGGCTCGCTAAGTTACTGAGGTTGACTTTGAACTTGCAATTGTCCTGTCTCAGCTTCCTGAGTAGCTGGAGTCACTGAATTTTACCACTGCACCCAGCATCAAACTTTACTTTATAAATCTAACTGGATTGTTTTTCAAGCTGGAGAGACAGGACTTGTGCCAAGGAGGAGGGGCCAGTGGTGTGGTTGCTGAGTATGTCATGCAGGTGTGCAGGAGGACTGCAGAGCACCCCTGGGAATACCGTTGACTGGGATCCCCCAGGGAGAGGACTTAGAGGAAGAAGGGCTTGGTGATGGGTAGGAGGGAGAGGACATTCTAGGAAGATGAAGCAGCCTCTGAAGGAGAGGGATGTCATGATTGAGGACTTCTGGCAGCTTTGCTCAGAGAGCTCAGGGATGAGGGATCCATGTGAGTTGAGTCAGAGAGGTGGTTGGTGGTGGAGGAGGAGCCTACTGAGTGTCAGCTAGAGCAGTTTGTTCCATGGGCAAGTGTGATTTTAAATTGGAATTGAGAAGAAGGCAGAAGTAATAGAAAAGTCAACTGTCATCATTTCTCACATTTCTTTTGCCCTTCATTGCAAAGCAGTACTGACCTCAGGGTGGTATGGGAAAAGCCATGCACTTGGAGCCAAAAGACCTGAGTACCCCAAACACATCACTTAAGACCTTTCCTCCCACAGTTGTGCTGGTTGTCTGTAAGAGGAGGACTATGAAAAGCCTCTGTAGACTGCAGAAAGAGCGAGTGAGATGCTGTAGTTATTCTGGAGCCAGGACACAGACTCACAAAAGGCCCGAACAGACCATTGAAGTTGGTAAATTTCCATCCAGCTGTCTGGGCATCCATGTGCATAAAAAGCAAACCTAAGTGTTTTTTTCCCTTCCATTCCAAGTGAAGATGAAAGTGTTAAAAATAGCAAGGTAGCCGTCTCTTCTTCCCCTAAGGAGGCTGCCAAACATGCCAAGAAGGAAGAGGTAGAGAAGGAGGAGGATGATGTGGTGCAGGGCCTTTTGCTGCTGGGCATGTAGTGGGGGTGCCTTCTCTCCCCAAGAAAGTTCTTGGCTTTGTCATCTCCAGCCCTTACTGTGAGCACCAATGACCCCAGCCAGACAAATGCAGGCCTTAACCAAAGAGGGTGGCTGGGCCCTTTGGAAACAAGCTTGTCTAGAACCAGAAACCCTGAATAAAATTTCCCAGAGCTACCTCCAAGGCCCCTTATGCTCCTGCCTTGGTGGGAAAGGGAAAGGTGTCGGTCATCCAGCTGCATTGCTGAGGAATGAAGGCTACAGACACCATGTTGTACCCAAAGCCAGGGACATGAAGATGTGAAGGGGACCAGGACACAGCCTGGCTCTATCTGGGACCTCTCAGCAATTCTCAAAGGGTACAGCCTATTCAGAGGGCTGTTTATCAAGGGGAACTGTAACCTTAACCCTGCTCATAGTCTTTGGCTACACCATTTCCCATCTGGGACTAGGTCCTAGGAAAATAATCAGAGTTGCCTATAAGTACATTATTATAACAATATGTGGCACAGAATTATTTGTTATAAAATATAACCATAATAATAGGGGGATTTTGAAATAAATGACCACATGTTTGTATAATGTAATACTATCAAGCCAGTAACAATCATAGTTTTGAAGAGTATTTAATAAACTGGGAACATGATTATGGTATGATTGTTTCAAGTTGAAATGTAATGCATGGCTAAAAATTACATAACAATATAGAAAAGTATACAGACTCTAATCTTCTAGACTCTTCCCTGGAGATAAGGTGTCTTAATTTCTTAGGCATCTTTCTGAATATATTACACATATGTATGTGCACACACATACAAACATACAGGCACTCTTTTCATCTTTTTGGGGCTGGTGGGGGTACCAGGGATCGAACCCAGGGGTGCTTAACCACTGAGTCACATCTCCAGTCCTTAAAAAGTTTTTTTTTTTTTTTTTCTTTAAAGACAGGATCTCACTAAGTTGCCTAGGGCCTCACTAAGTTGCTAAGGCTGGCTTTGAACTTGAGATTTTCTTGCCTCAGCCTCCCAAATCACTGGGATAAAAGCTGTGCACCACCACACCCGGTATACACACTCTTTTCAAAGAAATGGGATTGTTCTATGGACATGTTATATATATTGATTTTTTTTTATTCTTGTAACTCTAACCATAGGTCTTTGAGATCTTTTCATGTTAGCACATAAAACCATCTTTACATCTGCATGTTATTCCATCTTTTGTATATATTATGTTTTATTTAATCATCTTGCTATTGATGGCCATTGAGTCTGTTTCCTATGTTTTGCTGTTACAGTGTTGCAGTGAACATCATTGCCTATGTGTTTACCCTCATGTGCATGTATATCTGCATGATAAAGATTCATTTTAACAGATACTACAATTATATCGTTCATTCTTCATCAGATACCTAATGAGTGCCTACTCCTGTGCTTTTAGAGTTGCTGAATTTTAAAATGTAAAATGAAAAGAGTGAATAGCAAATTCCAGATACAAAATGATTGCAACTGTGTACAAAAACACATATATCCATAGATGAGGAGACCTGGTCCCTTCCTTGTATGTTCTTTCAGTCTGTGATAGGACATAAAGAGATGTACACATGATATTGAGATTCCAGGGGTCCAGCATGGTCTCTGGCACTTAGTAGAGGTCAAAGACGCGAATAGTGAATGAATTGTGGTGTTTCAGATAGGCCTCCCTGGGGAGGTAATCTCTTAGTTCAACCTTCAGCGTTCAATAGTGTCATTGGCCAGAGAAGTGGCAAAAATCAGAGCAACCAGCAAGAAAAATGCATGGAAGTTGGAACTGACCTGGTGCCTGCAGGGAATGCTTTTTAGAATTAGGACCCAGGAGCTTTTATGTTCTGTACCGTGAGCTTCTGTACTGTGTTTCTCCCCAGTCTCGTTCCATCGGCCTCCACCCGCTGTACGTCATGCTCCCCTGCACCCTGAGTGCGTCCTTTGCCTTCATGTTGCCTGTGGCCACTCCGCCTAATGCCATCGTGTTTGCCTATGGACACCTCAAGGTTTCTGACATGGTAACACAGCTGCTTTTGTTTACTCCTACGATGCTATTGGTATAGGATGCCCCATTTAGGAATAGTGTGTGAGTTTCAAAAGGATGTTACCTGATTTGGAAATACCACAGACTGTCCCAATCTATAGTCATTATTGGTACTTATAATACAACTTTTCTGTTTTGAAATGATCTCAAACTTCATAGACTGTTCTGTCCCCAAGTTGGGTTGTAGAATCTTCCACTGGGAGAAGTCTGTGTAGGTACCAATGGGCCCCGGCTGAGCACTTGGAAGAGCTAGGGGACCTACATGGCCAAGGATGGACTTCACAGGCTAGCAAGATCCCTGAGGAAATTTGGGGAGGTGCAAGGCTTAGATTGGGGGAAAAGCTTATGATAGATACTTGTTGAAGCATCTGAAGAGTTAGAAGCAGCAAGGGAATGAGAGACTACTGACTGGAAGCAAATGCAGTCACAGGAAGAACTCTTATGGCCTCTGATGGGAGAAGGGCAGCTTTGCACAACTCTGGGTCAGGAATGAGGCAAGTGGGTAAACCAAGGAAACTGGAAGCAAACGGCCCTATCTGGGACCGGTCAGTTGTTAGTTACTGCAGAGACTTTGTTGGGTATCTCTGGAACTTCATGGAGCATTTTCACAAAGAAGTTAGATCCCTGAAACCATGGATTGCAGACCTGATTCTAGTCCCCAGTAAAAAGTCTACAACAGGACATTCGAACAAGGGTAGATGAGCATTAGGAAATAACACAGAGATAGCATCAGAAAGGGCTAGAGGAGGGTCACAGGAGAAGCCAGCACATCCTTGTGGGACAGTTAAGGCACTGGGGTGACCACTGGATCTAGAGTCACACCCCAGGCTCTTCCACACTTTCCCTTAGTGGCTATTGCTTCATAGCACTGCCCTGAGGCCATTTTCCAGTGCCAACATGGACATAGAGAATGCATCTGTCCTGCCTCCCTCCCAAAGATACTGTAAGCACTAATGATAGTGGACTTGATGTTGCTTGGTCTGGTAGGGCAGGTGGGTAGGGGAGGATTCCAGAACATGGTGCAGGGACATCGAGGCCCAGCAAAGCAATCCTTCATCCACCTCTCCAAGAGGACTGGCTCCCAGTGTCTCATTCTCCCTGTCCTGACCACAGGATGACCTGAAAGGGCTGACTCTGACCTTGTTTTTATTTTCTTCCAGATGAAAACAGGACTAATGATGAACTTGATTGGAATCTTGTGTGTGTTTTTGGCAGTCAACACCTGGGGACGGGCCATATTTGACTTGGATCATTTCCCTGACTGGGCTAATGTGACACATATGAAGACTTAGGAGCCACCAGACCAAGCCCACACAACCCCTTCCCTTCTAAGGACTGCAAAGCTTCTGGCATGCCTTGCGCAGAACTTTGGGGCTTGTACCCCAAAGTGACCCAGTGATGCCCACACCCCTCCAAGACCCAGCCAACAGCCCATTTTTTCCTCCAGACCCGGATTCAGAGATGGTGATGGGTGACTGGAGGGTAGACTCTGAAGTGAGGGGAGCCCCTCCACAGGTTCAGGGCTCATGTTTCCAGGGCCTTGTCATCATCTCTGAGATGGGTAGCCTGGAGAGGAACTGGGATGCAAGCTTCTATATCATATGCCCTCTAGTGGCCACCAGGCAGACCCTACACTGGGTTCTGGTTCTCACCTGCTGAGTCCCAGTGGGGACACATGGGGATTGATCTCCAAGATGGGAGCTAAGAAAATAACCTACCAGTGCCTGCACCTCTTTTGGCTGCCTCATATCATCTCTGTCACTCTGAAGGGCACCACCCAACTAGGACAGAGTGGTCTTGGGTGGCCTCCCACAGCTGGAGGGAGAGTGAGAGCCAGCGCCTCCTGGGGACTTTCAGACTCCTGTCTGGCACCACCACCAAAGGATGAGCAATTTGGGAGGTGCCAACTTCGGGATGATGCCTGCTTCCCTTCCTGTAGCTCACTCCTGGCCAACCCCCCGCTTCCTTACCTTGTTCCATTTTAACTAACCTCTTGGACCCCAGCTTTCTAATAAGCCTCCTTCAACTCCTGGGTCCCTTTGTTGTCTGGGCCTGCAGCTGCTTAAATCACCTTGTAGGGGCCCCAGGGTCCCCCCTTTTCTCCAAGGCGGGTCAGTTTGGCTCTTCTGGGAAATACTTTTCCTGCCACCCCACACAGCTGGGATCACACTCCAAGTATGAGCAGCGTTGACTCTTTGGGGACTACAGTGGGGTCTCTAGGTCATCACTCAACTGCAGACCCAGAGTGGACACGGCAGTTAATTTCCAATAGCTGCATCAGCTCAGAGTTAGTCATGCTGAAGTCTGAGGTCCTCTGGAAAGCCTTGCTTTGTTGACTGGTCATTGCAGCCATGCTTGACAGCAACAGAGCACCATTGAAAATGAGAAGTGCTTGGTGGTCCCTGAGAACATGCTCCTGCCCTTGAGTGAATCTCCCCGAAGTTATTGGGCAATGACTCCAGATTGGCCATGGGAGCCCTCAAAAGCCCATGTGAAAGAGGGAGACAGGAGAGGCAACCACACTCTTGTTCTTCAATTCCATTTTCTTTTCTTCTTGTATTGCCCTGGGAGAGGTGCAGTGGCAGATAGAGGTCCCTGGATGGCATTTTCCAGAGCAGGGAAAAGTATAAAAACCTAAGGCAACCCCATCAAAAGACCAAATGTGTGTCTAGTACCTTGGGAGGGATGATTCCAGACCACACTGTCAAGGTCTTGCCCTCGTTAAATGCTCTGTCTCCCATGGAAAGTTCCACTGTGCTGACTAGTCTCTGGTTTTCTGCTGCATGGTGGGGGTTGGGCAGGTGAATGAATGGATAGTTTCTTCCTGTCTCCGGTACCTGGTGAGTCCACAAGTTATCTTAGTTGATCTTTGCAGCAACCCTGTGAGACATACAGTTGTTATTTTTGTTTGTCACTGAAGAAAACCAAGGCTCAGAAAGGCCAAAGTGATATGTCTTAAGTCACACATCAAGTAAGTGGCAGTTACAGTTACAGCAAAGATCTTCCGACTACATGTCCACAGTTCATTCCTCTAGTCATTAAATGCTTTGACTTTCTAGGTCTTGTAGGGAAAGGTGAATAACCAAGAGCAAGTCTACCTTAACCCTCTGCTTGTCCAGGAAAGATAACCAACCATGAGTCCATTTTTATTGCCTCTTCTGAGATGGGCTCAGGACAGCACTAAATTAGACAGAGCAGGTCCTTGCCCTAAGACATCAAGTATTTGACTGGGAAGAGTGTTGTAGAAATAGCTACCTCCCTTGCTACCAACACGCATACACCCCAAAGTCAAACTGATGGCTTCCCTCTTATCTACCCATCTCACTGCTTCCCCCACCATCACTGTTGACTGGCCTGGCTCACAAGACTAAGGACTTTAACTCTCACTGGGATTAGAGCCAGTACTATGGCTGACCCAGAGCAGGCTATGATGAATATGATATGGGGCTGGGGGTATAGCTCAGTTGGTAGAGTGCTTGCCTTGCATGCACTTGCATGCATGATTGATCCATGTGGTCATTGATCCGTGTGATCAATGGGCACACAGTTGATGGTCAGTGAAGAAAGTCCAAGGTGGTTGCTAAAAGATGGGTGATTGCCATATAAGAAAGGACTCCTCTACCAGACACCACTGACTGAGGGCTGACAAGGAAGCGGGTGGAGGGCTTAGGAGAGCAGAACCCACAGCTGAGGAGGTTGAGCAAAGGCTATTTCTAAACAATGTCATTTGCAATCAATAGGAGTTACACATTTATGACCTGTGCTATTGAGGAATGCTTTTGACTTCAAATAAGAGAAAACCTGTGTATAGCAGCTGAAACATAGGGTCATTTAATGTTTACTTAACAGAAGTCTGGAGGGAGATGATCCGGCAGCTTACTGAGGCCAATAAGGACTTGGGCTCCATAGTTCACTCTGTCATCTTCAGGCAGTCACACTTTCACCCTCAGGCTGGACTCTCAGACTGTATATGCATCTATAGTCCCTCAAGGTAGGAGGAGAGAGGTGTGAGTGAGGCCTGATGGTGCCAGAGTGCACTTTACCCTTTTATTAGGAAAATAAAACCTTCCTTAGAAGCTCCATGCAGACTCCTCATTGCACCTTATTGACTTGAACCAGGTCATATACACATTCGTTGAGCAATCATTGACAAAGGAGGATTGAAATACTGTAAGACTGATTAAGACTTCTTTCTTGCTATTGGGGAATTGGCCTATACGTCCCGAAATCAAGGGATTTCCATTCACTAAAAAAAAAAAAACAAAGAAGGGGAGATGGGAGAAGCTGTTGGGTAGGTGCCTGGTGTTACTGCTCCAGATTGTTTGAGTGGCTCCCATTTTGTGGAATTCAGTAGAAACATGGCTGCTAGGTAGCAAGAGAGTCTGTGACTGCCTGGTCAAGGGCCTTAGTAAAGCCTTTGCTTCCGAAAGTTCAGTCTTCCTCTGAAGGGCCCGTTAGACTTGGAGGCTAGCTCAGTCCTAACATCTGACAATGAACAAGCCTTTCTTCTCTCTGGGACTCTGTTCCACCCAGAAGGGGACAGACTACAGGCTCTTTAAGCGCCTTTGCCCAGAGTCATAGATCTCCTCATCCCAGCTGGCTTCCCTCTGCTTGTGCCAGATGCAGTCCTCCACCTACCACACCCATTTCCCACCCATTTCAGCTCACAGTCTATTCCATGGGCCTGCTCCCTGCTCCCATCTGGGGCTCAGCCATTTTCCATAGGCCACCTCAGGCCTTTTCACCATCCATATTTTGCCTGAGATATTTTGTAAAGAACTTCTACCCTAAATAATTGAGTTCTCTCTTCTTGGTGTCTTAATCAGACACCTGGGCCCAGGGTTAACAAAAGGGTTAACTGAGCACCTAATTTTGACTGGAATTACAGTTTTGTTTGTTTTTGCTGGGGTTCATGTCTCCACAAGGATGTCAAGCCCATAGGCTCCTCACCCTCTGATACCTGAATTAGGAACATCAGACCACATGTGTTTATCCTGAGCCAAGAGCTTCTTTGGCCAATAAGGACTTGGGCTCCATAGTTCACTCTGTCATCTTCAGGCAGTCACACTTTCACCCTCAGGCTGGACTCTCAGACTGTATATGCATCTATAGTCCCTCAAGGCAGGAGGAGAGAGGTGTGAGTGAGGCCTGATGGTGCCAGAGTGCACTTTACCCTTTTATTAGGAAAATAAAACCTTCCTTAGAAGCTCCATGCAGACTCCTCATTGCACCTTATTGACTTGAACCAGGTCATATACACATTTGTTGAGCAGGGCCAGTGAGTGGGGCATCTGCCCAGTGCAGGTGATGTCTCTTCTCCTCTCCCAGCATCTCTTGCACATTCTAGAGAGGTTTTGGCTCCAAACTCCAAGCAGGACATCAACTCACTGCCACAGTCCTTAACTGAATAAGAATAAGAATATCCTTGGTAAGTCCCTTGATGGCAGATTCTTATTTGTGGGAATAAAGGCCAAATCCTGCAATGCATTCCTATTTTATATATAACTATAATGCACTAATGAGTAAATACATAGAAGGAAGACCAATATAGTAGAGGAAAAAGATTAGGGAGAGGGCAGAGGGGAGGGAAAGAGGAAGCACTGGGGATTGAAATGGAGTAAATTCTGTGTATTTATGAATATGTCAAAATGAACCTATTACATATAACTATACTGCATTTAAAAATAAGCCAAATACCTGGCTCTTCCAAGCTTAGGGCAGAATCCCTTCTTCCAGGTAGACTTTCCCATAGTCCTATGGCCTCTTAAAGGCCTCATCTTCCAATCTACCAGAAAAGTTTCTGATCTCTTCACATTAAAAAAAAGTTTCACCCAGGTGAATTGCACATCCTGGGATGAGCTTTGATGTTGTGCACCCAGAAGGTAGCCATTGAGGTTGAAATCTGAAATTTTCCATTTATTTAATTTGGACTCTTGAGCAGGACTCTGGCACTCACTCCCTGCCCCAAGAGCATCTTCCCTTCCACATGCTTCTCTGATCTGTTTGTCCAGATGCCCACTGCCTCCATGGACACAGGCTGCCCCCTACATCCGGCTTTCAAGGGTAGAGAAATATCAAAATTCAATCTCAAAGCATCCTTGTGTTTTTATCCAAGAACATTTAACTATGTTTCATAGCAAAAAAATTAATATGAGCATGAGAGAAGAAATTCGAACACTACAAAAAGGTATTGAAACATGTCCCTCCCACTTCAAAACTTGAGTCCTCCAGATTCCCTCCAGAAAGGAAACCACTGTCAACAATTTCTTAAACATCCTCTAGAAACAATATAGACACAAGATTATGCAATAGATACATATTTCCTTTATAACATATGTGAGTATATTACATATAGTTTTGTTTCTACCCCTCCACCCTATACTTAATATTTATTGGGAGGTCATTCTCTCTCTGGACACATTTTTTAGCTGTTTTTCTTTTATTCAACAGTTAATTTGGCTTCTAAATTGAGATAAAGTTAAATCACTGAATTGCATAATGATTTGACAAATACATACACCACATAAGCAATACTCCAATTTTATCACCCTCCTCCCATGAGTCTGTCCTATCTAGCAATCTGTTCCTTCCATAGACAAGTAGGGTTTGATTTGTAAGCATAGATTGGGTTTGTCTGTTGAACTTGATATAAATGGAGTCACATAGTACACATTCTTTTGTGCCTGATTTATTCTGCTTAACTTACTTTTGAACTTCACTCCTATTGCTGTGCATATCTATTCATTCCTCTTATTGTTGTTGCTAAGTTGTGTTCCATTGTATGAATATACCAAAATTTTTCTAATCTCCCATTGGTGGACATTTGGGCTATTCCAATTTGGGGCTATTATGGATAAAGTTATTATAAATGCCTCTGTGCAAGTCTTTTTGGTGGGCGTGTGTTTTCATTTTTCTTGGATATGTGCCTAAGAGTGAGCCTCAGTCTTTTTAAAAACTATGTGGCATTCCAGTGTTAAATAAACAATCCCCTATTGATAGGCATTCAGGTTGCTTCCAGTGCATTGTTATTACTGTCATAAATGAGACTGTATGTTTATTTTTGTGCACATATTATGCTGTGCATATGTTATGTGAGAAGAATGCTTTTCTAGAACAATATGATGGGCCAAGGGATGTGAATTTACTTCTGGGAGAGACATTGCCAAATTCTTTTCCAAAAGGCTGAGCCAAGGTATGTTCTTAAGAACTGTGCATGAGAACTGCTCTCATGTACCCCTAGCAACTCTGTGTAGAATTACACTTAATCTTTGCTTATCTGATCATTGAAAATGTTTTGCGACTTTTGTTCACATTTCTTTATTGTTTTATTTTTCACTTTTTGGTGGTGCCAGAGACTTAATGCATGCTAGGCATGTGTTTTCCCACTGAGCTACATCCCCAGCCCTATTTGTTTAAATTACAAGTAATGTTGACTATTTTTTCACATATATATGATCCATTTGTGTGTCTTTTTCTGTGACCATCCTGTCTTTTGTCTGTTTTTCCAAGAGCTTTTTAAAAGAGTCTTTCTCATATTCATTTGTAAGAACTCTTTACATATTAAAGAAATTAGTCACTTGTCTGTCATAGGAATTTTTATATGCTAAGATCTGCTGAGGCTAGTTCCTCTGTTTATTCCTCTTTCTGACTCCACACTCCTCTAGATAGTCTTGCATATTTTTCCATAAGAATTTCTGAATCAGCTTCTCCAGTTTCAAAAAACTCTGATTCTCCAGTTGGCATTTACCTTTCTGGCTCTATCTCCTGTTCCTCTTCCCCTCACTCACTCCAGGGCTTCTTGATCTCAGCATTACTGACACTTGGACCAAATAATTCTTTGTTGTGTGGGGTTGTTCTGTGCACTCTAGCATATTAAGCTGCACCCTGGCTTCTAATTCACCACGTCAATAACAACCCTCTCCCCGACTCCATATGTAACTATGAAAAATGTCTTCAGTCATTGCTAAGTGTTCCTTGGAGGAAAAATCACCCATAATTGAGAACCATCAACTCTTTCTGATCTAGCTGCACTAGAGTAAGAGAAGTCTACTCCTGCTCTTTCACTGCCTTAAATCTTTGCTCAAATAAATATCTTCTCAGCCTATTTTTAATAGTAACTTCCCTACCTGCCCTGCATTCTCCATCTTGGCTTAATTTTTCTCTACTGCCCTTTTCACCTTCTCATATGCTATGTAATTTACCTCTTTACTTCTGTATTTTGCTTGTGGTTCCCCTGTCTCTAAGAATGTGAGCCCCAGGAGTGCAGGTGTGCTTGTGTCCACCCGTGGGTCTTCTGTGCCTAGAACACATCGGGCAGACAGCAAGCACACAATCAATATTGGATGAATGAATGCATCAGGCTGGCTGTGGACTGTTGGGTGAGAAATTGAGACAGATGGTTTTAAGGAGAGAGAGAGAGACCTTTTCTAGGTAGAGACCCAGCTCTATGAGTGTGACCAGTCATACCTGTCTCTTTAGTTAGATGAACAAAACCTCCAGCATTGGGGCTGAGGGTATAGCTCAGTTGGTAGAGTGCTTGCCTTGCATGCACAAGGCCCTGGGTTCAATCCCCAGCATCACAAATAAATAAATAAATAAATAAACCTCCAGCGTATGCTTGTACCAGATCAACTAGAACAAATGGATAATCAATTTAAATGTCATCAGATGCAAAGATTTACACAAGTTACCCACAACTGATTTATGACTGGACTCCCCAAACAAGAAGAAACATTCTGAACCTCAAATATCAAATGACTGACAGGGGACTTGATTTTCACAAGAGCTTGCCTGGGAACCCACACATTTCTTCCCAAGAAAATTCCATATACAGTTGGAGAGGTCAGCCCTGGGTATGTCATTCATCTTTTCTTCTCTGAGAAAGAAGGGGCGTCTGTCCACACCCTGCCTTTGGGGTGTGTATAGATTTTGCTGGTGTCTTACTTTTGACACATCCTAAAATTCTTTCCATGGTGCAAGTCAAGAATCCAAGGCTGAGTTGAGGCCCATTGTTCCCTAAGAGGGACCCACTCAGACCCCAATCTGGTGATAAAATGCTCTCTTTACAATATCATACCCTATATAAGAATGGCACTTACCCTATATAAGAAATGGCCTTTTCCCTTATGTTAAAGTTTTTTTTTCCTTCCCTCTGTAATGCTTTATTTTGATTTTTTTTTCAGTGATAGGGATGAAACATAGGGCTTCGTGTATGCTAGGCAAATGCACATCCCTAGACACATCCCTAGCTCTGTAACATTTAAAAATTTCTTATGAATAAGAATTTTGAACTTTTTTGTAATAAACATGTGCATAGTTTGTTTTTTATTTTCCATTTTAGTGGATTTGGGATGTTAAACTGTAACTCATTGCAGGTGGTGGAATGAGCTGCTACCAGGAGGCCAGGTCTTGTGAATTCCCCAGCTTGGTGATTGTCAGGCCTGCTGTCTGGAGTCCCCTCAGGTTTTCTTTCCTCAGCCCTAAGTTCTTTACTCATAGCCTCTGTTGACCATCCTAGGTATCCATTTCTACCCCTCTACTTAAGGGTATTCTAGCCAAGGTACACTGAAGAGACTTTGTTCAAGATGATACCACTGAAGAATCCTCCCCAAGGGTGCTGGCTTCAGCAGGTCACCTCTGGGAAAGGCTCCTTGGTACACCTCTGGGTTCCCTCCTGTAAATATGATGATCATCAAAGTTCTGCAGGCCAGGTGATGAACAGGTTCAGGAGATCTTATTTTTCCTCGTCAACTCCCTAGCTCAACAGGAGGGGTCATGCCAGGTGACCGCCCACACCCTCAATGTCTTCCCTAGATGGTCCAGTGGAATAGGTTATTGTTGGAGAGACCTTGCCTTGGAGGGCTCTGAGAGGACAGAGGAGAAGGGGCCTCCTTCCTTTTCCATTTCCCCAGACTCTTGCAGATGGATCATTCCTGTCTAGGCCAGAAATGGAGGAGTGGCTGGGAGACTAAAGGCATGGCTGAGCTCAGGAAGCTCTTCTGGGTGCAGTTTCTTGCCTGTGAAGTGGATATTTCCAAGACTCTGAGAACTTTCTCATGGCTGCTCCTCCAAGGGCTCCCTTTTCTGTAGTCTAGATGAGATGCTTGCTAGGGCCACATGAGTCTCAGGTCCACCAAAAATAACCCTGACTGTGCCCTTGCACCATAGATATAGATCTGAAGCTGTGACCTGGTGCCTCCTGGGGAGGTAGTGAGACCTTTAGAAGCATTAGGCACCAAAATGGGACCTTCACCCCTTCTCTTGGGTAAGTCATCAGAAAATAAGATTATACTTGTGAAATGAGTCCTTGCCACTGACTTGTGGGAAGTGTTGTATTGCATCCTGTCTGCTATATCCCCAGCTGGGCCTTGCTCTGTCTCTGGGATCCCCTCCACAAGAACCCCAGAAGCCCTGCTTAGAGCCTGGTGGGAAGGTCTGGGCTGTTTTGGAGGCTTGGCAGGCCAGGCCTCCAGCCTGCAGGGCGGCTGGGAGCAGGCTCCTACCCACTGCTGGGCTGCGGCAGTGTCCAGCGGTTCACCACTTCACATTTATAGCTACAGAGCTTCTCAGTTTACTGTCCCTGCGGTGGGAGACCTGGCTCTCTAGAAACCTCAGCTGTGGTTTGTTGGGAGGATGCCTGAGTGTGGAGTTGTAAGGGGGGCTCAAAATTTCCTGGGTTGGAGAGACCCAGCCCCCAACCTTGGGCCTGCCCAGGTCTCTTCCTAGGACCTTGCCGAGGGTGGAAGGAGCTGTCAGCATACTGAGGGTCTCTTTGAGCTCTCCCCTATCTGATGTTCTGTTAGAAGCAGGAACTCTGCCAGAGGACAGGGTGCTCCTTTAGTCCCAGGGACACAAGGACGTGAGTGGAAGAGCTCACACTAGAGAAGGGGAAGAAGCCCCTGACAGAGGGCCACTTGGTCCCTGTGGTTCCATGGCCAGTACTGATTTTGGGGCCACTGGTTCCTTGTCTGCTTCCAGGAGCCAGACTGGGCTCGTTATAGGGCTCATGGAACCAGGACTGGTCATCTGATACTTCAGTTTTTTTTGATTTTGAGAAATATCAGGAAATATATCAAATCAAGAAAATTACCAAGATACAAAGCAGCTGCTCTCAAATCCAGGTTTCTTTCCTGCTGCTGACTAGTCCTGTGTCTTGCCTGCCTCACAATGGGACCCATTTGGTCCTCTCAGCAGGTGACACTCCTTGATCATCAAGGAGTCCTAGATTCAGAGTGGTTTAGGGAGGTAGATGAGTCCTCTAAATGACTGGCAACCATGATGGAACAAGGACTGGACATAACCCTAATTCCAGAGCTCCTGTTCCTTTTCCTGCACCACTGCATGTTGTCTGAACCAGCCTGAGAGCTGGGAGAAGTAGGCCCGGCTCCTCCTGTGCACCTAGCCATGACCCTGCCTGCTCTGGGTCAGTGGAGGACACATTTCCTTGCAGCCTGACTCTCCCTTGCCCCCGCTTGCCCCATCTGCCCTAGGGCCCTGGGCCAGGTTCTGACCTGCTCCTCACTAACTCCTAGGTCAGGGAGGGAGGGAGGGAGAGAAAGAGTCTGGGGCTAGTCAGGAGACAGGCCCCTGGGATGTCTGGAAACTCACACCCTGCAATCCAAGGAAACCCCAGAGGGCAAATGGGGAGGGGAGGGAGGGCAGGTAGGGCCATGATTACCGGGTGGGGAGTAGAAGGGATCTGCGGGAGGGCAGGGCCCACCTTAAGGAGGTGAGGCCAGAAGGCTGCTACCTAAAAATGGAGAGAGTTGTCACATAAATAGAACACCTATGGGGTGTGTTTCTTTTTTAAAGTTAGGATTTATTTCAATGTTCCCTTCCTCCACAAACATCCCTGCTGTGCCAGCCCTGGTGGTTTCAGTCAAGTGACATGGGCAGCTGGCTGACTTGGGTCATGGTGCCCTTAATCTGAGGCAGTGTGTATATGAGTGTGTGCATGTACATGTGTTGGTGTGTGAGATGGTATGTGCATATGAACGTATGTGAGAGAGAGAGAGAGTGTGTGTGTGTGTGTGTGAGAGAGAGAGAGAGAGAGAGAGAGAGAGAGAGAAACAGAGAAACAGAGAAACAGAGAGAAAGTGTTTGCAATTGCAAAGAACAATTCAATTCTACTTTAACTGACTCCTGCTAGTTGCCAGGTCTGTGCTGAGGGTCCAGACACAGAGAAGAAGCAGGCTCTGTTCCTGCCCTGGAGGATATGCCTAAGTCAACAATCATTCTAGGGATTCAGTATAGGGAAGGCCAAGGTCAACTGTCTGTGTGACTCCTGAGAGGTTTTCTCAGATGGATTCCAAGCAGAGTTTTGAATATGAATCATTCTTTAGACTTTTCTTTTTTCTTGCAAAGAACAGTTATTGAGCATCTAACGTGTGCCGTGTATTGACCTAATCAGAGACAGGTGCGGGCCCTGCCTTGGGAAGTCTAGCAGGAGATAGTCATGCGAACGGTGGTGATATGATGTCTTCCAGGTAAAAGTAGGTATGTATTCAAGATGAATTGAGGGGGAAGAAGGAACCATCACTTCATGTGGGGACATGAAAGCAAGGGCCTGTTTGGATTGCTGGCTTGTTAAATGACTTGGTAGAGTCAAAGAAGCAGTGGGTACCAGGAGAAGCCATCTTGAGAGATAGATACCCTGGATTGGGTTTTGTCAGGCCCCAGTTCTAAGCAAGGGTCAGTCAAGGGGCAATAAGGGCAGGACTGGTGGTTTCAGGTCAGTTGCCTGGATGAGCTAGGGGGGGCATTCAGACAACTCCATTCCAGCCTAGCTCCTTCACTTATGAGCTGTGTGGCCTCTGAGTAGCACACTTTTCTTTCGCCATGTCCTTGTGTTTCCAGTGGACATTGCTGTGACACTGGTCATACTTAGGTGGCAGGGTTGTGTGAGAAGCAAATGAGAAGGTAGGTGTGCAGAGCCTTGGAAAGAGTAGGGTCCTATAGCTTGTGGATGGATGGGAGTTGTTCTACCTGCCCCACAGGGATGTGGGGTGGGGCTGGCCTGGCCTGGGAGGGTCAGGTCGAAGGGAAGTAGGTCCTGCTGACCCCTTTGGTGCTCTAGGTCAGTGAGTGGGACCCAAACCCACCCTTGCTCTGGGGTGTCACTGTGAGGCTGAGAGACGGTGTTCTTTGGTGGATCTACATCAGAAGGGGAACCTTTATTTGCCTAGGGGCTGTCCACATAAACTTGGCTCCTTTATTCTCCTTTTTCTTTTTTTCTTCCTTCTCCCTTTCTATCTTTATTTCTCCCTTCCCTGCCCTTTCTTTTTTTCCTCCTTTCCCTCCGTTTCCCTCCTTCTTCCTTCTTTCCTTCTTTTCTGAACTAGGTTCCTGTGGGCAATTCTGGTCTATCTGGGACAACTGTGCCAAACAGCAGGTGTTAGCCCACCCACCTCTGGGACCCAGATCAGGGTCAAGGGGAGAGCAGTGTTCCAGGGCCTGACCCAGCCCTGCTCCCAGAATAATGCTCACTTTAGCCCTCCAGGCCCCTGGCTCAGACCTGAGGCCCAGAGCTTAGGTTGGGCAATGCATAGCATCCCAACGGGTAGCAAACCATCAGTGGTCTTCTGAAAAACCTGGTGCTGACTTGGCCTTCATGCAGGCTGCCCTGGGAGGGGCTCTGACAAGACGGGCCTTGTGAAAGGCCTGTTACCTGCCAGTGCTTGGCATCCAAAATAGAATCTTCAAGGGCAGCAAACCCTTTAATTCAATGTGTCCCAACAGTGGGTCGGTGTGGGGATAACTATGATCTGACTGGTCTTGGGCTATAATTATGGAGTCAGAATAAAAAATTACAGGCATTGTGTGGGCTTGTTTTAAATATAACGTAATCCATACCGTCCTCTCTCTTATTTGCTAGATTTGAGGTGAAGACTTTGGCAGTTGGCGCAGGTTTTGCCTGACGTGTAGCAGATAAAAATGGCCCTTTCTCAGCAAAGAAGACATGGTGGGAGGCCTCCCCAGCCCCTGAATGTTCCAGACTGCCCCCTGCCCACAACCACACATGCGTACGCATCTGTACCAGTCCTCTGACAATCCCATTAGCTGTATGTCGTCTCTCTGCAACTGACCTCCCTCTTTCCAGTCTCCCCCAGGCCAGTCCACCAGAAATGTCCTTGTCAAACTTGACCTTGATGCTTAAGAATCCACTAACATGCCCCTCTGTCTATAGGGTAAATCCCAACTCTAAGTTCCTCCATGACTAGAATCCAGAGAGGTACAAGGGCCCTGGAGTCCCGCTGCAGAGATTCTGCTCAGGCTCCAGCTGATAAGAGCTGTGTGAATCCAGGCAGTTTGCTTCACCTGTGTGCTTGGACTTTTCCATCCTAGAGAGGATGGCAGCATCACTCACTGGGGATGGGAAGTTGCCATCAAGGCTGAATGAGACAACACACTCCTAGTGGCCCTAGGGATGTCCCTTTTCCTCTCCAAACTTCCACTAACCTACCATGAAAAAGAGGCAGTAGACTCACTGACTTTCAAATCAGTAAATTTTTTTTTTTCAATGGTATTTTGTGGCATGATTGACAGTGTGTGGTGAGCTGGGCATGTGTTAGTTCAACCTCTCAGGAAAGCAAAATAGAAATACATACTCGGAGTCTTAAAACATACTTATGCCCCAAGAGCAGTTCTCCAAGCTAAGGGAAAAACTGAACTGTGGACAAAGATTCATGTGTGAAGATGTTTATGTTAGTATCTTTTTATATTCTTAAAACCCTGAAATCATAACTGCCCAACATCTGGGTAACAATAAAGTGTGTCAGCTAAAGACTATTAATGTGGTCAATAAAAGTGATTATGCAGAGTATTTTATTATGTCAAAAATGCTTAAAGTATAAGATAAAGCAGATACAAAACTATATATACCATATGATCTCAGTGATAAAAATATAGGTGAGCATAGAACAAAATTGAGATGGAAATATTACAGCAGTTACCTTTGATGAGTTGTTGAGGGGGTTGCTATTTTCTTCTTTGTGGTTTTCTATATTTTCCAAATATCCTAGAAATGGGCTTGTATAATATTACTTATATAATAATGATATTTTTTTTTTAAAAAAAAGATGAATGTTAAAAGTTAAATGAGAGTAGAACTTGATGTCTGAGTTCTCTTCTGACTTTTAACTGTCTGTGATTCTAGTGCTCTGGGACCACCTGCAGGGTCTGAAAGAGATTGCAGAGAGCCAAACTCTCAAGACCCACCAGCCTCACTAACCAGTAGCAGCAGGGCAGGTCCAGTGCTGGGAGTCAGCTTGCTGGACATGGGCATCATCATGCCTCACCTAGGGCATCAGAACAGACTTCCCTCATGGCAAGCCATCTTTCTGTAACCTTTCTAAAAGTCTTTCCAGTGCCATTGGATTGGGCAGTATGAGAGTCTGCTCTGCCCCAGTATTCCAATGGTTGCTGGTGGCCCTCTATGTGAGTTTCTGTCACTTCAGGTAAGAGACTTGGTACAGTAGGCAGGCAAGCATAGTCATTGCCACCTCTGCAAACCCCTTTGCATGGACTTCTGGACTTTGGGGACACCATTCATTGACTCTTCAGAGCACATATTCCCAACTGCCTAGGCATGCAGCTCCATCTGGCAAGTTGCCTTGGTAGGGCACCTGAAACACTTTAGTGGAGGGGGTCACAGAGGGTCAGTCTTGTCACTCCCAGCTACTTCTCAAATCTCAGAAACACTGAATGTAACCTAGCTGGTCAGCCTGGATGAAGACACCTGGAGAGATGAAAGAGGACCTCAATGAGGCCTGGTGGAAGGAAGGGCACCATCTGGGTGCAGAGGTGTACCTCTCCAGGGAGAGAGGCCTCAGGGGCAAGAGCCTAGAGACTCATGCCTAGAGCTGGGTGCCCAGAGCTGGGTGCCCAGGGTCTAGCCGGAGGCTTGTCAGGGCTTGGTTGGAAACTCCATGAACCAGTCACATGCCTAGCCAGTTAGAAATCAGAGAAAGAGCTGGATGGGAGACAGACAGGCAGGTTTAAGAGAGACAGCCAGAATGACAGGCAACCAGAGACTGACAGATGTAAAAAGACAAAGAAACAGGCTGAGAAGTGGTGAGGCCATCATCAAGGGTGAACTTACATCAGCACCTACAGGCAGGCTCACCCTTGCTATAATCAGGGAAATGCAAATTAGAGGAACCCTGATGTGCCATTTTACACCTACTAAATTAGCAAACATTAGCAAAATTATAACATCTCATGCTGTTGAGGCTGTGGTAAAACCAGCTTAAGCACCCTGCCAGTGGCAGTGTAAATTAGCACAGCCTTTTAGGGAAGGAATTGAGCAATCAGGTTCCAGAGTTATTAAAATGCTCAAACCTTTTTACGTGATAATTCCACTCCTGGGAATGTGTTGCAAGGAAGTAATTCAACACGACAATAAAAGATGTGTGCATAAAGATGATGAGTAAAGTGCCTTGTGCTACATCCAATGTTCTAGAGTGTGCCTTTATGAATATTTTTTTTTTTTTTTTTTTTGCGGTACTGGGGATCGAACTCAGGGCCTTGTGCTTGTGAGGCAAGCACTCTACCAGCTGAGCTATCTCCCCAGCCCATGAATATTTTTTTAAAAGATGAAATATGAGGACCACATGATAACATCTCAGGATTTTTATGTGAAAATGAATGGAAAATAAAATCATCTGTACATTAATAATTACATAAGGCAGTTGCCCCAGAGCTCATGGGGCCCCTCCCTTGCGGGTGAACAGTGAACTGTTCTTGATCCCTGGCTGGTCATCCAGACACTCCTGTCTACCCTGTGGGGGGTCTGCCCTGCCACTCCCTGTCTGGAGCTGCCCCCTCCCTGAAGCCTAATCCGCAGACCTCAGGCTGGTGGGCAGGGAGACAAGATCAGGGGAGCCTGCCCACCTGGCCAGTTCATGTGGTGGCCCTGGAATTTGGAGGGGTGCTGATGTCACACCTCGAGAGGCCAAGCCAGAAAAGAAAAGAAATGGTGCAGCAGGGAAGGAAAGGGATAAAGGGTTTTTCAGGCTCTGAAGTGTCTTGCTACTTGCAAGCACAGCAATCTGTTTAAGCCGGCTGACGCTGCTGCCTGGGTTCCCTGCCCCCTGTGGTAGCATCATGGGGTGAAGGCAGCTTAGTACAGATTGAAGTCATAGGAAGGAGGGATACCTGGCACCTTTCCCTGCCTTCCCTGACCCAACAGTAGGCACTTACATGACTGAACCTGAATCATTCAGTTCTGCATCTTCCCCCAGCCCCTGGTGTCTATCATAGGAGCTGGCAGTCAGCAGAAATTCAGTAAATCGTGGGTGAATGAAAAGGCAAGGGGGACAAGACTGTGCAGTATGTGAATAAATATGTGTCACCAGACAATTCTCTCTTTATTCAAAGCCTGTCCAGCTTTCCAAATGTGCCCCTAATCATGTTCTGGGGATGCTACACCCCTTGTGCCTGCCCTGCTTACTGCCAAGGGATGCCCTGCCGTACAGAGGTTGGGAACATTTGGTGACTATACCCACGTCCAGACAAGCCCAACCTTGTTCGTTCATTCCATGGGTAACTGCTGAACACAAAGAGGCTTTATGACAGTTCCTGCCCTTGATGTGCTTTCAATCTCATGGGAGAGACAGGAGTAAACAGCAAAGAAAAACTGATTAAACAGTCACATGGGTACTATAAAAAGAGCAGCAGCAGCAGGAGTGCCGACACGGAGGGAGTGGGCTCAGGTAGGGTGGAGGGTTGGTGAGGCTCCTTGGGGAGGTAGAAATGGAGCAGGGCCTTGAGGATGGGCAGTTTACCCGACAGGAGAAACACTGAGGAACATCAGAGGTCCAGGGGCAAGGGTGAGTGAGCTTCGACCTCCCCCAGCTTCTGGTCCTTGAACCCACGATGGCCTGGCTCAGTGCCAGTCAGTGAGGTCCAGATTAAGGCAGAGTGTGATGGCGATCTCAGTCTGCACCCGGACTACTAAGGGCCCTGCAGCTCACCTTGGACATTTGTTCAATTGTTCATTCCTCAACACTTACTGCATACCTGCTCTGTACCAAGTACCATTTTATAAGTTAAGGAATTTAGTGGTTAAAAGTCAAAGTCCTTGCCCTCCAGTGGGGAACATAAGTCAATCAGAAATTGTGCAATGAGTAAATAATATAGATGCACATTGTGATAAGTGCTATAGAGAAAGAAAATAAGGGTTAGGAGAAAAGAGTGGTGAATGTGGGGGAACCTAGAGGGAGTATTTAATCAGGGGAAACGTTGGTGGGGAAACTATATTTGATGCGACACCTAAATAATGTGATGAGGCAAACCATTAAAAAATCTAGGGAAGAACATTTTTGGCAGAGTATGTGGCAAATGCAAAAACCCTGAAGCAGGAATAAACTTGGCATGTTTAAGAATTCTATGAAGGTCAGCAAGGTGAATGTGTTAGCCTTCTGACATTGTAATAAATTCCTGAGATAATTAACTTAAGAAGAAAAAAGGTTTATTTTAGCTCACGACTTTAGAGATTGTAGTCTACAATCAGGGGACCCTTCGCTTTTAGGTCTCTGGTAGGGGTGCAAGAGAGCAATGGTGGGGAATGCACAAGGGGGTAAACCACTTGCGGGTGACCAGGAAGCAAAATAGGTAGAGAAAGGGATGAGAATTCCACAATTCCCTTCAAGAGCATGCCTCCAATAACTTAAGGACTTCCCACTACACCCCACCGACCCAGCAGCACTACCTTAGGGACTAAGCCTTTAACACATGGGCCTTGAGGGTGGTGGCACTCAACATCTGAACTCTAGCAGTGGGCAACGTATAAGGAGAGAAAGTGGCTGGTGATGAGAACAGAGGCAGTGGGAAGCCAGGCCAGGCCACAATGCTGGTTCCTGGGTTCAAGGAAATCAAAGCATCTCTTGCACCACAGCCAGGCTTCCACCTTATGTTCAAGGTCTCAGGACAGGATCTAGGCTCTGTATACCGATGTGATTGACTAGGAGTGGGTATGGGCCATGTCCTCATCCCAAAGTACCTGCTGGGTCAGACAAGGATAATGGATGAGCCATGCCCAGTATGCTGCCTCCATGGGACACTGGACCCTGTAGTTTCTGTAGTTTCACCAACTCCCATCCCTGGGCTCTACTCTTCCTGTTCCTCCAGGGCCTGCTGTTGGAGTCTCAGCATGACTGGAAGCCAGATCACGCTGAGTGTGCTCATCAGAAGTGGGCACTGGAAACATGCATTACCCAGTAGTAGGCGATGCCAGAGAACTGATGAGCAGGCGAGGTATAGTGTGGAAAGCAGGAAGGTCTCAAAAGTGTCTGAGGAAGGTGATGAAGGAAGGTGCGACGTGTTTTAAAAACATGATTTTGGAAGAATGTTAGAGATGGTTCAGAAAGGAGGAAAGGAGGGCTGGGGAGATAGCTCAGTTGGTAAAGTGCTTGCCTCGTAAGCACAAGGCCCTGGGTTCAATCCCCATACCGCAAAAAAAAAAAAAAAAAAAAAAAAAGGAAAGGAGGAAAGGAAACCAGGCAGAGAGAGAGGATGGAACCCTGAGTTTGGGCAATGACTCTGGGGCTGGCTTCAAGAGACAAAGTAGATAGATCCATTGAGCTGACTCCTGCATAGCATGGGGTGATTGAGAAGTGAAGGCTACCAGGTTTCTACCAGCAATCTGTAGATGACTACTACAGGTGGTGCTACTGAGGAAAGGAAGGCAGAGGAATGTGGAAATATGACTAAAGTAAAGGTGGGGAGTTGGGAGAAGAGGTAGATGGTCACCTTGGACTCTTGGAATCTAGTTCATCCAGGACGAGACCTGGGAGTTGTTAAGGGCTGGTCTTCAAGAGAGGAATCTGGATGGGAAGGACAACAGCAGTTAGGCAGCAGTTGACACTGAATGCTCAGACAGAATGTGCAAAACAAGAAAGTAAGGCCAGGACAAGAATTCTGGGACCATATACAGGGTTTGGGGTGGGAGAAGAGGACATGGAAAGATGAGGAGGGGTCACATAGTACAGGTTCATGGGAATGGTGATGGGTAAAATTTTGAGAAGAGAATTTTCCAAGTCTGAAGCTATAGGAAGTTCAGGGAAGGTGGGGACTGAGAAGAGACCAGTAGATTTGACATTGAGATTAGTGGGAAGAGACATTAGGGAGGACAGATTTGGGGAGGGAAAGATAATCAGGATGCAAAGCATAAGTAGTAAGTACAGACAGTTCTTTGAAGAATCTGGGAGAGAACAACATAAAATGAGCTATGGTTAAGGAGTGGGGTGGGGTTGGCCAGAGGCACAGAAAAGGGTCTCCAGTTTGGGCAGAGGGGTGATCAAACATTTGTGTTGACATAGGCGAGGAAGCAGGAGGATGGGGAAGTAGATGTAACCCAAGGCTTCCTTTTTCTCTTCCTGTGTGGGATCTTCCAGGCCTCCCAGGCAATGCTAACATAAATTTCCTCCTTGCCTGTCTTCCTAAGTAGTTACCCAGGCTTTGTCTATTCTTGCTTCAGGAGACAGAGTGCTCACGACTGTGTGTCAGGAAGCAGCCAAGCCCATCACTAGACCGGTTGAACACTTAGAAGTTTCCCATGTGGCACAGGATTGGGATTTCAATGGGGCTGGCTAATGGGTATTGCTTTCTGGGTCTGTCTGTAGATTTAAAATTTTAAAATAAATATATTTTTAAAACACTTCCTTTTTCTGAGCCTAAACATGTCTTGAATTTTTACCTTTTGATCCTACCTTTTGAGCAAATGTAGCTTTGCTCTTGAGGCTGCCTCTGATAAAGACATTCCTTTAAATAGAGAATGAAGGAGTGTCCACCTGGTCTTCCTGTCTTGGGCTTGACCATCCCCTGCTCTTCTGATGACCTCCAGGATTTCGCCTGAGAGTTCTGTACCCTGACTGTCCTTAGAAGTCAATACATCGCAAAAAGGACGAGGCATCAACTCTTACACAACAGCAGCTGGTGGTTAGGAGTATGAGTCCTGGAGCCAGCTTGGCTGGGTTTGGATTCTGGCTCTGCTTCATCCTGGCCAGAACATGGGGCAAGGCACTTAACCTCTCCACCCCTAGTGTCCTGACCCTCTTCACCCGAATGTGCAGAAGCATGAATTAGAATACAGAGTGCTCTGAATGGTGCTAGGTCGGGGTGGGGGTGCTGGGTTAAGTGCTCGGTGCATATTCACAGCTCTTAGGTGTCCAAACACCTTTCGGAAGGGAATGTTGAAACATTCCTCCAGAACTTGGAAAGGACAGGAGAGTCCTTCCAAATCCATCTGGGTATGTCCCATGAAGATGCTTTGATATTCCAAGGTGAACATGGTTATTGCGCAACCCTGAATCACAGGATCCGGTTTGAGGAAAACAGGACACCTGAAGCATCCCCAGAATGTTCAGAAAAGTCTAGAGACAAGAATCAAACCTGGGGGTGAAGATGGGAAAATGGCTGCAGGAATGCGTCCTGAAGAGTGCCACAATGCTGGGGAGGACCAGGGTACTTGTGCTGTGTCATTAAAAACTGTCACCCCTGGAAGCAACTGGCTGGATTTTCTGCTAGCAAACTCAGGCTTCTGTCCTACTAGGTAGATATGCAAACAACTGCCCCCCCCCCCCACCCCGCCACCTTCCCCGTGGTTTCCATGACTCCAGAGTTCTCTCAGAGTTCTGTCCAAGTGCTGCCCCGCAGGTGGGGCTCGGCTGACCTCTGCTGTCCACTATCTGTTATGGCACACAAAGTTAAAGAAGCCCGTGGACTCCTGGGGTCACTTAGTAGGAAGACACCTCACAGATGCATTTTTCTCCAAAGTTTTTTTGACAGTGACTCTTAACAAGAAACACATTTTTACCCTGTGATTCTGTACACAAAAATTTCATACAATACATTTCACCTTAACTGTGAGTGAGCACTCTGGTATTTTCTATACTTTTAAATTTTATTTTATTAATAACAAAAAGGCTAGATACAATCCACTAAATTGATTCACATTGCCAGGTTTTCTGGAAGTTGAAAACGTCAATTCAGTTACTAAACGAGTACAATAGCTTCCCAAACTTCAGGCAGTGTGCACTGCAACACTTTCAAACCTTTAGTCACGTCCAAGTTCAATTATTTATAGAATTAATTACCTTTTCTTTAAAACAATTCACTTAAAACATTTTAAGCACTCATTATAGTTTATGTAAAATACTGGCAAAATTATAAATTTGGAGGGTAGTTGTACTCCCCCCAGGGCATACTAAAATAAATATTTAGCTATCAAAATAAAATGCTTGTTTTTATACCACCTAAAAATCACCTTGCATCATCCCTCACTTGGGGAATCAGATCTAAGGATTTTTTCAAACACCTCATTTTAGTGGGGAAGTGAGCCCCCTTGAGGTAAGATCACTTCTCTGAGACTATCCAGTAGTCATAGTTGCCTAAATATCTCAATAGGAAGAAATGTATTGTCTTAGGCTGCCCCTGGCCAAACACTGTGCTAGGTCTATCAGTCCGAGCACTTCAGAAGAGAGGCCCACCCTATAATCACACTAGGACCCAGGTATCAGTGTGTAGATTCCTTAGCAGAGTCATTTTAAGACCTTCCTAGGTTCTGTACATTCTAATTTTTGGAGGTCTTGATCCCCATCATATGATGCATATTAGAATTTAATCACATTGGGGCTTATTACTTTGTTCTGTTTCTTGTTTGTATTTTGAAGTCAAGGAAGTTTTAGACCTCAGCTATTTTTGTAGGCCCTTGGAAAGTTTATAGGCCCAAGAATAACAGCCTGCAGTAACTGATAGATGAAATGGCCTTGAATCTGAGAAAGGAATCTCATCAATGAATACATGTTAAGGAGCAATTTACTTAAGCCCTCTCTCCCAGTCTTTTTAAAGGGCCAGTGACACTAAATATGTGAGTTTCCACTGGTAACATTTTTGCTATTTTGGCATACAGGTGGGGCAGTGCTATTTCAGGTGACCCAAGTGCTGTTTCCTTACAGTAAAACCAAGGGATCAGAACAGGTTAGTGGTTTTCAAATATTTTATTTTAGCATTGGGACCCTCTTACAAATGCAGCCTTATGAAGCAAAAAGCAGAACTGGGGTGGATTTGAGTCTACCAGGTATACAGAAAAGTTTGTGAGGGTGTCCAGAGGAACTCTCAGATGCCTGCAAAGATGGAGGAGTTTCCTACAGAAAAGGGCAGGCTTAAGCACCCCTGGAATTTCTGAGGCCTTGAACAGATAGATATCAGCTCTGAAGAACAGCATAGTGTTTTCAAACCACTTTAACAGTGATGCACAGTAAAAGTAAAGTTTGCTTCAAGACATGGTACACATGTTCAGAAACAAGTTTTCATGAAACATGCCTTTACACTATAAAATGAAATTATCCTATGCCTTGGATGGGTCAGAGATGTTTTTGGAATAGGAGCTAAAAATCTCTTTTAGGGGATTGATCATCTTTTTTGTTTTGTCTTTGGTACTGAGGATGGAACCTAGGGGTGCTTAACCACTGAGTTACATCCCCAGACCTTTTTATTTTTTATTTTGAGACAAGGTCTCACTTAACTTGCTTAGGGTCTCACTAAATTGCTGAGGCTGGCCTCAAACTTGTGATCCTCCTGCCTCAGCCTCCTAAGTTGCTAGGATTACAGGCATGCACCACAATGCCCAGCTGAAGGGATCAATTATCTTTTGATAAAACAAGCAATTTTCTGATGGATTTAATGGGATTAAGAAATGAAACAAGGTTGTGCACTTGGCTTATGTCAACCTTACAGGCAATGAAGTCTTTTAACATCTTTCAGTAAATCTACTAATCCTTAACTTGAACTTTCTTCTTGTATCCAGGCTAACTGATTATCTCACTATTCTCTTCTCTGGCAAAATGTTCTTATCAATGGGTGCTTGATGAATTGACCTAGTAGAAGCCTATTTCCTTATTGTAACACAGTACTAGAAACTTTGACTTTGGATCATAACTGAATTGTCTAAAACTTTCCTTCTTTCCTCTTCTTTCTTCCTTCTCTCTCCCTTCTCTATTTTAAACAGTGTGAAGCACTCTGATGTATTTTGCTCTATTTTATTTTTTTTAAATGCTGATTGTGACCAGCCTTTAATAGTTTTAAGCCTTTAAGTACTAGAAGCTTAAAAACCCCTGGAATAGCACTCCAGGTGGGTCAGTTTATTAAGACAAATACACATGGCTGTCATTATGAAAGGAAACCAGTTACGATGGAGGCACATGGTAGAAGTTGAGGAACTGTCTTTTGAAACTTAAAAAGAGGGAGGCAAGCCATTTATTTGCATTGCAAAAATCTATATTCAGAATATTTAGGACTCAGAAAATCAGTTAAAAAATTACAAAGTAGAAAGTGAACAAAGAATATGAATAGGCGATCCACATGTAAAGGAAAACTGCCTGGAATAAAAGCATATGGAAAAAATGCCCTGCTTGTTAGGAAGAACTGGACACAAGCAACACCATTTGAAACATATCCTCCATCTTAGAATAAGAGTCACCTCGTGTCATTCTGACTCGGCCTGATCTAAACCCCAGACAACACTCCATTATCATGCAAACAAAGGAAATTGTTATCTGAGACTGAAATCCTGAAAAGCACCTGATTTGACATGGTACAGTGACCACCTAAAAAAACGGAGGTAATAACCAAAAGCACCCTCTCCTGACAACCCCCTAGCAATGTCTAACCACAAAATCCCCTCTTCCCTCATGCCCCTATAACTACCCCAGGCTGTAAGTGGAAGAAAGGACTCAGTTTCCACTGGGCCCCTCTCTGCAGGTTTGTCCCAAATAAACCTGTGTTACTGTTGAGGTGCCTCTCCTCTCTCTTGATTTCCTTTTTTCAGTTCTTTCCTTACACTACCTCCCCAGTAGACAGGAAAGAACTGAGATCAGAATTACTGAAGCTTAGAAACTTGGAGGAATACTGGTGTTCTGAAGAGGGGTGCAATAATATGGGTTCTTCAAACAGAGAATTGCAAACTGGATTCAGTCACCACTAAGGGAAGACATTGCTGCTTCCTGGGTGCAGAGTTAGTTGCTGGTGCCAGTATGTTCACAGGAAGCACATGGGGGAGGAGGGAGGAAGACCACAGTAGTCAGGAAGACTTGTTGTCCTCCCCCAGACTGAATGCTCCCTCTGGTGCTTCCCTGTCCCCTGAGCTCAACATGGAAGTATTTCAACAGAAATACCTTGAGACCTAGCCTTAGCTACAAAGCAGAGTACAGAAGGGAAGTTTGAAGCCAAGGTCAAAATCCAACTGCCACAGTCAATTATATTGACCAATCAGCATTTATATTTAAACTTCCATACTCCCCAGTCTAATTAATCTAATAGTTACATTGTGTTAGACAGAAACATAATACAAAGATTCTTCATAGAAATAAAGATACTTTCTCTTCAAAAAAGAGGGACACAAAGTTCCAATAGGGATTGTATCTAGCTCTGGAAGATAGCAATACCATTCATCTCTGTGCTATGATAATTTTTCCATAAATTTGGTCACAGTCTCATCTGAATATTCTGTTACCTAGAAACTAAATTGCTAAAGTTAAACTAAACTAAATTAAAGTTAATCTCCAACAAAATTTATATTAAATAATAAGGAGGAGAGAAATTCAAACCAGAGTAACTGAGACTGGATTTACCCTCTTACCTGGAATAACCAAAGAAACAAAGGCAAGCCCTATGATTGCTCCAGCTTACTACTCAGAGTAAGCTTTCAGGCTGCAGTGCAAGGAGGAACTTTGGCAGAGTCCTTTCATCTTAAAGAGATGAGGAGATAGAGCTGGGAGTATGGGGAGGCCAACACAGCTAGAATTCACAAAACAGAATGCTGAAAATGAAAGTTAGGTAGAAAGACAGAGATAAACAAAGTCTCCATCAAGTATCCAGCTGAGTGCTAATCCTTGCCTGTGTATGGGGAAACTATTCAAGGGCAGGAAAAGTACCACCTGAAGGAGAGGACCACCCCCAAAGTTCATATGCACTAAGTGCAGGGAGTATCAAGGGGAGGGGGACTTAGAAAATTTTGCCTTAGTAGTAAGAAAACAACTCTTCATTTAACCTAACAAACAGCTTAAAATCAAGACTCAAAGATCATATTATTTCCAAATAACTTAAAGTTACTAGAACTAAGCTCAAGAATAATATTTGTAGGAATACAAAAAACCAAACAAACAAACATTCAGTGAGGTTAAAATTTACAATGTCTGCCATTCAAACAAAAATAACCAGACATGAAAAGAAACAAACAAAATACAACTCTAATGAAGAGAAAAGTTAATCAATTGAAACTGTTCAGAGATAACAAAGATGATAGAATTAGACAGGGGTGTTAAAGTGATTATTAAAACTATATTGCAAATGTTTAAGAAATTAGAGGAAAGGTCCTCATATGTAGATTAGAAAGGGTTTAGGTATATACATAGAATATATGAAATAATTTATATATGGAAAATATTTAAAAAGACCAAATTGAACTATTTAAACCAATAATGAATGAGATAAAAAGAAAACATGATAATATTATGACAGGATTGGACAATACAAAAAAAGATTAGTGAACTCGAAATAATAAAAACTAACCAGTGAAAAAGAGAAAAAAGACTTTAAAAAATGAACAGAGCATTAGTAAGATGTGGGGACAGCTTCAAGAAACCTAATATGCCTGTAATTGACATCCTTGGGGGAGGAAAGGACAGAAAAACTGAAGAATTTCTGATTTTATTAAAACTTATAAAACCTAAAGATCCAAAAGGTACAATAAACTCACAAGAAACTCATAAGAAAACTACATACTGGAAGTTCGTAATCAAATTGCTTAAACCACTGAAAGAGAAAATTTGACAAGATGTCATAGAGAAGCCATTGTACAGAAGAACAAAGATTACGATAGAGCTAATATTTTGGCTGGAAACAATGTAAGTCAGAAGATAACAAAAGCAACACCTTTAAAGTTCTGAAAGGAGAAAAAAAAAAAGAGAGACTTATTTTCTAGCAAAAATATATTTCAGAAATTCCATCAGCAGCACCAATATGAGACAAAGGTCATAAGGAATGCCTTCTGATAGCTTTGAGGGACCTACTCTAAGTTCTCTGGTCAACGATGCCCTAGAAATGAAAAGAACAAGGTTATCGCTTAGAGATTTGAGAGAACTATTAAAGACCACCTGAAAGAAGTGCCACACTTGAGTTCCCTAACTCCTCTGTGCTAAGGGTAGTCATTATAATTCAGTTTTGGCCAATGAGATGCAAACAGAAGTCCTCGGGAAAGGTTTCCCTTCCCAACTAATAAGGCAAAATCTTGGTAGAAAAAACAACCACTCAATCCCTTCCCTTTTCCCTTCTGTGACTGGATACAGGTGGGAGAGCTGGAGGTACAAAAGCATCTTGTATACATGAGGCAGCAAGCAGGAAGACAAAGAAACAGTGCTAAAGATGGTATAGCAGAAACACAAACTGGACCTCTGATGGCATTACTGGGATGAAATGCCATAGGATTTACTGTTGTGTTTCAGTCATTTTGGGCAGGTTTTTGTTATTTGCAGCCATACAATTCTAACCATATAGATTACTCAGGGAGATATGTAGAATGGAAAGGGCTTAGACTGTTTGTAGGAGATACACAATTAAAGGTTATTAAACCAAATAGAAGTTGGATCAAGTATCCAGGACTTGGATATTTGCATTAGCCATACTGGGGTGGGAGTAACAGAAGGAACAGAGGAATGGGAATTCCGGAAAATCTAGATCAGGACTTGAGCCAAAAACCTTGCTGTTGGACCCATGGTTCTTCCATGGCTTGTGTTAGTTTGGGGAAAGAGAATCCCATCAATATCATTTTTTCATTTCAAGTGTTTTAAACACAACAGATAGTAAATATATATGATCAATTTTGTAAACTGCCCTCAGCTTATGTATAAATGAGAAGATTACGAGGAGAATGAGAAGTGCTGACTTCTTCCTTAGATGGATTTGTACTTAATTTTTCAATCCAACCTGGCTGGCTACCACTGAAGGCAAGTCACAACTACTGCTGACCACAATAAATCCAATGGTTTATTAGACTGAGCCATTAAAGGCTTTCTGGGCTGGGAATGGAGAAAACACTGCTCTTCACTCATTATAGTACACACATCGTGCTTAGCATTATATAGCATGTCATAGGAACAAGAGCACCATGTTCCTTTGGAACTTCCAAGAGAAGACCATGTGAGGAGGATGACCCACAGTGTGGCTAACACACACAAAATGCAATAGGTACATTAATAATTATGACAAACAGGCTTCTTTAACATACAAGAATCATTTTAAAGGTATGGAATCTGTAAAAGATATTTGTATGGCCGATATCTTTTTCTTCATGACTCTTGTCCTTTTCTACACTTTCTTGCTCTGTGTGTCTCTTTGGATTTCAGTTCTGAAACATGAATAAATAAAAATTGGAGGAAAAAAACTAGATAAAATCCCTCTTGTGAAACAAATTTAACAGGAAGAAGCTACAGGATCCTGTGTCCTTCATGGAGAATCAATCATACAGAAATCAGGTGTTTGTCTTTTTCAGAGTCATGTTCAAAGCAGTCTTCCAGATACTATTAAGAAAGGGATACAAGCAGTCAGTTAATGGAGAAAGGTCTGGAAGGATATACACCAAGATTTTGACATGTTATTTCCATAAGAAATGGAAAGAAGACATATTATTAAATTTATCTTTACATATATTAGAATTATTTCATTTGTTAAGTACATATCACTTCTGTAATAAAAACATTAATAGGGAACCCCACTACTATTATAACCTTATTGAACTAATAAAAACATGAAAAATTATCCCATGATGAAAAAATTTTAAAAGCAAATTAATGAGGAACAGCATTAAAGAGAAGCAACTACTTTATTCATTTAAAGAACACTTACAGAGTATTTTATTATAATGTACACACTGTCATGTTAAAAATAATTAGTGAGCTCACCATAGACTAAAATTCCAAAGGTTAATTATTCATTTATAGCAGAAATTTTCTGTGACAGAAGCATAGGATAGGTTCTGGGGTTTTATAACATTTCTCTCGGCTTGAGCCCCTATTCTAGGGGATATAGCTCAGTGCTGTCGAGTTAAATGCTCCCCCCGAGTTAAATGAAGAAATGTGAGTGATGACTTAGAACCATGCCTGGAAATAGTAAGTGCTCTAATTCACGAGGTCCACATAATCAGGTTCATTAACAGCCTTCTAGATGTTACCCTTTTGTCCTCCTGGGGTAAATATCACATAAATTATTGAAAGCAGGGATGGAGGGCTCCTCAAAAAGCAACATATATTTTTCTTCTGAGAGTTCCTACCCTGCTATTATCAAAGGACACTACTTTTAATCCTTTTTCCTGAATGTTTCTTAGGCCTCTCCACAATCCTGCTATGCAGAGGTGGGGTGCTTTCCCAGTTAATCATGCTCTAGCTTTCCAAGTTGCTAGAATCTTCAGTGATTTTCAACATTGGCACTACTGACATTCTGGGACCAGTGAAGGTTTGTTGTTGGTGGAGGGATGGGGTGTTGATCTGTGACTTGCAGGATATTAGTGGCATCTCTAGCCTCTACCTACTAGACACTGGTAGGTAGACACTTTCTACGACTCCCTCCCAAGCAAGAAACATCTTCAGACATTGCCAAGTATTCTTGGGAGACAAAATCACCCCCAGTGGAATCACTGTCCTACATCCTACATACAGAAGACAGATTTATTTTTAACATAAATGGTTACCCTGTCACTTCCCTGCTGAAAACCCTCCAATGTTTTCCTATTGACATTAGAATAAAACCTGAGCCTCAGTGTGACTTATAAGACCCTCTATAAGCTTTTTTTCTTTTTTTTTCCTTGCAGTACTAGGGATTGAACTCAGGGTGCTGTACTACTGAGCTACATTCCCAGGTTGCTTTACTTTTTTACATTTTGAGACAGCAGCTTCCTAATTACTGAGGCTGGCCTGGACTAGCAATCCTTCTGCCTCAGCCTACAGAGCTGCCAGGATTACAGGCATGGACCACTGCACCTAGCTCCCTGCCTACTTTTAATCTCCTTTACTCCATACCACACTTTCTTTCACTAAACTACAGCTGTACTAGTCTTTCTGTTCCCTAAATATCATAATCTTGTTCTCATCTCTCTTTGACCTTGCTATTCCTTCTGCCTAGAATGCACTCCCACGAGATCTCTATATGGCTCACTGTTTATACACAAAAATCCCAGGTCAAATGTTAATTAATTGGCAAGGCTTTCCCTGACTACCATATCTAAAGAACTGCCTTGCCTCCATCATCTATCACGTTGCACATTACTTTCCTTCACAGTGCTAATCATAAGAGAAATTTGTCTTATTTTCTTATTTATTGTCTGCTTATTCACCTGAGTATAAGCTCCATTAAAGCAAGAACTTTGTCTTTTTCACTGCTATAGCACCTGCTGAGAACAGTGCCTATAACAGAACAGGCACTCAATAAATATTGCTCTTCTCTACCTTCCTTAGACCTCAGGTCAAGTTTCAATAGCCTCCTATCACTTTATCTTCTGAGATTATTTTTGATTGACTGATGATGGACTTACCTTGGTTTTTAACATCTGATCCAATAGAAAGTTGTGTGGGTTGGGGGTACTATGTATAAAGATTTAGCACAAGAAAATAACTTACTATTTTGAAACATAAAAGCCAATGAATAAAATGTGAAAAACTGTCCCTTGCCCCCCAGGTTTTCAGTAGGCATATAAATCACTTGCAGGCACATGATCACTACATGGGTCAAGTTTTCAGTTTGGTCCCTCTTCCTGTTTCAAATGGTGACGGTCTTTTGAGCGCTAAGAATCCCAAACTCACCTGGTTCAGAGATTCAGTCTCTCTGTCCATCAACCCAGTCAACACAGTATCACAGGTCTGAAAACCTTTTATGCTGGCTTCAAGTTAAAATAGTTCACTGGGTCAAAAGTGGGATGATCCAAGGTGCAGCATGGTCAGTAAATGTTGGCTGAATCCAGAAACCGCAGCTTGACTATTTCTTACATTGATTTATGGGCTGTTCCCATGAAACTAAAGATGATTGGTCCTCCTGGCAGCTGGCTCGCTGGAAAGTGGAAACAATTCTGTTCTGGCTAAGGGCCACAGCCCTTGGGAGGCATTTCATCAGGCCAGTTTTACGTTCTGGTACGAGGCCTTCTTGTCCCTCTTGGCAGGCTCTCCGCGTTGCAGAGACATCTCCACCATTAGAGACTAGGTTCTGACGTGGTGGGACGACGTTTCTTTGCTCTGTGAGAGCTTTCCACGTGTTGAGAGGAAATCTCGAGGACATTAGGAAGTCGCTTCCCAGAGGGGGAGAGGGAGGACTCCTCATAGTGACGCTGGGAGGTCTCCACCTGCAGGGAAGAGGTTTGCACCTGCAGAGAGGATGTCTCCTCTCTGCTGTCGACGTCTCCTTGTAGTGGGCAGTCTCCACCCGTGAAGTAGACGGCTTACTTCCAAGGGGTGAGGCCATTCTGCAGGTGTAAGGGGACCAAGAGGGCCAATGAGGCCTCCGGAGGCCCACAGAACCCGTGTTACGTCACAGGATAAGAAATGACGCCAGAATGACGTGTTACATCACTCCAGGCACAAAAACGGAAAACTACGATGTTGTCACAGGTAAGTGTGCTACGACAAGATGACGAAGAAGCACAACGGTGCTGTAGGGGCTGAAATGTCCCTCCAAACATTAGACCTTGCTCCTCGGACACTATCCCCTTTCCATTTGTGGGCCTGTGCGGGCAAAGCAGGTCTGACCAAGAGAGCCAGGGATGGGCGGAGCCGCCCGCCTCGGAGCGAGGTTGTGCCCGCCCCCGCATCCCACACTGCCCCGCGACCGGAAGTGGGAGCCGTGGCTTCCGGAACCTCCCCCGCCATTCGGGACAGTTTTTCTGTCAGGCTGCGGGCGGTTTAGTGTGTCTGCTTGTTATGGCCGCTGCCGTCGCTATGGAGACAGGTGAGTAGTCCTCTGAACCTCGAGTTTTCGCTGATGGAACCATTCTCGGACCAGACCCCTTTTCCCGCTTCCCCGGGGGCTCCTTTCGGGCGTGATTCTCGTCAGGGTTAGAGTTGGGACCGGGAGGCGAGCATCGTTAGAAGGGCGAAGGCAGAGTTGCCTTTTTGAATTTGATTTGTTTAAACATATTTTCCCCTTAACATGCTGCGTAGACACCTACCCCACCGTCTTCCCGGCGTGGGCGTGATCCAAAGGACTTAGATCTTAAATCGTCTCCTCTTCCATTGATTTTTTTTTGCTTCTCACATTAGCTTACATAAGTTTGAAATACCGTCGATAAACTTGAGTATCATTGTATCTCTGATACTTCTATTTTTCACCCTCTTTGTAGTTTTTTTTTTTTTTTTTCAGTTTGAATTCTGAACTTTTTCCTGATTTACTGAGGACTACCGATTACTTAACTTAATCGCTGTTAGCAATTGTGGTTATGGTGTATTATTAAAATCGGGGAAGGCAAAATTATAATCTACCCCAGTGATTGCTGTTAACATGCGTACCTATTGGCCCCTAAGCTGTTGTTTTAGGCATCCTTCTCCCCATTTGTTTTCCTTTTTTTTTTTTTTTTAATGACTTTTTAATTTTAGAGAAACTCCTAATTTATTCCTTTTAGTCAGGGCTCTCCTTTTGATATATTTTTAAGAAAGGTTTTATTCCCTCACAACCAGTTTAGGAAGACAACCATACATGCCTTTCTTTATATAAAGGTGTAAGGTTTCTCTACTGCTCTTTCTTTTCTACAAATCAGTATATACATATAGTGACATTTATTTTGTTGGTTTTTGCTGTCTTTTCTCCCAGATGATGCTGGAAATCGACTTCGTTTTCAGTTGGAGTTGGAATTTGTGCAGTGTTTAGCCAACCCAAATTACCTTAATTGTAAGTCATCAATTATTAAGTAGCTAGCCGCTCATGATTTCTGACAGAAGAGATGCAATTCATAGTAGTATTTGCTTTTATACATTCTCAACTGAATGGGATTTTACTTATGCTGGTCTGTATATATAATCGAGCAAACTCATTGGTGGGAAAGTTAAATAAGATTCTTTATATCAGGGGGTCACAAGTCTGTAGTCCAAGGATTGGTTTGACCTACAGATTTTTTTTTTTTATGCTTTTCAGTTCTTGCCCAAAGAGGTTACTTCAAAGACAAAGCTTTTGTTAATTATCTTAAGTACTTGCTTTACTGGAAAGAACCAGAATATGCCAAGTATCTAAAGTAAGTTTAATTTTTATAATTCTAAGTATGTATATATATTATTATAATCTGAAGCACTGATATTTAACAGACTTCTTAGTTTCGTACTGGAAAAAATATGAATTTCTACTTTTAGTTATCACCACCTTAATATGAAACACCCTTATCTCTTAAACTTGTAGTATCTACTTGCTTGTTATTTCTGCTTCTACTCTTACCTCAGTAATCTCAAACAAATGAAGCAAAATAATTTTCTACACAGAAACCAGTTTGATTTCTTAAAAATGTAAATCAGAACATTTCATTTTCTTAGAAACCTTCAATGACTTCCATTCCATGAGGGACAAAGTTCAGTGTCCTTGAGCTAAAGCCATATTATGATCCGTTCTGTTTGACCTATCTTTTACCACTATCCTCACCTCACTGAGATTCTGATCCCAAGGAACCTAATACAGTGACATATCCATAGACTGAAAATAAAAGATCACATCGGAGGTGGTACTTGAATAGAAGGTGTTTGTTAGAGGAGGTAAACTTACCTGAGTCCTAGAACTGCTGTCTTTTTTTTTTAGGGCCTCATGCACTGTGCTAAATGTTTCACACGTATTAATTCACTTAAAGAAAACACACACACACACACACACACACCCACACCCACCATTCATGTTCAACAGACACTTTCATTTTAAGCATATTGTAACCACAGACCTAATCCCTTGTAATGGTAAAAATAAACCTTGATCTCACATCTGTGATTTGTTTTAACCAGATAGTCAAAAAGTTAACATGAAACCTTTTTAAAAAAACAAAAGTTAGAGAGGAAATTTTTCAAACTTATTTATCTAAATCAGTTTCCTGAACTGATTCACAAAGCATGTGCTTGCTATAGGACTCTGCACCCTGACTGGTTCTTTATGAAACTGTTGATTCATTTAATAAGCCAAAAGAAAAAAGGCTTCGCTAGTTTGCAATATGTTGTATGTTTGCAGATTTATAGGCTCAGTGTTGGACACTTTAGGCACTATCCATTTCAGTCTTGTGTTCTTGCTGAGATTTGGTCGTCTACACTCTGCCTGGAAATTTCCAGTGACTGTATCACTTTTATCAAGGAAAACTGACTCCAGTGTTAGCCAGATGTTAGAAAGTTCTTTCTTATGTTGTGATAAAATAAACCTACTTGTAGCTTTAACCTGTTCCAAGTTTTGTTTTTGGATTAGTCCTGAACTTCTCTTATCACCTCTTGGAGATTATAGTCATATAGATATTTAAATTCAGAAAAGTTTGCAAATTAATCCATTGGGCTTTTCATTTCATCTGCACAGGTTTTAGAATTTTTAAAATAGTTGTCACCCATTTGAAGATGGGAAGGGTTTTTGTTTTTTGTGGTGGAACTCTAGAGATTGAACCCAGGGGCCTTTTACCACTGAGCTACATCCCTAGCCTTTTTTTGTTTTTTATTTTGAGACAGTATCTAAGTTGCCCAAGCTGATATCTTCTTGCCTGTGTATCTCATGCAGTTGGGCTGACAAGCATGTACATGCTATCTAAAGATGGAAAGGTTTTATATAACAATCCAGATTTCCAACTACTCTTTAAAATCAGGAAGAGTGCCAGGTGCAGTGTTGCATGCCTTTAATCCCAGTGACTTGGGAGGCTGAGGCAGGAGGATCAGAAGTTCAAAGCAGATTCAGCAACTAGCATGGCCTAAGCAACTCAGTGAGACACTGCCTGGAAATAAAAAATAAAAGGGGCTAGGGATATAGCTCAGTACCCTGGGTTCAATCCCTGGTACCAAATAAATAAATAAGTAAATAAAATCACAAAGAGGTGGTAACTCCAGGTCTTCAGGTTCCCAAATGAACTGGCTGGAGCTTGAGGGCAGTTTCCTCTTCTAGACATTTTCCATCATTTGGCCTGCTTCACAGATAGCTAGTACATTCAACCACTTCTCTCTTTTTATCAATTTTTTTAACTACCTTTAACTGCCATTGCTTCCCTCCTTTGGATATTTGGTAGTGGTACTTTAGAGAGTTCAACCATAAACTGAACATAGGCATTCTTCAGATTCTTCAGATGTGGTTAGGGTATGGAGGACCAAATGGCATTTCATTTTTTCTTGGACAGGAGATTGAACCCAGGGGCACTTAGCCACTGAACCACATCTCCATACCTTTTTATTTTTTATTTTGAGACAGGGTCACTAAGTTGCTGAGGCTGGCTTTGAATTTGTGATCCTCCTGCCTCAGCCTTCCAAGTTGCGGGATTACAGGCATGCACCACTGTGCCTGGCAACATTATACTTCTAATAATTCGACTTAGGTTGACGTTACCTTTTTGAGCCAAGAAGGGTAAGAGATCACATTGTTCACTTGTGGGGAGCTTTATGCCAACTATAATCCTTCAGTTATTTTCATTAATGGTGCTTTGATGCTGCTAATTGACTTTTCTTATTTTGAAAAAGTCTAAATGTAGGACTCTCCCTTTGTGCCTCTTCTATATCATCTTGTTGATTTATAACCTACCAGAGAATACTGTAGCCTTTCAAAATATTTATGATTTCTTAATCAGTTATCTAATGTTTTCTGATCATTGTTTTCTATAAGTTTGATATATGATCACTGTGTCTCAGTTCTAATTGTTGACTAAATGGTTTTGGAGACCATTTTCTTGGGTTTGTCACATTTACTTATTTTGCAAATAAATAAATGGAATTTAGAGAGTTAAGTACCTTGTTCAAGGTCACCCAGCTGGTACTCTGAGCCAGATCTTTTTAACTACTGAACTACCAACAATTCAGGCAAATGTTTATTTTTGGAGTGTAAATGGAAATCTTGTAAAATCTGGAAGGACCATGTAGCCCCTGCTATTCAGTGTCCTCTCCAGACCTGCAGTATTGGTTTCATTTGAAAGCTTGTTAGAAATGCAGAACTCAGGCCTCAACCCAAACCTACTAAATCAATCTGCATTTCTTTTCTTCTGTAGTACAGGGGACTGAACTCAGGCCTCATGCATGTTAGACAAGAACATACCACAGAGCTGTATCCTTAGCCCCCAAATCAGCATTTTGAGAAATTATTCATATGCATATTACAGTGTAAGAAGTGCTGCTCTAGTCTATAGATGAATTCCCCAACTTTAGTCAGTTGCATATCACTTGCAGTTTGGGTTCTGTGTACTTCCTGTGTCATTTAGTGTATTTTAATAGTCTTAAATTTTACTTCTTTTTAAGTTGAAATAATTTCACTTACAAAATAAGTGGAATAATAATAGAGAGAATTCCTGTGTAGTCTTCATTTCTATTTATATTACTATGGATTTGGATTATTTTTTCTCCTGTAGATTATGTCTATTCTTACTAATTACTCCATATTTGGCCACTGAGAACATCTTCAAATGGGCTCCCAAGTTCTTTTTTTGACAAATTCCCATTAATGTTTAGCACTTCTTTTTGGTACAGCATACGAGGCTTATCTTGATTTTTCCCATCCTAGACCTGGAATTACTCATTTCTCCAGCAAACCCTGGAGAATGCTGTTTGAAAACCACAATCTGGGCACTATGAATGCTCACTGGTACCAGTCATTGCTTTTAGGCCCTTTTATAACACAGAGCTAGAATCTGTATGTATGTATACATGCACACACATACATATCTGTTTTCTGTGTCTGTGTATATATATATTAAAAGCCATGCGTACATAACATACTAGTGTTTTCAATTCTAGCTCAATAACACAAGGTTCATTGGAGCCTTCCCCCTTTTCTTATCTGTAACTTCTTTTCTGATAGCCAAAAAGTTGGCTCTTTATCCACAGTATACTTACTTGTTAACTCAATCCAAGCATATACATAATTTTAGAATTGCTATAGTCCCTGTGGAAATCTATAGAACAGTGTTTGTACATAGTTATTTTTTAAACTGACTCGCTTTTAGATAAAAATTGTCTTTGTCACTGTTGGTGGAAAACCAGTAGTTATAAATTAAACACATAATTGCTAAAATTAAAAGTTTTCATGTTCCTTACCTTGGAAATCACTAGACTAGAATAATATACTCCAGATTTTGATTCTGCTTATCACTTACTGTGTTGTGTGTTCTTGGGCAAGTTAATCTTTCTGAACTTACATTTTTCTCACTTTTGAAAAATTTGCTCATTAATGACTTGATGACTAGTTTCTCTGCCTAAGGGGATTGGGGTGGACAATGGACCTATACTACCAAGGTGCATTAAGTTAATGTTAATGGAAATGGTAGGCTGCACAATCATATTTAAGTGAGTCACTATTAGAACTGGCATTATTGACTTAAATTATGTTGGTCATTAACTTAAACCCAGGTACCCTCAGTGTTTACATATGTTAGAACTACTACAATATGAACACTTCCGAAAGGAGCTGGTGAATGCTCAGTGTGCGAAATTCATTGATGAACAGCAAATTCTACACTGGCAACACTATTCCCGGAAGCGGATGCGCCTTCAACAAGCCCTGGCAGAACAGCAACAGCAAAATAACACATCAGGAAAATGAAAACTGGAAACAGACCAGGCTCTTAAAACTGTATATAATGTATTTCTATTGTACAGTGAAAACAAAATGAGAGACTTCTTGCCTACCTTTATTGTGGTAGCACCTGGATGCTTTAGTGTGCTTTTTAATCTAGCTAACTTTTTATTGTCAATACATTTCTGTTAAGTCAAAATTGTTCTACTTTGTTTCCTGATGGACGGACTTGTTAAGTTTTTATCAGCATTTAACAGAATCTAGTAAGAATGGAAATATTAGGTGCAGGGGATAGGATCATCAAATGTAATTAACAATAAGCCTATTTCGTGACCTACAATAGGTACCTTGGGCAAGTCCTCTGTTGAAACGTTTTATCTCCCTTGTATCTATCGTCTTTTCTACCCCTCTTATCTACTGAAAGAAAGGACTAGAGTCAAGGACTTTTTAAATCACAAAACAAAAATCCCATAGAGGTTTTTACATTCTATAGAAAAGGAAATACTTTGCAAGATAGTAGCTTTATGAAAGAATCATTAGTATGTCACTGACCTAGTAGAAGGCATGGAGAAGATTGGTGTTTGAACTCTTGACCTTAAGCTTGAACAAAGCAGGGCTTCACATGCTTGTGTTCATTTGGGAAAGTTAACATTTGGCAGGTACTACAAACCATGTGCATGTTAAATGCTTCCTTGCATCCTTATTTAATCCTTATTTGTAAAGGAGGAAACAGCTATTAAGCACTAAAATCAGTGTGTCTGACTCACAGTCTAGAGTTCTTACCACTAGGTTGTCTAGTCTTCAGTCTCTGCCCATGTCCCAAAGCACATTCACACAGATATAACAGAACTGCCTGAATTAAGCAGAATGGATTAGATTCATACTGCACTTTCCCTAAGTAGTTAAATTCTACATTCCAAAAGCAAAGAAGTAGTTTTAATAATGTCTGTTGCTCTGCAAATTCCTGGAATTTAAGATCCTAATCCCTTCAGAGATTTGGAAATAGTCTAACTACTATTTTTTTTAACCTCCAATAATATATTCCTTTGAACTATTACTGCCATTGCTGAACTTATTTTACTCTTTTTTTTTTTTTTTTTTTGCGGTACTGGGGATCGAACTCGGGGCCTTGGGCTTGCGAGGCAAGCACTCTACCAGCTGAGCCATCTCCCAGTCCTATTTTACTCATCTTTAAGACAGCTATATTTAAAAGCAAATTGAAGGTTCATGAGTATTTTTAGAGCATTCTTTATTTAGACATAAGCTAACTTTCACATCATCATTTACTTATTGCTAAAATGAATTCAAATATGTAGTTTCTTTTATACTAGAGCAAACCAGGAAATGAAGACACAATTGCCATCATTAATTTTTAATCTTCAGAGAACAGCATCTCCACAAGGTTGGCCTGAAGACACTCAGATTCTACAAGTTTTTGAGGCTGTAAGAAAAGAACAGTCAAGTCTTAACCACTGCTGTGAGGTGTTATTTGGAGTGGAGCAAGTTTTATAACTTGAATGACACAAATATTTGAACACAAAAATTCTGCCATTCAGACACTATCAACTAGTTATAACAAGTTTTATGAAAACTGTCGACATTTTGCCTTAAGATGAATCATTAATACTTGGCTTAAGGGCCTTAAACCCCAAATACCAGGAAGCTCCACAGACAAAAACAGGAGACAGCAAGCCCAATACTGTCCTTTTCCCTGAACTTAATTTAGGATTCCAAGGGCATGACGGAAATAGAGGAGGTGCTGTTTCTTTTAAACCTGAATAATGGATTAACAAAATCATTGATATTAGTACTTTAAGGAATTAAGTCCACCAACTTTCTGGCTATTGAATTTTTAAAGAAAAGTGGCTTAAAAATATGAAAAAAGATCTAGTATTTAAATATTTACATTATTAGCAGTTTATTGGGATTGAGTAAGGGATGGTCAGCCAATTTGTGTATTTTTTAAAATGTGCTGAGCAACAATAAAATATTTGACATGGACTTTCAAGATCTTTCCTCAGATATAACTCTAGAACAAGTTAAAAGCTTTCTGACAAAATGAATTAGCTCCAACATATTTAAAAAAAGATACCTGCTGGGCTCAGTGGACCACATCTATAATCCCAGCAACTAGGGAGGCTGAGGCAGGAAGTTTACAAATTCAAGGCCAGCCTCAGCAATTTAATGAGACCTAAGTACCTCAGCGAGACCCTGTCTCAAAATACAAAGGGCTGGGGATGTGGCTCAGTGGTTAAGTGTCCCTGGGTTCAATCCCTGATATCAAAAAAAAAAATAAATATACTCACTGTTCCATATTTAATTAGTGTAGGCACTGAAGTTACTTTCAGTTGTTTTTTGAAGTCATTATTTGGATCTTTCCAACTGTTCCCCAAAAAAAAAAGTTATGAAAAAAATTTACTTGGTTAATACTATTTGCTTAATATTTTATATATTCTGATATTCACTGATCTTACAAACATTTAAAAAAACTTGAGGACTATAAATTACCCTTTGCACATTTTTCATTTAAAGTGTGACTAAGATGCAAAATAATGTAAAGTCAGTTAAGTTCTGAATTGAAACAGGCCAAATTCATTCAGTTACCCTCACATATGATTCAAGAGTCTGAATATATGCATTGTAAATTTGAATTTAAAAGGTTCTCATTTTTTTTAACTATCAGACTTTATAACAGAACCTGTGTAAATCTGAGGGCCTTTTCACCTGTTTGTAAGTCTAGCGCATATCTGAAATACAGTATATGTACATTGTTACTAAGATTTTTCTCCTAAGTCTAGCGCATATCTGAAATACTGTATACGTACATTGTAACTTACTAAGATTTTTCTCCTACTTGGCAGTGGATGAACACGCATCCTTCACTAATATGCTTCAGCCCCTCTCGAACAACTGGTTCAGCTTTAAAAAAAAGTTAATATAAAGTAATTACACATCAACTCCACAGTCCCTTCCCCTCTCCCCTAGTTTTGGTAAGTACTCAGACTTTAACCTGTAGTTAGACTTTCAGTTAACTGAGGGGGTTAAGAGAAGTCAGGTGTTCTCTTCTTGTCTTAGAACCACTTTGAGTGAGGACCAAGTCCAAATCCTGATTGTCTCTACGCCACACGCCCAGAACAATGAAAGGCATAAATAGACTGAAAGGAGAGCAATTGACGTATCCTGTAAGACTAAATCATTTGGGGAAGTGAAGGTTTTAAGAAGTGGGTTCCAAAGATCATCTGGGTCAGAATTTTTTTTTTTTTTTTTTTTTTAAAGGCGCATTCTTGGTGTGGCGGGGAAGGACTTAATAGGTCCCCACAGGTCTCCGGGACCAAGACGCCCTCCTCTATTACTTCTAACCCCACTTTGTGGCTGCAGCCTCGGTCTTCCCACCACTTCTGGGCAGTAGTCGGGTTCCCAGCCTCACCCTCCACGCAGTCGGGGCACCAGCTTTTCCCTTCGGCGTCCTTAGAACCCGTAAAGTAGGCGAAAATAGTCTTGCCCTGGTGCTGCTCCACAGCCCGATTGAACTCTTCGAAGCCGGACACGCTCACTTCCTCGAAGGTAGCCATGGGTACTGCGCACAACCCAGTGTTGGAGAATCCTTCCGTTGCACCGCCACAGGGTGGGGTCCTCCTCGGGGTGGGGAGAAGTCATTTCCGGGTGGGCGGGAATAGGGCAGTGCCTTGGGATCTAGCGCCGCTCTGCTGGCTACGGCAGCCTTTGAAGGCCATAATTAAGTAGCACTGTCTTCTGTCGTTTCTCATTTCTTTCGGTGCCAGTTTCCCATCCCAACTCAGGTTTCTGCCCTGATTTGGGTCCCCGTCCTGACTCGGGTCCCGGCCCCATGGACATTAGCTGCAAAACCTACAGGTGTGCAACACCTGGACCTTCAAGCGGCTGGGGAGCCTCATCTGCTCCCAAGCCGCCTTGCGCCTATTGCTATGGCGACTGAAAGAGCGGCCGGAAGCGAGGCCTAGTTGGGTGCCTCACTGCCCGCCTACTGGTAGCCGCGCCTCGCCCCAGGCCAGGTGGGCTTGAGCTGGAGCTGGGGGGATTGTGGGAGGCTGCGTTAGGCGTCACTGACCTGGGAGAAAGGAGATCTTGACCCGGCACACACTGCTGTTTCGTTTCCCTCATTACTTTTTCTCCTGCCTAGCTTGAGTGGGGTCCGGACCCTGGGGGTGGGAGCCCGGGACTGGGCGGAGATTGGGGTTGGGGAGGCTGGAAAGGAGAAAGGATGCGAGGGCCGAACCCGAATGTGTGAGTGCGTGTGTGGAGCAGCCAAGCGGGCCGAGTGCTAAGACACACAGTGCCCCGGGGCTGCGTTGGGGGACGAAACTGTCCCGGAGCTATGAGCGGGACGACTGGCCGTGGGTCCTTGCCCAGGCCGCGCAGGGGCGACCTCGCGGCAAAGATGCCGGGTCGCTGCGTGGGGCCCAGTAGGTTGGGACTGGAAGTTCGGCGGCCGTGGGGGAGGAGATGGGGTGCAGGGCCGTCTCGAGGCTATGGAGCGAGGCGCCGGGCGAGGTCCTCGGTATGGGAGAGGCGGTGTATGAGTGCAGAAAGGCGGCAGCGGCCATTGGGGAGGATACCAACTGCGGAGGTTGTCGCTGGAGTGAGCGAGGCTTTGGGAACACCTGGGACTGCAGGCTTTATTGAAACTGCAAGGGATCATAGGGCCGTGTGGGTGAACGGGGCTTTGGGTGAGCCCGAGGTCGTGGGACCCGCAGGGTCTGTGTGGGTGACTGGATCTGGGGAGGAGGCAGACGATAGGAGTCCCCGAGGTTGTGAGAGAAAAGGTCGTCCGGGATCTCTGGGGCATGGGAGTATTCTGGAACTGTGGTTGAAGGTGCAGGCAATGAGAGCAGCTTCAGGATGTGGGGATGGAAGCAGAGTGGAGCTCTGTCCTGTGCCTGCAGGAGAGGGACCAGTAGAAAGAGGTGTCCCTGGCCGGGCTTCCTGGGTAGAGACAAGCCGACGTGGTGTCACAGGACCCTGGGTGAAGGGACAGGTGAGGGCAGTTCCCCAGGCAGAACTGCCCACAGTCATGAAGTTAAGGGCAGGCTGTGAGGGTGTCCCCACTTTCTGTGGGCATGGACAGACTGGGAGGGTGCTGCCTCCTGTGAGCCTGTCTGAGACTGTGGATACAATAGGCTCTGCACATGCTTCAGGTCCTTGGCAAAGAGGACAGACTAGGGGTGTGCCTGGGACCATTAGGTTGCCTGAAACTGTGGGAGTACCCAGAACTCTGGAGATTGAGGTGGGCTGTGGGGATGCTCCAGGTCTGTGGGGCAGAGGGCCGCTAGTGCAGGTTCCTGGGGCTTTGGCACAAGATGCAGTCTGTGAGAATACCCGAGGCTTGTCGGGGAGGCAACACTCTGGGGGGATCCCTAATGTTATGATGGTACCCAGAGCTGTAGAGGAGGAAACTACCCCTATGTATGCCTCAGGCCTGTGGCAGAGGAGACAAGAAGCAGATGATATAGGCTCTGAGGGCATTCCTGCCTTGTGGGGCACAGGACAGCCTGTAGAGATGCCTTGTGCCACTGAAGAAGAAACTAGATGTGATGGTGACCCAGGATTAAGGGAAAGGGGACAAGCTATGTGGCTAGAGACAGGATCTGGCAGTGACCCAGGGTCATGGGAAGCACAGACTGCAGAACAGCAGATGGGTTTTCAGGGTGCTAGGGACTTGTGGGGTATAGAACATTCTGTGGGAGTACCCAAGGCTTTGGGGAAGGAGACAGACTGTGCAAGCATCCCAGCAATGTGGGAAACAGGACAACTTCCTGGGGGGTCCCAGGCTGTAGTGGTCCCAGGAACTTTGGAAGACGATAACAACTACGATGGCATCCCAGGCCTGTGGGAGAGGCAGCAGACTCTGGGAACGCCTCTGACTGAGGTAGAGGCAGTGCCAGGGCTTAATGTCAGGGAAACACATACTGGGAATGTCCTAAGGCTGTGGGAAAGGAGGAGCATCATGGGGGAGCAAGAGGATCTGGTACCTGCAGCTTTAGAGGCATCAGGGCTTTCAGATCAAGAGACCAGCTATGGGACTGTATTGTGTCTTTGTGGGAGAAAGCAGGCTATGGGGGTGTCTGAGACAGTGGGTATGTCTCAGGCAGCAGGAGTGCCCAAGCACAGGTGTGCCCTAGCAGGGGTACCCATAGCTCTGGAAGTGACTGGGCCTGGAAAGATACCTGCCAGAGTGCCTGCTGCAGTGTGGGCATCTGGCCCTGTGTGTCAGGAAAATAGTGCTAGAGATGTCATGAACCTGTGGGAAAGAACTCATGCTTCTGGAATGCCTGTGGATTCAGGGGGTCCCATGTCTCCTGAGGAGCTATGGTCTGTGGGAAAGGATAATGGTTCTGAGCCTTTCCCAGGTTCGTGGGGAAGAAGACAGGCTGTTGAGGTGTATGGTTCTCCGGAGGTACAGACTGGTTCTGGGAGTTTCACTGGCTTCTTGGGAAGGAGACAAACTGTAGGAACACCTGCGATTATGGGAGTATCCCCAGCTAGTGGAGGGCCTTTGACTTCCAGGGTACCTAGGCCTCTGCGAGAGGAAGCTGTCTCTGGAACTGTCTTTGGCTTATGCAGGGAGAGACAGGCAGTGGGAGGACCTGCAGATGCCAGGGTTTCCACCAGGATGCCCACTTGTGCCAGGGTGCCTGAGCCCATGGAGGAGAAGACTGGTACTGGGTGCATCTCAGGCTTGTCAGGAGGCAGGCAGACTGCAGGAGTATATAGGGCTATGGGGTTCCCTGAGCCCTTAGGGGAGGAGAGACACTCTAAAGGTCTCTTGAGTTTATCTGGTAGAGGGCAGACTACTGGAATGCCTGTGACTGCTAGAGTTTCCATGGCCATGGGAGTGCCCACAGCTTCTGGGCCCCAGATGGAGCCGGGTAGTGGCTCTGGTGATGACTCCAGCATATGGGGAAGGAGACTAGTCACTGAAGTGCCCACTGCTGCCAGCCGTCCTGGATCTGTGGAGGAGGAGATGGGTTCTGAAGGTGTCTCAGGCCTGTGGCAAAGGAGAACCAGTAGAACAGTACCTGAGGCTATTAGGGTGTCTGTCCCTCTGGGGACACTTGCAGCTGTGGGTGTTCCCAAGGCAGGGCGTGTGCCTGCTGCAGTGTGGGTGACTGGGTCCTCAGGGGAAGAAGCAGGTGTGGATGTCTCAGGCCTGACAGTGGTGAGGAGGCAGTCCACAGAGGGAGCAGGGGCTTCAGGGGAAGAGTCAGGAGGTAGAGGTATCCTGGGACTGGCAGGGACATGCCAGACTGTGGGAGCGTCTCACACTTGTGGGGGTAGTGCCAGGTTTTGGAGCTGTCCAAGGTCTATGGGTGAAGAAACAGCCTGTGAGAATGTTCCTAGAGTGTCCAGGACACGATTGGCTGTGGTGGTTCCCCCAGTTTCAAGAGAGGAGATAGGTCTCAGCCATTTCAGAGATCCCTCAGAGCAGAGAGGGAGGAGACAGGTTGGAGAAGTGCCTGGAATCAGGGCAATGGGGAATGATTTGGGACAGAATTATGTGGGGGGGGACAGATTAGGGAGGGCGTTCCAGTAGTATGTATTGGGAACAAGTTGGGGGATGTCCTGGGGGCTCTGTGGGAGGGAAAAGATTGTGGGGTGGTTTATCCTGGGTTGTGAATGCAGGCACAGGTTGTAGGAGTGCCAGGACAGTGGGAGAGATACATGGTGGAGATGTCCCAGAATATGTAGAGTGACAAATTGGGGGGTTTTTTGGAACAGGACAATGAACTAGGAGAGGGGTGTCCCAGGACTTTTTATAGGGGAACAGCTTAGTGGGGGTGTCCCTGGACTTTTTATGTGTTTGTATGTGTGTGTATGTGTGTGTTTACTCAAGGTATCCTGGAACTCTGGGACCACATAGTTTTTTCTTGGTGGAGAATGGACTTTGGGCCTTTGGCATAAAGAAGCTTCCAGGGAAAAGTACTTATCATATAAGTGCTCTGGCCCCAATTCTGCAGTACATTCTGTGGCTTCAGTCCCTGAGCCTTGGTGATGTCAAGCCAGTTGCAGTGCTTCACTCATGTTCCTCCTCCCATGTCCTTCTTGACTCATGCCTCTGTAGCCTTAGAAATAAGGAATCTTGGACAGCTGTCTTTTTGTTTCTAGAGATACATCTGTGTTTAGGCAAATCTAGTCTACAAACCTTGAATTTATTCAAAAGCTTAAGTTAGGGTTTTTTTTTTTTTTCTTAAACATTTAATTTTCCAATTGATTTACCTTAGGATTCTTTGAGAGAGCAATTTCCTAGCGTATTTAAAACTAGTCTGTTCACAGAAAATCAGCTAAAGAAATGTTGAGTTAAATTGTCTACTATGCTCAGAAAACTGTGTTGTGGGAAATAGAAGAATAGGACAAGGCCCTTAACCTTCAAGGAACCTTGTCTATCTGACAAGATGAGACATTTACCTGTTAAATAGGTAAATAACAATATGGAACAAAACTGACAAGCACCTGAGTGGCAGAGCTATTAAAGTGTACAGAGGCCTTCAGGCTAGGGGAAGGTAATGATAAGGACACAGCCCCTTTCAGCTTACTAAATGCTTAATATCTATGTCTTCATGAAGATTTAGAAAGGCCCCTCAGCTAATTAATGGCAGATTCTGGTTTAAATTTTAGGAATTGATTCCCCCAGGTTTACATAAGAGTCATTTGGAGTTATGTCTCTTTGGATTACTTGAGAGAGTGAAGCACATTGCTTTCTGACTCGTGGTTCGAATTAATGTAGAATATATATCCATAAAACCACCCTGCTACAAAATGTTAGTTTATCTTAGCAGAGCTCTGTTTTGGGAATAATGTCTTACCAGAGACCCTTAAGATTTGAAGTTTGGAATGAAAAGGTCCGAAGAGATTGTCATTAAAATAGTAAGTGTCCCCCTATTCTTTTGAAAATGAGAACTTCAAAAGTGGGTTGCTTTTATAAATTGAAGAAACTATCTTTCCTGTTTCTAAGCGATCACTCTTTGCATGAGGTTGATATGAGTTACTTTTAATGAGCACAACTTGTATTTTGATCTGTTTTATTGTTTAAAGACTGTTCTGAAAATAGCTCTGTTTCATTTTAGGAATGGTTTTAGGGAAGACTGTTGCCTAATGTCTAGGCCATTGCTCTTGTTCTTCACTATCTAACATAATGGGACCAGGCCAACCGACTCTTACCTGTGTTCATCTAATGTCCAATACCCAACTAGATGGAACAAGTCACCTCAGGAAACTTCAGACCCAGGTAATTTGTTTTTCTTCAGATGTTCATTACAAAACATTTCAAAGATCAAAAAAAGGACAATGAACATTTTGAAACCACCTTCTAGATTTAACAGTTACGAACAATTTGTCCTGTTTTTCTGTTTACCCGTCTGTCTCCCTAAAATTGTTTGTAGAACTGTACAGAAGTTCCAGACATTATGAATGCTTTATTTTTCAATACTTGTGAATAATTTCTCCTGAAAATAAACTCTTATATTTTATTTTAATACCATTATCATACCAAAGAAAATGGACAGAAAATAATTCCCTAATATTATTTAGTAGCCAGTCTTTACTCGCCTTTACTCAGTTGTCTCCAAAATGTCTTTCTTATAACGCTGTATTAATTTGAATTTTACAGTGAGCACCTAGATTCTGCTAATGTCTCTCTCTTTTTGTTTCATTGACTATCTGTCCTTTGATCCATCCTTCTAGAGATCCATCCATCAAACCTTTTTTTTTGACACATTTCAAAGTCATTTGCAAATGTGAGTACCCTTAACTACTTGTGCATGCATATTGTCCATTAGAATTCACTGTTTACCAGTTTCTTCTTTTGATATAAATTTTACATCAGAAATTTATGCATCCCATCACATTTCCTGAGTTTTGACAAACAGATCCATGTTTGTAACTTATGCTTCTGTGAAAATACACATTCCTATTACCCTAGAAAATTCTCATGTGCCCCTTCCTATATAATTTATTTCTATTCTCTAGAGGAAACCATTATTTTGTTTTTTCTATCATAGATTAGTTTTCCGTGTTCTAGAACTTCATATAAGTGCAACCTTACTCTTGTGTAAGTTTTTTTTTTTTTTTTAATTTTTATTGTAAACAAATGGGATACATGTTCTTTCTGTTTGTACATGGAGTAACAGCATACCATTTGCATAATCATACATTTACATAGGGAAATGATGTTCGATTCATTCCATTATTTTTTCCTTCCCCCCACCCCTCCCACCTCTCTTTTTCCCCTATACAGTCTCTCCTTCCTCCATTCTTGCCCCCCTCCCACTCCCCATTATGTGTCATCATCCGCCTATCAGTGAGATCATTCGTCTTTTGGATTTTTGAGATTGGCTTATCTCACTTAGCATGATATTCTCCAATTTCATTCATTTGCCTGCAGATGCCATAATTTTATTATTCTTTATAGCTGAGAAATATTCCATTGTATATATATATATATACACCACAGTTTCTTTATCCATTCATCAATTGAAAGACATCTAGTTTGGTTCCACAGTCTGGCTATTGTGAATTGAGCAGCTATGAACATTGATGTGGCTGTATCTTTGTAGTATGCTGATTTTAAGTCCTTTGGGTATAGGCCGAGGAGTGGGATAGCTGGGTCAAATGGTAGGTCCATTCCAAGTTTTCTAAGGAATCTCCACACTGCTTTCCAGAGTGGCTGCACTAATTTGCAACCCCACCAGCGATGTATGAGTGTACCTTTTTCCCCACATCCTCTCCAACACCTATTGTTGCTTGTATTCTTGATAATCGCCATTCTAATTGGGGTGAGATGGAATCTTAGAGTAGTTTTGATTTGCATTTCTCTTATTACTAAAGATGGTGAACATTTTTTCATATGTTTGTTGATTGCTTGTAGATCTTCTTCTGTGAAGTGTCTGTTCATATCCTTAGCCCATTTGTTGATTGATTTATTTGTATTCTTCATGTAGAGTTTTTTGAGTTCTTTATAGATTCTGGAAATTTAGTGCTCTATCTGAAGTATGATTGGCAAAGATTTTCTCCTACTCTGTAGGCTCTCTCTTCGCATTGCTGAAAGTTTCCTTTGCTGAGAGAAAGCTATTTAGTTTGAATCTATCCCAGTTATTGATTCTTGCTTTTATTTCTTGTGCTATGGGAGTCCTGTTAAGGAAGTCTGATCCTAAGCCAACAAGGTGAAGATTTGGACCTACTTTTTCTTCTATAAGATGCAGGGTCTCTGGTCTGATTTCAAGGTCCTTGATCCATTGTGAGTTGATTTTTGTGCAGGGTGAGAGACAGGGGTTTAGTTTCATTCTGTTGCATATGGATTTCCAGTTTTCCCAGCACCATTTGTTGAAGAGGCTATCTTTTCTCCATTGCATATTTTTGGCACTTTTGTCTAGTATGAGAAAATTGTATTTATTTGGGTTTGTGTCCATGTCCTCTATTCTGTACCATTGATCTTCCTGTCTATTTTGGTGCCAATACCATGCCATTTTTGTTACTATTGCTTTGTAATATAGTTGAAGTTCTGGTATTGCGATACCCACTGTTTCATTCTTCCTGCTAAGGATTGCTTTAGCTATTCTGGGTTTCTTATTCTTCCAGATGAATTTCATGATTGCTTGCTCTATTTCTGTAAGGTACATCATTGGGATTTTAATTGGAATTGCATTGAATTTGTATAGCACTTTTGGTAGTATGGCCATTTTGACAATAGTAATTCTGCCTATCCAAGAACATGGGAGATCTTTCCATCTTCTAAGGTCTTCCTCAATTTCTTTCTTCAATGTTTTGTAGTTTTCATTGTAGAGATCTTTTACTTCTTTGGTTAGATTGATTCCCAAGTATTTTATTTTTTTTGAGGCTATTGCAAATGGGGTTGTTTTCCTCATTTCCCTTTCAGCCATTTCGTCACTTGTTTATAAAAATGCTTTAGATTTATGCGTGTTGATTTTATAGCCTGCTATTTTGCTGAATTCATTGATGAGGTCTAGAAGTTTTCTGGAGGAGGTTTTTGGATCCTCTAAATATAGAATCATGTCATCCGCAAATAGTGACAGCTTAAGTTCCTCTTTTCCTATTTGTATCCCTTTAATTTCTTTGGTCTGTCTAATTGCTCTGGCTAGAGTTTCGAGGACACTGTTGAATAGAAGTGGTGAAAGAGGACATCCCTGTCTTGTTCCTGTTTTTAAAGGGAATGCTTTCAATTTTTCTCCATTCAGAATGATGTTGGCCATGGGCTTAGCATAAATAGCCTTTACAATGTTCAGGTATGTTCCTACTGTCCCTATTTTTTTCTAGTGTTTTGAGCATGAAAGGGTGTTGTATTTTGTCGAATGCTTTTTCTGCGTCAATTGAAATAACCATATGATTCTTATCTTTAAGTCTGTTGACATGATGGATTACGTTTATTGATTTACGAATGTTATACCATCCTTGCATTCCAGGGATGAACCCCACTTGATCGTGGTGCACAATTTTCTTAATATGTTTTTGGATATGGTTTGCCAATATTTTGTTAAGGATCTTTGCATCTATATTCATCAAGGATATTGGTCTAAAACTTTTTTTCCTTGATGTGTCTTTTCCTGGTTTGGATATGAGGATGATATTAGCTTCATAGACTGAATTCGGTAGGGTACGCTACTTTTCTATTTCCTGGAATACTTTGAGAAGTATTGGAATGAGTTCTTCTTTGAAGGTCTTATAGAACTCGGCTGAGAATCTGTCTGGTCCTGGGCTTTTCTTGGATGGTAGATTTTTAATGGCTTCTTTTATTTCATTACTTGATATTGATCTGTTTAAATTGTGTATGTCCTCCTGGTTCAGTTTGGGAGGAGCATATGTCTCTAGAAATTTGTCAATGTTTTCGGTAGATTCTATTTTGTTGGAATACAGATTTTCAAAGTAGCTTCTCATTATGTTCTGTAGCTCAGTGGTGTCTGATATTTCCTTTTTCATCATGAATTTTAGTAATTTGAGTTTTCTCTCTCCTTCTCTTTATTAGTGTGGCTAAGGGTTTGTCTATTTTGTTTGCTTTCTCAAAGAACCAACTTTTTGTTTTGTCAATTTTCTGAATTGTTTCTTTTGTTTCAATTTCATTGATTTCAACTCTGATTTTAATTATTTCCTGTCTTCTACTCCTTTTGCTGTTTTTCTGTTCTTCTTTTTCTAGGGCTTTGAGCTGTAATGTTAGGTCATTTAGTTGTTGACTTTTCATTCTTTTCTGGAATGCGCTCCATGCAATGAATTTTCCTCTTAGTACCGCTTTCATAGTGTCCCAGAGATTTTGATATGTTGTATCGTCATTCTCATTGAGCTCTAAGAATTTTTTTATCTCCTCCCTGATGTTTTGTGTTATCCATATTTCATTCAGTAGCATATTATTTAGTCTCCAGGTGTTGGAGTAATTTCTGTTTTTTATTTTGTCATTGATTTCTATTCTCAGTCCATTATGATCTGATAGAACACAAGGCAGTATCTCTATTTTTTTGCATTTCCTAAGGGCTGCTTTGTGGCATAACATATGGTCTATTTTTAAGAAGGTTCCATGTGCTGCTGAGAAGAAAGTGAATCCGCTCGTTGATGGATGGAATATTCTATATATGTCTATTAAGTCTAGGTTATTGATTGTGTTATTGAGTTCTATGGTTTCTTTGGTTGGATTTTGTTGGGAAGATGTATCTAGTGGTGACAGTGGTGCATTAAAGTCACCCAGAATTATTGTGTTGTGGTCTATGTGACTCCTGAAATTGAGAAGGATTTGTTTGATGTACAGGGATGCACCATTGTTTGGGGCATAAATATTTACTATCGTTATGTCTTCCTGATTTATGGTTCCCTTAAGCAGTATGAAATGTCCTTCTTTATCCCTTCTGACTAATTTTGGCTTGAAGTCCACTTTATCTGATATAAGGATGGAAACCACCGCTTTTTTACTGAGTCCATGTGCGTGATAGGTTTTTTCCCATCCTTTCACCTTTAGTCTGTGGATGTCTTTTTCTATGAGATGAGTCTCTTGCAGGCAGCATATTGTTGGGTCTTTCTTTTTAATCCATTCTGCCAGTCTATGTCTTTTGATTGATGAGTTTAGGCCATTAATGTTCAGGGTTATTATTGAGATATGATTTGTATTCCCAGTCATTTGTCTTATTTTTGTTTTTTAAGTTGGCTTGGTTTCTCCTTTGAGTGGTTTTTCTGTAAGGTAGTTCCTCCCTTTGCTGACCTACATTGTTGTTTTCCATTTCCTCCTCATGGAATATTTTGTTGAGAACATTCTGTAGTTCAGGTTTTCTATTTGTAAATTCTTTTAACTTTTGTTTATCATGGAAGTATTTTATTTCATCTTCAAATCTGAAGGTTAGTTTTGCTGGGTATAGGATTCTTGGTTGGCAACCATGTTCTTTCAGAGCTTGAAATATGTTGGCCCAGGCCCTTCTAGCTTTTAGAGTCTGGGTTGAGAAGTCGGCTGCTATCCGTATTGGTCTCCCCCTATATGTAATCTGATGCTTTTCTCTCGTGGCCTTCAAAATCCTATCTTTATTTTGAATGTTAGGCATTTTCATTATAATGTGCCTTGGTGTGGATCTGTTGTGATTTTGTGCATTTGGTGTTCTGTAAGCCTCTTGTATTTGATTTTCCATTTCATTCTTCAGGTTTGGGAAATTTTCTGATATTATTTCATTGAATAGGTTGTTCATTCCTTTGGTTTGAATCTCTGTGCCTTCCTCAATCCCAATAATTCTTAAATTTGGTCTTTTCATGATGTCCCATAGTTCTTGGAGATTCTGTTCATGATTTCTTACCATCTTCTCTGTTTGGGTAACTTTATTTTCAAGATTAAATATTTTGTCTTCATTGTCTGAGGTTCTGTCTTCCAAGTGGTCTAGTCTTTTGGTGATGTTTTCCATTGAGTTTTTTTTTTTTGGTTTATTTTTTCTTTCATTTCAAGGATTTCCGTTTGGTTTTTTTTGAGAATCTCTATATCTTTGTTAAAATGATCTTTTGCTTCCTGCAGGTGCTCTTTCAGCTTATTGGTATTATCATTCATTGCCTGCATTTGTTCTCTTATCTCATCCTTTGCTTCGCGAATCATCTTAATCATGTATAATCTGAAGTCCTTTTCTGACATTTCTTCTACCATCCTGTCATGGGATTCTATTAATATAGAATCTAGATTTGTTTGGATCATTTTCTTCCCTTCATGTTGTTCAGGTATCTTCCCCTCTAGCAGTGCAGATCTGGGGTATTGCAGATTTCCCCCTATAGACTTATAGTGGTCCTATAGGTTTCCAAAATCCTTTCTTTAAGGGGAGATCAATATTAGCAGTGCCCAATTCAGACACTATGCAGTCCTAGACCAAATAGCCCCTATGAGGACAGTAACAAAATTGTCATAATAAACAGAATGAGTTCAAATATTATCTTCGGTAAAACAAACAGGTTTGCAATAAGGTCTGCAGTTTCTAATGGAGGACAAAGAGGATGCAGAGGGATGTAGAATGTGGCTGTTAATGGGATAAGAAAAGAATATACAGACGTTCTAGAAAATAGAAAGGGTGAGAGTGTAATCAAAAGAAATCAGATGTTAGCATGTAAAAAAGGGAGAAAGAGACTCTGAGGGAACAGGTAAACAGAAGGAAAAGAGAGCAAGAAAAGTAAAGAAATAAAAACATAAATTTTTCCAATAAGGAGAAAATAGAAAATCTACAGTATAACAGTCATATAGTAATGAAACCTCCCAGTGTTCAGTAGCCTGATGCATGAGAGGTACCTGACAATGAGCTTCAAGCCTCCAGCAGGCGTCTCAGGATGGGTTTTGCCCCACCTAAAGATCAGAGCCACGGCTTCCAGGATTATCCAAGATGGCCACTTTGGCTTCGAAATGCATTGGCAAATGGGGAGCTGCAGCTCAGGGTGTGTACATGGTCAGCTGGAGGTCCTGGAGGAGCGATGCGGTTGGTCAGGCAGGGGTCCTGGAGGTCCGGTGTGTTTGGTGTGGTTGTGGGATCCTGGAGGCCAGGTGCAATCAGTTGGTCTGGGGTCCCGGTGATAAGGCGCAGTCACTTGGTCTGGGGGTCCTGGCACCAGGGAGCAGTCAGTCGATGTGAGGGCCCCAGAGGCAGGGAGTGATTGGTTGGGCTGAGGGGTCCTGGAAACGGGGCTCAGTCAGTCCAGCCAGGGGTCCTACAGGCCCTGGCTGTTGTCACAAAATGGCGGCAGCCACGTGTAATCAAACCTGCAGGTACTGTAACAGTGAACTTCCAGGCAACAGCAGGCAGCTGGTGCTCCACTGGCGGTCGGCGATCAGATTGCTGACTGTTGTGAGACGATCAGGAGGTGAACCTTTGCGTTGGGTGATGGAAAGGTGTAAGGCAGGCGATGAACAGGGGAGAGGCAGGCAAATGGCGGATGATAGACACCTGACAGTGAGTAATCTGCACTCAAAAAAGGCGTAGATATGCTGGCAGACTGCAGGTCATCACAGCAGACAAATGGGGTACACACCAGGGGATCGATAAGCAGCAAAAACTGCCTCACTGAGAAACAGATATCCTCTGCTGGAAACCGGAGTTACGGAGCGACAAGGAACACAGCCTCCCTCTAGTCCGCCATCTTGGATCTCCTATAAGGTTTCTTTGACTTAGTGTGTAGTCACCTTTTTGTCTCTGTGACCAAAATATCAGAAAAGAATGGTTTAGAGGAGGAAAAATTAAATTTGGACCTTCCTCTATATTTATTAGATGAATTGCTGCTATAAAGAAGAGTTTTCCCTTCTCTTCCTATTTATTTATTTCAATGTAGACTCTTAGATCATTACTTTATTGAGTTGATAATCTTTTATGGTCATTAATTTGATGTGCAAATATTTATTTCAATTTTCAAATGGTCTCTGATTAGGTCAGTGAGAATCACATCAAACATAGTGATGGACATAGTGCCATCAATCTTCGACTGCTTTATGGTATAAGAACGTATTCTAGGTTCAGCTTGTTTATTTCCCATCCCAACCCTAAAATCAGCCATTTATCTACAGAGCTTTGCCCTTTGGTAGAAAATGTAATTTAACAAACAGTACTGGAATAGATAACATTCATTGATCCTGGAGTGTCAGTTTTTCTAGGTTCTCTCAGAGGATAGAACTAGGAAATGGAATATATAGTTTTGTGTTTGTGCACATACATATACATTCACATGCAGACTTATCTCAGTACATCTGTATCTCTTTCTCCCCCTCTCTCTGTCTCCTTTCTTTATATCTTTTCCTTTTTCCCTCCTTCCTTTTCTTTGTGTGTCTGTCTGCCTGTCTCTCATGAGAAATCATGAGTTCACACAGATACCTTCTGATTCCAATGCAGTACTGCATTATTTGTAACTCCCTTGTTCTATAGTGTAATACCTGGCCATCTTTATCCACAAAATATTTATTTAATTGCTTAATCCTAGAGACTATAAAAAGTGATTTCAGAATTGTAGTACATGCCTCTGAAAAAAATGAAGCCTACTAATTGATTTTAATATTTGTTTAGAGTGCTTTTTGTCTTTAGCCTGAGGGTGTATAGTCCAAACACTATGTTCAAAAGTTACTTGGGTTACCTTTTTTTACCCTCACTTTTATAGTGTAGTTGTTTTTATTTGAAATTCAATCTGGTTCATTGGTTTCTTTTAATATTCATTTTTAGGACTTTGCTCCATCCTTATGGTTTTTGTGTGTTTTCTTCTTTCCTTCGTTCCTCCGTTCATTTCTTCTTTCTTTCCTGTCTTCATTATATGTGAAATATGATCATGGTTGCAAATACACCTGTACAAAAAGATATCTTCAGAAGTGTTATCCTCCACATATTTCTTCTTTTCATCCAGTTCTCACACATACCTTGTAGATATCTAATCTCATCAGAGATAGATTTTTTTTTCCTGTATTTCTTTGCACACAAATAATCAGATGCATATATATTTTCTCATGTTTCCTTCTTTTCTTACATATATTTGCAATATACTACAGATACTTTTTGTACTTTGTTGCTTTCTCTAAATTATATATCCCAAAAATTTCTCCACATCAGTTCATAGAGATCTTTCTCTTTTTTTTTTCACATCCCACAGTAACTCCATTGTATGGCTATACCAGAGTTTTTTCCGTTACTCTCCTACATTGGCATTTAGATTGGTTCCAATAATTTGCATTTACAAAAAATACAGTAATGAGCAAGTCTTCGAATATATATTTTGAGAGTTGTGTGTACAGGGTAAGTTCCTAGAAGTGAGACTGCTGGATGGTGGATGAGTACTGCCAAATTCCCCCTTACAGGGTGTGCCAGTTTGTTGTCAGTCAGCACTCTATGATGGTGTCTGTCCAACAACCTCACCAACAACATTTAGTATTATGCTTTTAATTTTTGCTAATCTTTTGGGAGATAAATGGTATTTTAGTATACTTCTAATTGTGTTTTATGAGGTTGAACATTCATCCATTTAAGGAACATGTTTATATCTTTTTTGTTGTTGATCAGTAAGTTGCTGTTTTTTCCATTTTCATTTGAGTTTTGATCATTTTGTTTCTCTCTTTTTTTTTTTAATTTTTTTTTTTTATTTTGGCAATACTGGAGGTTGAACCCAGGAGTACCCTACCACTGAGTTATATCCCCAGCCCTTTTTTATTTTTTAATTTTGAGACAGGGTCTCTCTAAGTTGTCCAGATTAACCTTGAACATGTTACCCTCCTACCTCAACCTCCCTAGTATGCACAGTTGCATCTGGTATGTCACCTTGATTTTTTAAGATTTATTTGTTTACAGGGAACATTTTGTGTTTGCACATATTTTTCTTCTAGCTTTTTAGCTCTTTTGACTTTATGATTTGTTTGTTTTAAATCAGGCAGAAATTTTAAATAATCTTTTTGTTGTTTAAATGTGATCAAATTTATCATTCTTCTATTGAATATTTTGAGTCACAGTTAAAGACTTTCCATACACCTACATTTGAAAGGAATTCATCCTTTTTTTTTTTTCTAGTACTTATATCAAATTCCTGAGATATTTTGATATTTTTACTTTTAGAGGAAAGGCTTTCCCCAAGTAATGCTGTAAGTCTCAAATATTGTTCATGCTCATTGGGCCCTCCTATAATCCCAGCAGCTTGGGAGGCTGAGGCAGGAGGATTGCAAGTTCAAAGCCAGCCTCAGCAACTTAGCAAGGTGCTAATTAACTCAGTGAGACCCTGTCTCTAAATAAAATATAAAAAAGGACTGGGGATTTGGCTCAGTTATTAAGTTCCCCTCGGTTCAATCCCTGGTACCAAAAAACAAAAACAAAAAAAAACCCTCTAAAACTGCATTTTCCCCCGGCCTTCACCCTGTAGGTGTCAATTCTAATAAAATTGTATTCTTAAGTCTAGCATTTAAAATATATATTGTTCATCAATCTGTGCCCCTTTCAGATGGTTCTTTTTTTTTGTTATGTAGTGAGATTTTTTTCACTATTTTTTCCTCAAAAATACTTTCTAAAGTTTTATCACAGTGGGTTGTTTTAAATTGACTGTTCACATATTATTATAGAAACACAACTTAAAAATAAAAAGCATTATAGGACAGTGGTCACTGAGTTCAGAGGCATAGATTCTCCTATTATTTTTGACAGGTCCACCTAAGTACCTTTTAAAATTTAAAGCAATAAAATTGTTTATTTCCTTTAGCCTGGTAAACTTAGAGCAAATCATTTATCCTAAGAAAATAATTTAAAAGAAGAAAAAGCTAAATATGTGGAGATGTTGGTTGTTAATGTTTCTATTAGTGGAAAAACTGGCACAATCTAAGTTTAATAGTAAGATTAGAGTTAGACCTAGTGAGAAAAGGCCATTGTTTGACTTTTTGAAAATGTAATCATGAGAAAAAATTCTTAAAACTGTAGGAATATGGAAACATACGTAACAAAACTTGTGTTATGATGAAAACTAATGAAAACTTCAGTTTATTTTAGACTAGGTAAGTGGACTTTTAATGTTTTTATTTGTTCCAGTTAGTTATACATGACAGTAGAATGCATTTATGCACTTTAATATATTATACATAACTGGGGTACAATTTCTCCTTTTTCTGATTTTACATGCTGTAGAATCACAACGGTCATGCAGTCATAGGTAGATAAGGTAATAATGTCTGTTTCATTCTAGTATCCTTCCTATCCCCATATCCCCTCCCCTCCCATCACTCCCCTCTACCTAATCTAAAGTAACTCCATTCTTCCTTAGTGCCCCGCCACATTGTGAATTAGCATCTGCATATCAAAGAAAACATTTGGCCTTTGGTTTTTTTGGGATTGACTTATTTGCCTTAGTGTGCCATAATTTCATTCTTCTTTAAGGCTGAGTAATATTCCATTGTGTATATGTACCACATTTTCTTTATCTGTTCATCTGTTGAAGGACACCTACGTTGGTTACATAGTTTAGCTATTATAAATCGAGCTGCTATAAATGTTGACGTGGCCGTGTCCCTGTAGTATGCTGATTTTAAGTCCTTTGGGTATAAACTGAGTAGGGTAACCGGGTCAAATGGTGGTTCCATTCCAAGTTTTCTGAGGAATCTCCATACTACTTTCCATAGTGGTCTCACCAGTTTGTAGTTTTACCAGCAAACGCTATGAGTATACCTTTTTCCCCACATCCTCACCAACATTTATTGTTGCCTCTGTTCCTGTTGTCATTGCCATTCTGACTAGAGTGAGATGAAATCTTAGAGTAGTTGTTTCTTTTTTTTTTTTTGGTGCATGGTAGGCAAGCACTCTACCAACTGAGCTATATCCCCAGTCCTTAGAGAAGTTTTGATTTGCATTTCTGTAATTGCTAGAGATGTACATTTTTTCATATATTTGTTGATCGATTGTACTTCTTCTGTGAAGTGTCTGTTCAGCTCCTTAAAGCATTATAAGTGGGCTTTTTAAAGCAAGATGTACTTAGGTGTAAGGTAAAATATATTTATAACCACAGGGTGAAAAATTTCCAGAAAGGCCTGAAGAAATATCATCAAATGACTGTGTGATCATGTGGTATGTCTTTGGGGTAGTTATAATGGATTATATTGATCACTTGCTGCACCTTGACATTTTGAAACAGGACAAAAATCCTTAACTCTGGGAGTTGAGGATTTTACTGGTTACCACTGTAATCTTTCTGGATGGAGTTTAGAGGAGGATCCCAATATGATGTTAGTAAGTGGAAGGATAGTGCCATAGGACTGAATGATGGAGGATAGAACCACAACCATGTGTTGAACTAAAGGTATGTGAGAGTGGCTGTTTGTTTAAGTGTAATGGAAAAAATATCTTTTCACACAAATAATCTTGTGGGTGAAATATTAGACGCTTGATTATATATACATATATCAGTTCAGCAATATGTTATTTTTCTAACATGTGCTTAATTTTGTTTACTTTTTAAAGAACCAGCTGCAGTTTAATAGAAATGTTCCTCCACATTCAAGCAACTTGGCAATCCAATATTCTTGCCCACATGCAATTAGAATTGAAAAACTGAAGCACTCGTACAATGAATCATATCATGGTAAAGATGCAGATTTTAGAGTTGGTCCTGACCTGAGCAGTTCTGTTTCATTTTCCGTCATATCAGAAGAGAGACTTAGCTATGCTGTCCACCTAGCCAGAAGAGATGTGAAGCGAAGACAATTTGAAGAACACATAAAAGAACATCATCTCAAAAGTCAACCCCAAAGCACTCAGAAATGTGGACATACTAAATGTAAAATATCTGATCACAAGGTAGAGAGGAAAAGCTCAAAGGGTCAAGAATTCTGTCAGTGCAGCCACCAGCCATCCAAAGTAGGAATTTCCAGCTCAGGTGCCAAGGTGTATGTGTACACATCTCATCCAGGACGTTCAGATCTTACCTTGCCAAATTCACCACCCACCCGTGATCCAGGCCTTCAACCACAACCCAGGATAGGTGACCACAAAAACTTATGTGAACAGAAAAGTCTGCTAGAAGTTCAGCGACTCCAGAAAGAATTGAGCAGTTGTATCCATAAAATTGAAGAGGTAACTAAAAAAGGTGAGAAAAATTAGATCCTTCTCTTTGATGAGATGCCACAAGTACGGGATAGTTCAGATACATTCATTTGAGGCCCCCATGCCCTTTACCAAGTTCCACTACCTCCTGTCTTTTGGTTGGTTCCCTAGGGCATAAGCGTTCATAAGTTTTATTGGTGTCTTCTTTCTCTGAAGAGTTTGCCCTGACTTCCACTGTAGACCACACTTGATTACTGATGCCCCAGCCAAAGTTAGGGTTTCTACTGTCTGGACCTAAGGTCTTCTGACACCTGAGTACAAATTATCCTATAATATTTTTCTTACTTATCCAGAAGTCCTTCTGGCAAAATTTTTAAAAGTGACTTTAACAAGAGCATAATATGCATATTGTAGATAAAACCAGTTCCTACTTGGGCAGTGATGAGATGGGTACACACCAGTGACAAGGAAGTTGTGAATATTTGTTAAAAATATCTCAACAGGGTGGAAAAGGAGTATAATGATCATTTACTGTTTTTTGCAGTTGTCTAGAAATCTCAGTATTCTTGCATTTCCCTGGGGAGTAGAGGATTGGTTTCATGTGAAGAATTTTGGGTTACTGCTGCTAACAAAGTAGAAAATCAAGCCCAACTTTTAGACTGCAAGGAGTAAGGAGTTTAGAATTGAAAAGGAACTATTATGCTAGGATGGTACATAGTCTGGAATTGTATTTTGCATATTTAAATTTAACTGCTATGTGCATATGCATGTTATATAATGAATTTAAGATACTTTAGAAAATAACTATTGATTGAAATAAGATAAAACTCCATACCTGCGTATATTGTGACCTAAGAAAAATAAGGAAAGGAAAAAGATTTACTAGGAATGAGTTACAAATTTATTTCTGAGCTTCTTAGGAGCCAGCTACAGAGGGTACTGTAATCAGTTGCAGAATTTAGGATTTAAAACAAAAAAAACAGTTGTATGAGATTGTGTAACAGCTTTCACACACTGTGGCCAAAAAGAAGTTTCCCCTGTAAAGTATGTTATGTAATATCATGAGGAATTCAGAATTCCAACAGAAATGCTCTGACTGTGTCTTCTTATAATATTTCCCCAGTGTCAGTTTATGGCATGACCACATACCTCATACCACATACCTTAGAAGCCATGCAAGGGAACAAAGCCATGAGACCCTCTTTTGTGATCTGATTTATTAACACAGGGGGACCTTTAGACTGGAGCTTCCCAGACATTGTGGGGAAGAACTGGATTGATTTATCTTATTTACCTATTTAAAATTTCAGTCTATCACTAATCAATACTTTGTAAGCTATAATAAAAATGTCACAACCATGGCAATTGCTATAAAGATGTATAAATGCATACTTTCAACTTCTGCGTTTACCATGTGGACTAATGATAGTTTGCAATGACCCCTAGCTGCATACCACCCTTTCAGTAGCCCTGAAACAGCCATTTGTACTTCCCAGGTGCTGCTTTGTAGACTGGTTGCATTAGAATCATCTACAAAGTGAGCGATTAAAAACCCCTGCCTTAGTCAATTGCTATTTATAGTCTTAATATATGAATATAGATTTTTCTCCCCACTGTGCAGCATAAACAAGAGAGAGAAATAATTTGGCTTATAGGCCCCTAAGAAACTCTGTCTGTATGTACAACTCCTCACTTCCAATTTTGCATTCTTCTAAATAGCTTTACTCTTTTCCTTGTTTGACTTTTTAATGAGTAAATTATTTAAAAATTGAACTAATAAAATACTCTTATAGTAATAAAAATATTGCTTTTATCTGACTATATTGAACTTTTATAAAAAATATTTATTTATATATTTGAAAACCACAGACTGGAAAGAATGGATAGACTGCATCTTCCTCAGGCAGTCTTCCAGAAACAATTTCTTTGAACCAGTCTTTTAAAACTATGGAGCACCAATATGTACAAGTGTATGCTTTCTGACAAATATGAAGGCGAGACATTTACATGATTTTAGCACTTTCTATGTGTGTTAGAGAAAGGATTTCTCACTTGGAATCAAGATAAGAACATGTAAAAATAATCTTGCTAACATAAAAATAGTCCAATAAAGAGTTTTTTGGGAAAAAATAGCATAACAGATTTTGTCTCAACATAAAAATTTTATAAATAGTAAGAAATGCTTCGCTGTGAGCTATCTGGGGATTTGGTTCAGGGAATTCCAGCATGGATGGGAGCTTGTCCCTGTCTTCATGTTCCTTCCACCTCTCAGCCAGTATACAGGTACACTCACTCATTCCTGCTTGCTTGCTTCCTTTCTATATTGGGGATTGAACCCAGGGCCTCACTCATGCTACTCAAATGCTCTTATCACTGAGCTCCATCCCCAGCCCTTTTATTTATTTATTTTATTTAGAGAGAGGATATTACTTAGTTGCTGAGGCTGGCCTTTAATTTTTGATCTTAAGTAGCTGGGATTTCAAGCATGTGCCACAACACCTGGCTCATTTCTAGTTTCTCAACTGATGAAAAATGAATTTTCTATTATGATAGCCTCATTTTTTTTTTCTTAATAGAACTAGAGAGCTTCAACCTTATTACCTCTTTAAATAAGTGAGGTTTCTATAAATTTCTTTATATGGTTTATAATCCTCTTTGGGGGAAAATATTTCCAGATAGATTAGAAGAAGCATTGGATCCAGATGAAGAGCGGCGAATCCGTGTCAGGAGACAGGAACAAGCTGTTCGTTGTGCACGAATGCTTTATGTCCTCCAGCAGCAGGTATGAAAGCCCAGGGAGAAGCAGGCTAGCAGCCTGTGTTTCTTTCTTAGAGAGTTTCCATTTTCTTTTTGTCTCAGAAAGATTAACATCACAGTACGCTACATGAATTCTAATAGATTTGTGAGGCTTAATTTTCTGACCACATGAACAAGTAATTCTCATCCCCTTTGTCATCTGCCTTTCTTTGTGTGTGTGTATATTATGTGTGTATGGCCAAGCTCCTTAAACAGTGGCTCGTGACTTTTTGAGGCTGTAGTCTCCTGAGAATGTATTAAGGACCATTTATTTCCTCTGGGGGGAAAAAATGCTTTACATTACACAGTACATATTTTTTATATGAAAGCAGGTGGATCAGTTATTCTGAAACCCCTGGTCCCCATGTATGAACCCTCATCTTAAAGGAAAGGGACCATCTTTGATTTGCCATTTGTCTCAGGTTATAATACACTAAAAATTTAGTAGGTAACAAATAATTTTTTTTCCTTTTTTCTTTTTACAGGCTGCATTTTGATTCATTGTATACAAATGGGGGTAATAAATAATTTGATTCTTCTTTATTAAACTATAAAGAATCAAGACCTTGTTAAATATTATTTTTCAGGACACATTTAGTGGCTGATATCTGTTATCTATATTCTTTACATTGTGATGGATTTTTTAAAATATGTACTTTTGTTTTATGTATTATTATGTCTAAATTATTAATATATGTTTTATTTATTTATTTCTGGTCACTGAAATCACAAGTTGGTCTTAGCAAGCTTGAACCAAAAACTGTACTTCTTCATTAAAAGCTTGAATTAGATTTTGTTTTTTATTCTTTTGAGTTTCTGTTTCTGTCCTTATTTATGATGCTGCCATAGAGAATGTCCTAAAACAAAATCTTACTGTCTTTGACCCTTGCTTGAAAGACTTCAGTGACTCTTTGTAATCCTGAAGATGAAAGCTAAATTCTTTAGCGTGACACTTAAGACTTCCCAAACTAACCCTCCTGCCTTTCCAGAATCATCTCCATCTTTGCTCTATTCTGTTAAATTCCTCTTACATTGGGGCTGAAAGACCGGAAGGTGAACACTGTGCTGTATTTACCATATTGAGAATGGAAACCAGTAACTGAATTTTGGGTACAGAGATGAAGAGCTTTTCTCATTTTCAAGTGAATTGAATTAACAATGGTTGTATTTGGGCAAAATGTATCTTTTCTATAAAAATAAATCAGCGGAAAGTTATGAAGTTTTCATTTTTTTCTCTTCACAAAACAGGTGAAAGCAATCCAGGAAGAATTGGATAAATTGAGTCCACATAAAATTAAACACACTAAAAAGGTATGATTAAATTATGATTAATACTTTTTTTTCCCCCCAGTGTTACAGGTAAAACCCAAGGTTCCATGCATGCTAGGCAAGCACTCCACCACAGAACTATGCCCGCCATCCCAATATATTTATAGAGTACATTTTCTGTTGTTTTGTTAGTATTGTGTGTGAGCTTTCTGCACTAATATTATTGTCATTGCTAATAGAAATCTTTTAGAAAGTGAGCACCTTAAATATTCTGAATATGGGGTTACCATCCAAAGACCAACTTCTGAAAATAGATTCCTATTGTAGTTGCTACTAGCATAAAGAAATAATAGAAAGGAAAAAACTCAATTCATTATTCGAAAGCTTTGAGCTTTATAATTCTTTTTACTCTGAAAAAGTTTTCACACTAGGAAGTACTTTATAAGGAAAGGGTGGACTACAAATATTCTTAAAGCTTGGGTTTATGTTAGGAAGTTCTGAATATTGAAATAATTTCTCGCATGTTTATTGCCAGTCATGGGCAATGTCTAGGCTGGCAGCTGCCCATCGAGGAGCCATTCGGGCCTTACAGATGTTTGTCACTCAGTTTACCGACCGAGGGGAACACCCAGTTTCTGCTCGGTGTAAGGAACTGGGCAGCCTTATTCGCCAACTTTCACTGTGTTCTGCCAAGCTGGATGCAGATCCTTCTGTTCCTGATGTGGTTATAGATATCCTGCAACAAATTGAGGTAGGAAATCATCTCCCATTTTTCTTAAAAGTCTGTTGGTTCCAAGTAGGGAAGTAATGCTTCTGGTCACCTAGTTTCTTTAGGTGAGAGTACAAGACAAAACTGCCACCTGGTACATTAAAGCTTTGCAGAGCACTTCATTTTTATTTTATTTTTTGACAGTCTAGTCTATATTATTATATTTCACTTACTTGAGAATTGGGACTTGAGTGTGAAGCATGTAATGACTTTAAACCGGGTTCATCAGTTGAATAGAATGTTCCATTATCTGGCCACATAATTTAATAAACAATTTATTAGCGTAGAAAAGGAAAACAGTAAAGTACTCTTAAATTGTTGCTTAGATTAGAATATCAGTGTTTACATGGATAGTAGAAAAGGAGGAACACTTCAAGGAGAGCTGCAAATCTTGGGATATGACTAGAAACTTCTGAAAATCACAAATGACATGTACAGACAGGAATGTACAAGGGTTCTTAGTTCTCATTGGTGACAAAGACAATAATAACAGTATGCCCCTTAATTTTTTAGTTCCATGATGTTTGCATAGTGTTATCACATAATAATGCAATTTCATCCTTATTGTGGCACTGTGGTTTACAGTTGGTTTTATTACTATTTTATCATTTAAGATTTTTTAAAAAGCAGAGATCAGAGATATGACACAATTATTTCTCTTGAGGGCGGCAAATGAAATTCCTGTCTTCTGACTCCCATGCCAGTGTTATTTCCACTATGCCATCTATTTTCATCCACAAATAAAAAGTTAATCTTTATGTTAGTGTGACATAGTAGACTATTAGCCGTAGAGGAAATGTGGTGTTGTAGGAAGGATTGGGGCTAAGTGACATGCAAGTTCTGCCATTAACTAACTATTGGTGTTGTTGAATGCCCTTTCTGCCTTTACAGTCCCATTATTTGGCAAATATATCTGTGATTTGCTTTGGTTACATTCATGTAGATAGAATTTGTCAAATGCGGACCTCAAAACCTTTGGCAGTGTTATCAGTTTGTGTGATGCTTTTTACACTAACCCATGAGAAACATTTATCAACCAGAATGATTTTATTTAGAGGATCTAACTTCAAAATTCTAGAAAGTATCTCAAGAGATTATCTAGTCATCCCATATTTTGAGCAAAAGTATCTTTAATGTTTCTTAAATATAGTTTATCACCCTTACTTTGGAAAATATTCAGTAATGCAAGAAATTAATATCTCTTGATGTACTACACCATTTCATAGCTTACTATTTCTTATTCCTTTATTATCATCTGAACTGAACCTCCCAGGCTGTGTCTAGTTGTCCTTATTGTGTACTGCTCATATGGAGACAAGGACCTCACTGCCCAATAATGTGTGGGTTTGCATTTATTAGAAGATATGCCTTTTTAGGAAAGAGGGACACAGGTCTCCTGCCATTACTGTAGTAGGCCAAAGCCACTGGATCTACTACATTTCTTTTATTTTCTGAAAATGTTATGTTAAATATAATGGGTTTACTCACTTAAAACTCTACTTGAGTTTATGAGGTTTCTGTTTTTCTTTTTTTTTTTCTTTTTGAGGTTTCTGCTTTTAAAGTATATAAGATAATTTTCTGAAGAATATAGTTTTTTAAATGATGATCTTTAATTTTAAGGTTTGTTTACCTTTAAAAATAGTCTTTATTTTTCTTTGCTATTGGTTTTAGTGAGTTAAACATGTACAAGAACTAATTAATTATGTGTCCTAAATAATAAAAATTTTAAATTTAGTTAAAGTGCATTTCATTAACCATTTGAGATAGACATTTAATTACCAGTTTTTCTGGAGTCCTTATTTTCCAGTTTTGTGCCAGGAAGTCATACTTTTTTGAGATAAACTAAGAGAATGATCAACTGTTTCATGACAGGCTTTGGAATCTCTCCTGGAAAAGAAACTATCTCCAAAAAAGGTGAAGAAATGTTTCAGTGAAAGTCAAAGATTTCCTACTAGTAACCAGAGGACATTAGAGAAATGGCCAGGTACATTGCCAAAGAGTGAGAGGAGACCCTTCATATCAAAAGAGACATTGCCACAGGAAACAGTTCGACCTTTGGTGGCAAAAAAGTTTCTTGCTGGTATGTGTCTTAAAATATTTGTTGTGAGATGTTTTATTTTTCAAGTTCTCTGGGCCAAAACAGTGCACTGAGGGGAAAAATCAACATTTGTAACCTATCCTACAGCATGAGTAATAACTAGGATCAGCAAATACCATCCAAGATTATTCTTTTTTTTTTTTTAATTAATGACTTTTTATTGTAAACAAATGGGATACATGTTGTTTCTCTGTTTGTACATGGAGTAAAGGCATACCATTTGTGTAATCATAAATTTACATAGGTTAATGTTGTTTGATTCATTCTGTTATTTTTTCCCTTCCCCCCACCCCTCCCACCCCTCTTTTCCCTCTATACAGTCCTTCCTTCCTCCATTCTTGCCCCCCTCCCTAACCCTAACCCTAACACTAACACTAACCCCTCCCCCCCCATTATGTGTCATCATCTGCTTATCAGAGAGATCATTCGTCCTTTGGTTTTCTAAGATTGGCTTATCTCACTTAGCATGATAGTCTCCAATTTCATCCATTTGCCTGCAAATGCCATAATTTTATCATTCTTTATGGTGGAGTAATATTCCATTGTATATATATACCACAGTTTCTTTATCCATTCATCAATTGAAGGACATCTAGGTTGGTTCCACAGTCTGGCTATTGTGAATTGAGCAGCTATGAACATTGATGTGGCTGTATCTCTGTAGTATGCTGATTTTAAGTCCTTTGGGTATAGGCCAAGGAGTGGGATAGCTGGGTCAAATGGTGGTTCCATTCCAAGCTTTCTGAGGAATCTCCATACTGCTTTCCAGAGTGGCTGCACTAATTTGCAACCCCACCAGCAATGTATCAGTTTACCTTTTTCCCCACATCCTCTCCAACATCTATTGTTGCTTGTGTTCTTGATAATCGCCATTTTAATTGGGGTGAGATGGTATCGTGGGGTAGTTTTGATTTGCATTTCTCTTATTACTAAAGATGGTGAACATTTTTTCATATATCTGTTGATTGCTTGTAGATCTTCTTCTGTGAAGTGTCTGTTCATATCCTTAGCCCATTTGTTGATTGGATTATTTGTATTCTTGGTGTAGAGTTTTTTGAGTTCTTTATAGATTCTGGAAATTAGCACTCTATCTGAAGTATGAGTGGCAAAGATTTTCTCCCACTATGTAGGCTCTCTCTTCACATTACTGGTAGTTTCCTTTGCTGAGAGAAAACTTTTTAGTTTGAATCTATCCCAGTTATTGATTCTTGCTTTTATTTCTTGTGCTATGGGATTCCTGTTAAGGAAGTCTGATCCTAAGCTGACATGTTGAAGATTTGGACCTACTTTTTTTCTATAAGATGCAGGGTCTCTGGTCTGATTTCAAGGTCCTTGATCCATTTTGAGTTGATTTTTGTGCAGGTTGAGAGATAGGGGTTTAATTTCATTCTGTTGCATATGGATTTCCAGTTTTCCCAGCACCATTTGTTGAAGAGGCTGTCTTTTCTCCATTGCATATTTTTGGCCCCTTTGTCTAATATGAGAAAATTGTATTTATTTGGGTTTGTGTCCATGTCCTCTATTCTGTACCATTGATCTCTTCCTATCTATTTTGGTACCAATACCATACCATTTTTGTTACTGTTGCTTTGTAGTAGAGTTGAAGATCTGGTATTGCCAATACCCGCTGCTTCGCTCTTTCTGCTAAGGATTGCTTTAGCTATTCTGAGTTTCTTATTCTTCCAGATGAATTTCATAATTGCTTGCACTATTTCTGTAAGGTACGTCATTGGATTTTAATTGGAATTGTATTGAATCTGTATAGCACTTTTGGTATTATGGCCATTTCAACAATATTAATTCTGCCTATCCAAGAACATGGGAGATCTTTCCATCTTCTAAGATTTTTTTTTAAATTTCTCTCTTTAGTGTTCTGTAGTTCTCATTGTAGAGGTCTTTCACCTCTTTTGTGAGATTGATTCCCAAGTATTTTATTTTTTTCAAGGCTATTGTGAGTTCTGAAGATTCATCACTTATGTATAAAAATGCATTGGATTTATGAGCATTGATCTTGTAACCTGCTACTTTACTGAATTCACTTATGAGTTCTAAAAGTTTTCTGGTGGAATTTCCAGGTTCCTCTAAATATATAATCACGTCATCAGCAAACAGGGATAGTTTGAGTTCTTCTTTTCCTATTCGTATCCCTGTAATTTCTTTGGTTTGTCTAATTGCTCTGGCTAGAGTTTCAAGGACGATATTGAAAAGAAGTGGTGAAAGAGGGCATCCCTGCCATGTTCCAGTTTTTAGGGGGAATGCTTTCAGTTTTTCACCATTTAGAATGATATTGGCCATGGGCTTAGCATAGATGGCCTTTACAATGTTAAGGAATGTTCCCACTATCCCTATTTTTTCTAGTGTTTTGAGCATGAAGGGATGCTGTATTTTATTGAATGCTTTTTCTGCATCTATCGAAATAATCATGTGATTCTTAACTTTAAGTCTGTTGATGTGGTGAATAACATTTATTGATTTCCGGATGTTGAACCAACCTTGCATCCCTGGGATGAAACCCACTTGATCGTGGTGCACTATCTTTTTAATATATTTTTGTATGCGATTTGCTAAAATTTTGTTGAGAATTTTTGCATCGATGTTCATTAAGGATATTGGTCTGAAATTTTCTTTCCTCGATGTGTCTCTGTCTGGTTTAGGTATCATGGTGATATTGGCTTCATAGAATGAGTTTGGGAGGGTTCCCTCCTCTTCTATTTCATGGAATACTTTGAGGAGTATTGAAATGAGCTCTTCTTTAAAGGTTTTATAGAACTCGGCTGAGAACCCATCTGGTCCCGGACTTTTCTTTGTTGGTAGGCTTTTGATGACCTCTTCTATTTCATTACTCAAAATTGATCTATTTAAGTTGTGTATGTCCTCCTGGTTCAGTTTAGGTAATTCATATGTCTCTAGAAATTTATTGATGTCTTCAAGGTTTTCTGTTTTGTTGGAGTATAGATTTTCAAAATAGCTTCTAATTATGTTTTGTATTTCACTCGTGTCTGTAGTGATATTTCCTTGTTCATTCCAAATTTTAGTAATTTGAGTTTTCTCTCTCTTTCTCTTTGTTAGTGTGGCTAAGGGTTTACCAATTTTGTTTATTTTTTCAAAGAACCAACTCTTTATTTTGTTAATTTTTCCGATTGTTTCTTTTGTTTCAATTTCATTGATTTCGGCTCTGATTTTAACTATTTCCTGTCTTCTACTTTTGGTGTTGGTCTGCTCTTCTTTTTCTAGGGCTTTGAGCTGTAGTGTTAAGTTGTTTATTTGTTGATTTTTACTTCTTTTGTTGAATGCACTCCATAAAATAAATCTTCCTCTAAGTACTGCTTTCATAGTGTCCCAGAGATTTTGATATGATGTGTCTTTGTTCTCGTTTACTTCTAAGAATTTTTTAATTTCCCTCCTGATGTCTTCTGTTATCCATTTATCATATAATAGCGTATTATTTAATCTCCAGGTATTGGAGAAGTTTCTGTTTTTTATTCTGTCATTTATTTCTAATTTCAATCCATTATGATCTGATAGAATACAAGGTAGTATCTCTATCTTCTTGTATTTGCTAACAGTAGCTTTGTGGCATAAAATATGGTCTATTTTAGAGAAGGATCCATGTGCTGCTGAGAAGAAAGTGTATTCGTTCTTTGTTGGATGGTATATTCTATATATGTCCATAAAGTCTGAATTGTTGATTGTGTTATTGAGATCTATGGTTTCTTTATTCAATTTTTGTTTGGAAGATCTATCCAGTGGTGAGAGAGGTGTGTTAAAATCGCCTAGTATAATTGTGTTGTGGTCTATTTGATGTCCACATTATCTGAAATGAGGATGGATACTCCAGCTTTTTTGCTGTGTCCATGTGCATGGTGTTTTTTCCCATCCTTTCACCTTTAGTCTGTGGGTATCTCTTTCTATGAGATGAGTCTCTTGCAGGCAGCATATTGTTGGATTTTTTTCTTTTTAATCCAATCTGCCAGTCTATGTCTTTTGATTGATGAGTTCAGGCCATTAACATTAAGGGTTATTATTGTGATATGATTTGTATTCCCAGTCATTTGATTTGTTTTTGTTTTTTGACATGATTTGGTTTCTCCTTTATCTGGCTCTTTCTTTAGGCTAGTTCCTCCCGTTGCTGATTTGCATCTTTGTTTTTCATCTCTTCCTCATGGAATATTTTGTTGAGAATGTTCTGTAATGCCAGCTTTCTTTTTGTAAATTCTTTTAGCTTTTGTTTATCATGGAAGGATTTTATTTCGTCATCAAATCTGAAAGTAAGTTTTGCTGGGTATGATTCTTGGTTGGCATCCGTTTTCTTTCAGGGCTTGGTAAATGTTGTTCCAGGCCCTTCTAGCTTTTAGGGTCTGAATTGAAAAATCTGCTGATATTCTTATTGGTTTCCCCTTGAATGTAATTTGATTCTTTTCTCTTGCAGCCTTTAAAATTCTGTCTTTAGTTTTTATGTTAGGTATTTTCATAATAATGTGCCTTGGTGTGGGTCTGTTGTAATTTTGTATGTTTGGAGTCCTATAAGCCTCTTGTACCTGGTTTTCCATTTCATTCTTCAGATTTGGGAAATTTTCTGATATTATTTCATTGAATAGATTGTTCATTCCTTTGGTTTGTTTCTCTAAGCCTTCCTCAATCCCAATAATTCTTAAATTTGACCTTTTCATGATATCCCATAATTCTTGTAGATTCTATTCATGAGTTCTTATCATCTTCTCTGTTTGGTCAATTTTGTTTTTGAGATTAAATATTTTGTCTTCAATGTCTGAGGTTCGGTCTTCCAGGTGTTCTATCCTATTGGTTGTGCTTTCTATGGAGTTTTTAACTTGGTTTATTGTTTCCTTCATTTCAAGAATTTCTGTTTTTTTTTTTTTTTTTTTTTTTTTCAGTATCTCTGTTTATTGAAATGATCTCTTGCTTCCCGTATTTGGCCTTTTAACTGTTGATTGGTGCGATCATTTAATGCCTGCATTTGCTCTTTCATCTCTTCCTTCAATGCCTGCATTTGCTCTTTCATCTCCTCTTTTGCTTCCCTGATTGTTTTAATTATGTACATTCTGAACTCCCTTTCTGACATTTCTCCTGCTGTGCTGTCTTTGGGTTTTATTGATATAGTATCTAGGTGTGTTTGGGACATTTTCTTCCCTTGTTTTCTCATATTGGTCAGATATCAGTGGGACTCTGAGATATTGCATATTTCCTCTATTGGCTTATAGTGTCCCTGTAGATTTCCAGTATATCACCTCCCAGCCTTCAGTAGCCTGAAGTCTTGGAGGAACTTGATAATACAGTGCTTCCGAAGAAAGCTGCCCCTAGCCTGCTACTGGGTCCAGGGCTGGGGGCTGGTTCTATGTGGAAATCCTCTCACTGGGTGGTCCTGCTCCTAGAAGCTGGCTATAGACAGGGCCTGCCCCCACCTGAGGGAGTCAGACTGCTACGGGAAAGTCTCTTGCTGTCCTGCCCTGGTCCCAGAAGCCGCCTGCAGGCCAGGGCCTGCCGCTGGGTCCGGGGCTTGGGGTTGGCTCTGTTTCGAAAAGCCCTCACTGGGCAGGCCTCCTCCGAGGAGCTGGCTGTAGATTGTGCCTGCCGCCGGAGGGAGCAGGGCTGCTTGGGGAAGACTCTAGCTGCCCTGCCCTCCTCTGAGAAGCTGCCCCTGTCCGGGCCTGCCACCCGGGCCGAGCTTCACCCGGTGGGAGAGACTCACCCCGCGGCTCTGTGTTGGTCCGAGTCTCTCAATACCTCCCCTTCTTGAATCCTGAGTTCTGGAGTGACGGGAGATGGAGTTACCCTCTAGTCCGCCATCACAAGATTCTTCTTTATGCTGAAGGCTGGAGTATTCTGTAGAGGAAAGTGAAAAGGGAAAATTCTCGTATCCTACACCATAGTGTTATTTGTTATACTTTAATGGTAGATATATGCATATACACAGGTATACATACATGAATTTGATGTATATGCATTTTCCACATAGGTAATACATTCTCACTATTCCAAGAAGTGTAATTGTTACGTTATATGGTGTGCACATTTAAACAGATTCTGTCAATTTACCACTTAAAAGTAGGCATAGTTTTTTTTTTTACTAGCAGTGACATCAGTATATATTTTCCCAAATCCTCATCCAGTACTTTATATAATAAAGTTTAAAATTTTTTCCAGACTCTGTGGAAAATTGTATCTTATTGTTTTATATTGCATTTCCTGATTTCTCTCAAGGATTGTTTCTTTCACATATTCCATTCCTTAACCAGGTTTATTTCCTTTCTGTAGTTTACCTGTTGGTTATATCTTTTGTCCATCTTCTTGTTGGGTTGCAAGTCTTTGCTTATGCATGTACGGAAGTCCTTAATATATTCTGGATCCTAATCGCTTTTAGTTTACATGTATTACAAATATTTTCTCCTACTTTAGTTACTTATATTTGAAATTTGTTTATGATATTTTTTCTGGTACAGAAAATTTTCATTTTGTAGGCAAACCCATCAATTTTTCTTATATAGTTAATATTTGTTAAGGCAGTTCTCTTGTCTTTGTATTTCTTTTTCAAAATTTTGCTGTCTGCTCATCTTCCTGAGGAATTTTTATTTTTTATTTTTATTTATTTTTTTATTGCAGTGCTGAGGATTGAACCCAGGACCTCATTCATGCTAGGCAAGCACTTAACCATTGGGCTATATCACTAACCCCTTCCTGAGGAAGTTAGAATGATGTTATTTGGATTTTGATTGTTATTACAATGAGTTTATATTAGAAGAGAAATGACATCTTTATAATATTAAGTCTTCCTATCTATTCTTGCCCTTTTTCTGTCCTGTCAGTTGATATTTGTAATTTTTATCATACAGGTTTTATAAATTCCTTGCTAGGTTTTTTTTTTCCTAGTTTTATTTCCAGTTTTTGTATTTAAGTTTTGTTACTTTTGTGAATTAGATCTTTTTTATTACATTATGAAATTGGTTATTGCTACTTAAAGGAAAACCGTTGGATTTGTATATTGTTCTTATATCTGATACTATCCTGAAAACTTATGCTGACAGTGTATTTTGTTGTATCTGAGGTACACAATTGAAAAGGGGCATTCTTAATTGATATTTTACAATTGTAACATTTTAAATTTAAACACCTTAAACATTTTAAAATTTGTATTGGCATATAAAAGTAATGATTTATCTTATATTGAATGTTTTAGATTTGATGAAATAAAGTTTTTTTTTAAGTTAGTTCTTTTGTTATTTTCCAAATAGATGAAATCACTTATAAATATTGTATAAACCCAGTAAACTGGTTTTTCTTTATTCTTTTCTTTGCAGTGTTGGGAATCAAACCCAGGGTCTCATGTATGTAGCAACCACAGAGCTATATCCCCAGTGCAGTTTTTTTTTTTTTGACTGAAGTAAAGTGTACAGATAGAAATGTGCACACAAAGTATAAACTTACAGCTCAGCTAATACCAGAAAATAAACATTTGTGTAATTATTATCCAGGTCAAGAATAGGACCCTACTAGTGTGCCTAGGAAATTTCACTGTACCCTCTATTTCCAATCTCTCTCTTCCTCCTCCCTCAAATTATTATTATTATGACTTTAATACTTTATTTTGATTCTGTCTGATTTGGAACTTTTTAAAAATGGAATTTCACAATAGATACGCTTTTGGGTTAGACTTCTTTCGTGTTATATTTTGTGAGATTGATCTATTTGTGTAGCTAATTTGTTTATGTTCTTTGCTGTGCTATATTGCATTGTATGACTATATCAGACTTTATCTAGTTTGTTGTTTTAATTATTGAATTGTTTCCAGTCTTAGATGATTATAAAGAAAACCACTATGATTGTTCTTACGTGTGTGCTTGGTATCTGTGCACATGTCTTTCTGTTGGGTATGTTCCTAAGAGTATAATTGTTAGGAATATCATAGGTACATGTTAGTTCAATTGTAATATTTTTTTTCCCCAAAGTAGCTTTATCAGTCCATATTCCCACTAATGTTGTACTAGAATAGTTTCTACCCATACTTGCTGGCACTTTTATTAGTTTTCAAAATTTTAGCTATTCAGCTGGCATCAGGCTGTCATTTAGTTTTAATTTAAATTTCTGAATAACTAATGGTATGAACACATTTTCATGTACTTTTAGGCCATGTAGATACCTAGGAAGTACCAATTCAGATACCTGGCTAACCATCACTCCCTCCTTCTCTTCTTGTATCTCTTGACTTTCTTTCTCTTTCTCCCTTTCTCTCTCTCTCTCTCTCTCTCTCTCTCTCTCTCTCTCTCTCTCTCTCTCTTTTTTTTTTTTTTGTGGTGCTGAGGATTGAACCCAGGGCCTCACATATGCTAGGGAAATGCTCCACCCCTGAGCTACACCCCTAACTTCTCTCTCTTTTCCCTTGGTTTGTAGGAGTATTTTGTGTATGTACCAGTTCTTAGTCATATGTATTTTAGATATTTTAGAAGATGTGACTTGCTTTTAAAGATCTCAGATGTTCATCTTTTGAAGAACAGAACCATAGTTCAGTGACTCATTCTCTTCCCTTATACTGTTTTTTGGGAGTGGTGAGTATGCTAAGTTTTCCCCTATGTTAAAGTTAAGAAGACATTTTCTTATGTTATTTCCTAGAAAAGTTTCATTTTCTTCCAAATGAAGATCCAAAGACCCTCTTTGTTTAAATGATTATTTTTTTTCCCCAAGTGACTTGCATTGAAATCAAGTGTCCATATATGTGTGGGTCAGTTTTGACCCATTCTTTTCCTTTGATCTGAATGTTTGTCTTTATGCCAGTGCTATACTACTTTAATTATTCTAAGTCTCCATATCCAGTAGAACAGCTTTTCATACCTGATTTTCCCCTAGAGTATCTTGAATAATCTTGATCCTTGGTATTTCCATGGAAATTTTAAAATCAGAATTTGTTTATTCCACAAAATGCCCTTTCCCACTCCAAAAAGCCAAAAACGTCTATTGAAAGTTTGATGGGGAATTATCATCTTTCTAAATTGAATTTCCCAATCTGTGATTATTTAGGTGTTTTTTCTATTTTGGTACTGGGGATTGAACCCAGGGGTGCCACTAAGCCAGATTTTATTTTTTTAATTTTGAGACAGGGTCTCACTAAGTTGCTGAGACTGGTCTCCAGTTTGCAACACCTCTACCTCAGCTTCCAAGTAGCTGGTATTTCAAGCATACACCACTACACCTGGCTCTTTAGGTTGTCTTTAATACCAGTAATTTGTGTTTGCATGTGTGTTTATCTTTTTGTCTTTTATTAGTTTTATTCCATGTTATCGATACTTTTAATACTCTTACACATGGTGTCTATTTTATAATATAATTTCTCATGTATTTCTGATATATAGGTATACATGTTATTTTTGTGTATTCACCTTATATCTAAAAGCTTATTTCCTGCAACTTATCTGTAGATTATTTTAATTGTCTTATATATAATCATGTCATCTGTGAATAATCACTAGTTTATTTCCTTCTTTCCAGTCTTTATTCTTTTTCTTTAACATCTTTCTATTTTGGTTTGCTTGACCTGATAAAAGGATATGGTCAAGATTCTTGTGGTACTTGAGACTTGCTTGACCTCTTGTCATGTTTCTATTAATTTTTTCTTTGTTTGTTTTGAAATGTCTTTTTTATGCCTGTAATTCCAGTGACAGTAGACTGAGGCAGGAGAATTGCAAGTTCAAGGCCAATCTCAGCAATGTAGTGAGGACCTGTCTGAAAAATAAAAAAGGGCTAGGAGTATATATAGCTCAGTGGAAAAGTACCCTTGGGTTAAATGGCAAAAAAAAAAAAAAAAAGATTTCCTTACTTCAATCTTTATTTCATGGATTTTTACATGTTGTTATTATTAAATATTCTCTTTAACCTTATGATCTTGTTCACTTTGGATTCTGTTTTGTCTTACGTTAATATTGCTTCATCTATTTAACTTGTTTAGTGTTTGCCCGGAATAACATTTTCTATTCCCTTATGCTGAGTCTTTCTTTGCTGTTTTAAGAATGCCTTTTGTAAAAGTTTATTGTTGGTTTTTGATCCCTGATATAAAGCTCTATACTTATCCTACTTAAGTTTACTGAGATTAATGACATGTTTGAAATTTGTTCTACCTTAATTTGTTTTTCATTTGCCAAGGTGTTTTTTCTTTGTTGTAATCTACTATCTCAATCATGGTTTTCTTGTTTCATTTTTCTTTTCTAATGATTTGAAAGTTATTTATCAGTCCATCTTCTGTTGATTTATTTGTAAATCTGTTGCTGTTTTGTGGAACCTTAATAGATTAGCTCTCTACCTCTTACATGAGTGGAACTGTAAGAAACCAATAGAGAATTCACTCAGTTGTATGGGGTTTCCCCCGACACCATGTAGCTCTCCCGTAATTCAGTTCAATTTGGATACTAACTACTGGAGTTAAAGTCAGATCCCACAGGTTTAGGGCTCAGTTTCAGAAGACCACTTCCACACTAGATATCAATCAGAAGTCCTAGGTTATTACCAGCTACTCTGAATCGAGGTTTGCCATGATGGCTCTCAGAATTAAGGAAGCTCTACACTTATATTTACTCTTTTTTTTTTTTTTTATATTTACTCATTTATCGTAAAGGGTATTACAAAGGATAAGGACAAACAGCCAGGTAGGGAAGATGCATAGGGCAGAGTATGTGGGAAGGGCACAGAACTCCCATGCCCTCCCCAGGTGCATCACCCTATAGGAACCTCCATGTACTCAGCAACACAGAAGTACTCCAAAATCCATAGTCTAAAGATTTTTCTGGAGGCTTTATCATATAGTCATTATCAATTATAACTCAATCCCCAGCTCTTCTGTTCTTCCTGGAGGATGTGGGTGGGGCTGAAAGTTCTATGATTCTTATCATGTCTTGGACTTTTTGGTGACCAGCCCCTCTGCAGAAACCCACAAGAGTCGCATCACTGGAACCAAAGACACTCACCCACCAGGAAATTCCAGGAACCAGAGTTAAAGACGTAATATTAAAACAAAAGATATACCTAGCACCTCTGTGGCTGGGGAAATTATGAGGACTTTGGGGCTTTCATGTCAGGAACAGGGGTCGAGACCAACATACACACACACACACACATACACACACACATGTTTTATACAGAATATCACAGTGACAAAATTAATTACTAGGTGATATTTATTCACTAATGGGATATTCACTCCCCTTCATTGGTAGGCCTTTCTTTCCATCAAAAGGCATTTGCTAGCCTTTCCCTTGAGAATGAGCGTCATGTCTATTTGTCTTTATAAGTCTCTCTGAGGAGCCCTGTGTTGAGAACATAGTCAAGCACTTAAGCAAGCTTTTTTGTTGAAAGACTCTGTGAAGAACTGTAATTGAATAAGAAAGGATTCCTAAGCAGTAGATTACAGTGATGTGGATCCTAGGCACTGGGAAGCTCACTTCTGATGCACTAGAGGAAGTGCAGAGAACATTCCAGGCCTATTTACAGAGAAGTGTTTTCCTAAATAAGTTAGAAGATTAGATGTTAGATGATTTCAGCTGACTAGTGAAAATGAAGACCAGCTTCAGAGAGAAGCTGAAAACCTCCCAATCTAGGTTCAAATGATGAAAAACCAAAGGCAAATGGGGAAAACTTGAACAAGAGGATCTAGATTCAAGACCTAGCTCTGTGATCCTGGGTTGACTTAATCACTATAAACCTTAAATTTTTCATCTATAAATGGTGATAATAGTCCTTCTCCCATGTGACTTAGTTGTTAAGTAGCAAATTAGATAATTGCTAAATGCTTATGAAAATGGAAGATGTTATTTTTAGTTCCTGATCTCCAACTTATTAAAGTCTAGATTATGTTAGGCACATTCTAAATAAGAAAACAGAAAGGAGTTTTATGTGGTTATGAAAAAGTAAGCTTCCATTCTCTGGAAAACATATTTATGTGGAACAGATCCACAGTCCCTAACAGGACAGAATGAATGGACCTGGCCCTGGACCCAGTCAGAAGACTGGACTCTCTGTTTACTCTCCTTGTGACATTGAACAAAACATTTAACTGTTATTTCCTCACCTGAAAATTTTAGTAATCCCATCCTGCTTGCTTTGAGGTAAATCATGCTCTGTGGTGAGGCTCAGATGAGATGGTGAATGCAAATTACGTGTTAAATGGGAAAAGCGTACAAAATATGAGGGATGATTACAATCATCATTATCATCATTATTATGAATTTAAATGTGTTATTGCTTTGCAAGTTTAATAATTTGCTCTTGGGAAAGACTATGGTGGCCTTCATTTTATTTTTGGCTTTTCTTACCCTTATAATCTGGATTTTAGAAGGACACATTTTTCTGTTTCATTTTAGATATCACTCACCTAATTCTTCATTCCAATTTGCTAAGGTTTCTCCTCCCTGCCTGACTCCTAAAATTTGTCTGGGGAGCTACACGGATGGGAAAACCTGTCTGTGGCTGCCTTCATTTAGGATCTATAATTGAGCCTGATTGGATCACCTATCTTGTGATTTACATAATTGTTGGTTGGTAAAGTGTTTTAGTGACTTCTCATATGTTCTTGCAGTGGTTGATTGCATTAGTATAACTTATCAACCAAAACACCCCACCACTGGCAGTAATCTCAAACTCAGCTACCTCTAAAACTTGTACTGCATTTACTTGCTTATTTCCATAAATCCTAACTTGAAAAATTGAGAGTTACTCCAATGTATGTAAACTTAGGAGGTAATAAATACATTATAGACTGAGGATCCAGTCTTAGCATTCTTCTGTTCTGACTTATATTTCCTTGCTGTGTAATTTCTGTAGCTTTGAAGAGTATCTCTGATTAAAAGAAAAGTGATGCAAAGGAGTCCGACCCTTGACTCACAATTGTTAAGGAAGTCTAGATGTAGGTTTTCTTTGATTATAAAATATTCTAAATATATAGAAAAGAGTGAAAATAATATTCTCTGTGTATCCAGTATGCAGATTTAAACATTTTTGCTTTACTTACTTAGGAAAATTTTTTTGAAAAATAAAATAATACGTACAGTTGAAATTCCTTAAATATTCTTCTCATTCCATTTTCTTCCCTCTCTCTCAGGAGGTTACTATTGTTATCACTATAAAGGCAAACCCTTTCTATTTTTAAGTTTGTATTTCTTATGTATCTATCCATAAACAATATAAAGTGTTGCTTTATGCAGGTGATATCTTACAGTATGTGCCATTCTGCTGTTTGCCTCCCCCACTAATGTTTATAAAATTTGTTCATACCGATAGGTGAATTCCAATTTTTTTAATTTAACTGTTGCATAGATCTCCCTTATATGAATTATACCAGTTTATTTTTCAGTTGTTCTTATTTATCAATGGATGTTTGGGTTGCTCTCAGTTTCTTACTTATTTTTTCCTTCGTGAGACTGGGTCCTGTTATGTTTCCCAGGCTGGTTCCAAATTTTGTGTTCAAGTGATCCTTTTGCCTCACCTTCCCAAATAGCTTGGACTATAGGCAAATGCCACTGTACTGGCTGGTTTTTTGCTTTTATAAGCAGCAGTGAATTGAAGTGAATATCTGTGTGCCTATGTTCCAGTGCATGTGTGTGAGAGTTTCTATAGGCTGGATGTATATCTGTGAGTATAACTGCTGGATTGCAGTGTAAACGAATCTTCAACTCCATTAGAACCACAAGGTGCTCTCCAAAGTCCTTAGGCCATTCTCCCCTATGCTAGGAGAGTACTTGTTTTTCTATTGCTTGTTTATACTTGGTATTGTTATACTTAAAATTTCCCCCACTTTGGTAGATTTGAAATGACATTCCTTTTACTTAAATATTTCTTATAACTGGTGAATTCTGTCATCTTTTCATAATTATTGAAATTTTATATTTTCTTATTGCCAGTTTCTTTGTCTGTTTCTCAATTTGGATTATTTTTCTTGTAGATTTATAGAAGATCTTCTTATCATCTGGATATTAACCTCATGGTACTTATGTGCATTGCAGATGTCTACTGTTGACTTTATGATGAATTTCTGTCAAGAGGAAGTCGTAGTTTAGTGTTAATTAAATTTAGATATGTCAGTATTATATTTTGACTTTAAGAAAGGCTTTTCTGGGCTGGGACTGTAGCTCAGTGGTAGAATGCTTGCCTCACATGCATGAGGCACTGGGTTCAATCCTCAGCACCACATAAAAATAAACACATGAAGAAATATTGTGTCCATTTATAACTAAAAAGCTATATTTTAGAAAGAGGCTTTTCTGCCCTGATGTCAGAGAATATTCTCCCATGTTTTTACTTTGAAGTTTTCTTTCCGTATTCAGATTTTCATTCCATTTGGCATTTAAGTGTTTTTCGTCTGTGGAGACCAGGGATTTTAGCATGGGTTTTGAACACCTTAGTTCATACTCACTGGATTGTCATGTCCTGCCTCGTTGGTTTCTGCTTTTGCCTGCAGGGCTCCCACACTGCCCCAGCCATTGCAGTTCTATCACTAGGACTTAATCTCTCTTAGAAAAAGACTCCCACTTCCACTCCTTTCTCCACTCTGTTGTTCTTCAGATTTATTTAGATAATTTCTTGGGATTTTACTCTTCATGTGAATTTTAGGATCAACCTATTTAGATCTACCAAAAAAATCTATTTTAACCAAATATGCATTCAAAATTACAAATTACCTTGTGGAGAATTGACATATTTATTAAGCCTCTTCATTCATGAAGAGTTTATTCAGATATTCTTTCATGCCCTTTAAAAATGCCTTTTAGGGCTGGGGACATAGTTCAGTAGAGTGCTTGCCTCGCAAGCACAGGCCCTGGGTTCAAATCCCCAGCACTGCCAAAAATAAATAAATAAATAAATGAATTTTTTAAAAATGCCTTTTAAGGGATGGGATGTAGATCAGTGCTCCGTGCTAGAGCATTTGCCTGGCATGTATGAGGCCCTGGGTTTGTTTGGTTCCCCAGTTCTACAAACAACAAAACAAAACTTTTTTTTTTTTCTGTAAAAGTCGGTTACATTTTTTATTAGATTTCTTCCTAAGTACTAAGTGCCTTATAGTTTTTGTTGCCAGTATTAATAGGATATTTTTTTCTCTTATGTTTTCTGATTAGTTATTTTGATAAGTTGGAATGATGCTGACTTTTAGGTTGTTCTTCTATTTAGAAACCTTGCTAAACCCTCTTCTTAACTGTAAGTTTGTACTCCGATTCCTTTGAATTTTCTAAATAGACCTTTATCTCCTCTTCAGATAGGTTTTTTTTTTTTTTTTTTCATTTTCATTTCTCATTGAGAGTTGAATGTCATGTATGGAGTTCATTCTATTCTGTGTCAGATTAGGAGCTCTTAACTAGGTTGAGTAGAGAAGCATCATTAAAATATTTATATTTTAGAAAAACAATTTTGGTAGCTAGTGGAAGGTTTGATGAAGATAAACAGGAGTCAGCATGGAAATGCTCTTACTGTGATCGAAAGATAACTGCAAGGCCAACCTTGGGGAGTAGTAGAAGGGAAGGAAGGGCAGAAATAGCACATGAGAGTTTTTAGAGTTAGGACTCTAAGAAACCAGGAAAATTAGTAAATATGGGAGCTAAGACCAGGAAGTCATTCGTGATGCTTACATTTCTGCTTTTAAAACTTAGCAGTATTTATAAGAGGAACGCAAGTTGACAACAAAACACTTTGGTTTTCAGCAGGAGTAGGCTAGCTATTTGGAGATTATCTGTTAAAATCATTCTCACCAGTGTGCATTGAATGGTATTTTCCTCACATTATTTTTCTGAAATCTCCTTGTAGATAAGTATCAGCCAGATGCAGAGTTTCCAGTGACCCAGAGGTTGGAGAGGGAGCTTGATGTGTTAGATGTGGATATCCTTCCTGAAGAAGTCCCATTAATTGTAAACCAAAATGCAAGCTTCAAAGATGAGGCATTAACCCTAGCGAAAACAGGAGCAGTGAAAACAAAGCCTATGACTGAGTATGTGCCATTTAGGAAGAAAGATACTCTGGAGCCGGCAAAACTACAGCAAGTATGAAACTATTCCTTTCTTTTGATCTATTTATATTAATCTGACAATGTCCAAGGTACAGGCTAGTAAGTGGTATGGCCAGCATTTTATTTCTCATGCAGTTAGATGCCAGAGCCCTTTAGTCCAAGATTCTAAGTTGATTTAGCTTAGCTCCAGGTTGTTTTTGTATTCTAATAAAAAACAATTTTAACATTGTTACTAGAACAGGGCATTCTTTGTTGTCCTGGGTCAGTAAGATCTTAACTAATTTCATACCAAGGTCCAAATTGGGCTCTTTTAAAATTCAGGGTGTTTGTTTTCTGCTTCCAGTTGGGAAGTGTGAGATTTGAGAGGACTTAAGATTTGGTTCCTGCTACAGATCAATATTGGTCAATAATAATCACTGAATATTAAAGGGTGTCTTTGGGTAAATGACTTTTAATATGACTTGGGAGCCAGATGAGTAGTTAGAACTTGATTTGAAACTAAATTAAATTTTAGACTTCTATTTAAAACTTCTTTAAGGTCATACAGTAGAAAATTGGCCAGAAGAGTACATCCTACTGCACATACCCTATGCAATGTGACTACCATTTAATGGTGTTGTCTAACTAGGCATGGTACCGCTTCCTATAATCCCAGTGACTCTGGAGGCTGAGACAGGAGGATCACAAGTTGAAAGCCAGCCTCAGCAACTTAGTGAGGCCCTGTCTCAAAATAAAAACTAAAAAGGGCTGGGAATGTGATTCAACGGTTAAGCATCCCTGAGTTCGATCCCCACTACCAAAAATAAAAGAAAGAAGAAAAAAGAAAAAGTGATGGTACTGTCTGAAGACTTCTACAGCAAACCTATAAATTGTCAGGTGGCACCAGAAAAAGGAGATATGGAAGATATCATTAATTACTGCCTTCATGGATTAGGATCTAGTCTTTATTCCTTCCAAAACAAATTCTGATGGGGTTCTTTGGGAAGTCCAGATTGAGCCTGTGAGAATTCAATTTGATGTTCTTCTCTAGAAACAGAGCCTTATGCTTTGAGATCTTTTAAAATAGCTTGATTCATTCTCTTTAGACTTATGCTCAGAGACGGCAAGTATTTTTACCAAGCATATTTTACAATTTACTTTTAAACTTTATGGAATTTTAAAATTTGGGGTTTAATTAGAAAAAAATACATAAGTAAATAAAAATATATTTGGCGTGTGTGTGAACGAATGAAAAGGTGGCAGAGCCAGGGATTCCAATTTTAACTACCCTCTGCAGAGTTGCTTTAGTATAATTTCCACTCTTCCCCTAATCTCTGCCACACTGCTTTCTACTTGGGTTTTACTGAATGGATGGATACATGAATAGCAGGGAGGCACTTGGAGCTTCAGTTAGAGGTTGAAGCCAGGGTGTCTTTGATATTTGTATAGCTTTGTAATTCATATTTACCTCTTATAGGGACTCCATAAAGCTGAAAGAAATAGACCAAGCCACCCTCACAACAAAAGCAGGTTGCAGCAGACAACAGTTTCATCCAGATTAAAAATGAACCGACAGCCTTCAAAAGACCATAAGGCTCCCTGGATACCTCCAAACCCTACATCCCCACCAGCATCTCCTAAGTGGTATGTAAAAATTCAAGGATCTATTTGGGTATGTAAATTCATTTTTCCTCCATTGATCAAAAGTGACACATAGCTTAGAGCAAGTGGAATAGCAGGTTTAATTCTTCACAAGAAGAAGAAATACTTTGCTGGCATGTGTGAGGCCCTGGGTTCAATCCCAAGTACTGCAAAGAAAAGAAGAAGTGCTTATATGGGTAATACATGAGAAGTTTTTGTCCAAAAATCTGCTGTTTCCTTTTTCTGATTATGGTTGGAGTAGTCTTCTTTGTGGCACCCTAATGACCAGTGGACATGTGTCACTCTAGGGAGAATTGTGCGCTTCCCTCATCTCTCCCCCAACAATTACCTGAGACAAGGGACTTTGTCTTTCTTTGCTTTGCTTTTCTCTTTCTTTCCTTTTTTTTTGTACCGGGGATTGAACCTAAGGGACACTTAACCACTGAGTCACATCCCAGCCCCCATTTCTTTTTGAGATTGGGTATTGCTAAGTTGCTTAGGGCCTCTAAATTGCCGAGACTGACTTTGAGCTTGCACTCCTCCTACCTTAACTTCCCAAGTCACTAGGATTACAGGTATGCACCACTGTACTCCCTAGGGACTGTGTCTGTCTTTTATTTTGTTGTTGTTATACCAGGAATTGAACCCAGGGCATTTAACCATTGAGCAACATCAACAGTCTGGTTTTTTTTTGTTTGTTTTTTTTTAAATTTTATCTAGAGACAGGGTCTCCCTGAGTTGTTCAGTACCTCACTAAGTTGTTAAGACTGGCTTTGATCCTCTTGCCTCAGCCTTCTGAGCTGCTGGGATTACAGATGTACACCACCACACCCAGTGGGATTGTGTCTTTTTTAATTTTTTAAGTTGTTGATGAACCTTTATTTATTTATTTTTTAAATTTATTTTTATTGTACATGTTGGGATACATGTTGTTTGTTTGTACATAAAGTAAAGGCATACCATTTGTGTAATCATACATCTACATAGGGTAATGATGTTTGATTCGTTCTGTTATTTTTTTCCTTCCCCCCCACCCCTCCCACCCCTCTTTTCCCTCTATACAGTCCTTCCTTCCTCCATTCTTGCCCCCCTCCTACCCCCCATTATGTGTCATCACCCGCTTATCAGCGAGATCATTCGTCCTTTGGTTTTTTGAGATTGGCTTATCTCACTTAGCATGGTATTCTTCAATTTCATCCATTTGCCTGCAAATGCATAATTTTATTATTCTTTATAACTGAGTAATATTCCATTGTATATGTATACCACAGTTTCTTTGTCCATTCATCAATTGTAGGACATCTAGGTTGGATGAACCTTTATTTTTTATTTATTTATTTGCGTTGCTGAGAATCAAACCCAGTGCCTCACACATGCTTGGCAAACACTTTACCACTGAGTCACAGCCCCAGCCCCAACTGTTTCTTTCTTATATTTAAATGTTCAATGCCTGGAACATCATAGGCATTCACTAAGTCTTTTGCAAATTAGTAAATATTTTAAGATAATTTAAATTGCAAGTTGAGATAATTATGAACTATAAAACCACCCAGATCTCACTGACACTGTCCAAACTGCAGGGGGCAGTTAGAATAATGCTGAGATTATTGTCTTTGTCACCCTCATTCATGGTACATGGGAGAATGAGGAGTTGCCATACCATGGGGCCAGAGAGAAGGCATTGTCTTCAAGAGGAAGTGGGGTTCAGTTAGGAAATAGTCTTTCGGGAGCTCGGTTAAAGATAATAGAGAACATGTTTGCCATGGTTCAGTAGTTCTTGCCAACACAATGGAAGGAACCAGAAGGTGGAATAATACTAAGAAGGAAGCAAAAAAACAGTATCCTGAGGAGGAGAAGGGGCAAGGAAGGTGACTAGAGGGATCCAGCTTTGGGAAGGCTGTCAAAAGACAAAGTTAACCTGGTTCAAAAGATTCTCCTGCAGATTCCGAGTGGTTCGGAATCAATGGTAATACTTACCTATTGGCCTCATTGTAAAATGGAAGAAAAAGTGGTGAGAGAATTTAATGTCTTGCTCATATAGCAGAACTTGAACTAAAATCAGGTCTTCCGATTTGATTTTTGTTTCATTTTGTTTTGTTTTTGCAGTATTTGGGATTGAACCTAGGGCCTTATGCACTGAGCTACCTTCCTAGTCTCTTAAATTTTATCTTGAGTCAGGGTCTTGCTAATTTGCCCAGATGGCCTCAAACTTGGCATCCTCCTGCTTTAGCCTCCTGAGTAGCTGGGATTACTACCATAACTGGCTACATTATGTCTTTTTGTTTGTCTGTTTTTATTACTCTCATTTTTATATTTTCATATGTTTAAGTATGGAGATAGGAATTTGTTTTAGTTAGCTCTTTTGCTGCTGGAACTAAATGACCTGAACAGCACAACTGCAGAGGAGGAATAGTTTGAAGGCTCACAGTTTCAGAAGTCTTAGTCCATAGAAGGCCAGATCCATTCCTTGGAGCTCAAGGTAAGGCAGAACATCATGGCAAAAGAGCATGGCAGACGGAAGCAGCTCACATCAGAAAGCAGAGGGAGACTCCATTCTCCAGATACAAAATATATACCCCAGAGTCAGACCCCAGGTTCCACCTCCTCCAGCCACACCCTGCCTCTTCAAATTAATCCCATCACTGATTGGGTTAAGACCCTTATAACCCAATCATTTCTCCTCTGAACCTTCCTGCATTTTCTCACATGTGAACTTTTTTTTTAAGATAATTTAAATTGCAAGTTCAGATAATTATGAACTATAAAACCACCCAGATCTCACATCCAAACCATAACAGAGTCTATTTGGTGGCTTTAGCTATTGAAGTTTGTATTGCAAATCAAATATTCAGTGGACTCTTTTCTAGTATATGTATGGCAGGTGAAGGGAGGGTAAGGCTTCTTGGCTCACAGTGCTTCTAGGTCTTATAGAGATACATATATTAGTGTAGTATAGAATATTATTAGTGACTCAAATCTATATGTAAAAGCAGGTTTTGTTCACTGTTGCCTATAATTGAATGTCATTGTTTCATTTAAAGTAATGATAGCTTCTTTGAAGCAAAGGGAATGTCTCTCTGACCCTATGCCTGACTGCTGGAGGATCTCAGACTTCTTCATGTTTAGCTTCTAATTTGGGGCTTTGTGCTGTAGATCACCATGACTTTAACGCTCTTGTCTTCTCTGAGCCAGCACCTTTGGATGAGTCACTGGATGTGGAATGAATAATTATAAAGGTCTACTTTTTCATATTTTGCAGTGCCGCATGGCTAAGGGTGAAATCTAGCCCCAGAGATGCTGTAAGAGAACAGTCTCTCCAACAAGAAGATACTCAAGAGGGAAGTCAGTTGAGTGTTGTTGAGCACAGAGCAGATAGGTTTGTGCTGATATTTTTCAAATCTTTGAAAATTAAAGGGCTCCTTTTATGTAGACTCTAAAGCAAGCTCCGTCTTGTCTGTCTTATGACTAAAGTTGGTTATTTAAAATGTAGATTACTAAACTTTTCTGTTAAACTCTCCAATTTATAATGAGCCCCTCTTTTATTCCTTCTAATTTCATTTGTTCAAAAATTGTGTGTTGATTGAATATCCATTGCTAGTTTTGTGTATGGCACAATTGTGACCTCTTTGGAGACTTTTTAAAAACGGGGTGAATAAGACATAATCCCAGCCCCTGCTTACTTAACAATCATCAGGGAAGGTGTATAATTAGCTATAATTTAAGGTAGAACATGGTACATACCCTACAAACTGCTGAAGAATTAAGAACTGAGAGTTTAGAAGAGGGAGAGGTTACTTCTTACTGCAGAGATCTAGGCTTCATGAAAGAGATTGAAATTGAACTAGAACTCACAAAGGAAGAGAGCAGTGAAAAAAGGTTGCTCTGCATTTTTTTGTTGAAATTATTTTTGCAACTGTGGGAAAGCAAAGAAGAAAAGGGAATCAGTGTTTAGGGGCTGGGGGCGTAGCTCAGTGGTGGAGCATTTGCCTGCCATGCACAGGCCATGGTTTGATCCCCAGCACCTTAAAAAAGAGTGGGGTCATTAAATAATTTGATAATATTCACATAACCTAAACCTAAAGAGTCAAAGCTCTTTCATACACAATATAATTGTTTAGAGTTAATGTTCCCCTTTTATTTTTATTTGACTTCGCTCTTCCTACATGGGGGTTCATTTCTTTGTCTAAACTTGGAGATATAAACTTTGTCTAAACAGCAAGGGCTTTGTTTTAGTCAAACAAAAAATTCTAAGTACAGTGATGCTTAGTTTTCTTGAGAACATAGGTAGAACAAGAAGTCTTCTTGTTCTACACACTAACTCAGTGTTTTTATGTGTAAATATCTCTTTATAGGAAATAATACAGAGAGCTTTATGGGTACAGAGAAGTTACATTACCTACTGAGTCCTTAATGGAATCAGGATTGGTGCTGGGGCTCAAGAGTTCTAACTCCTGCTCTGTTTCTGTGGTAATGATGCCCTGCAGTGTAGAGGCATAATTGATTTGACTCTTTTGTACTGTCTTCTAGGCTTGCTTGGCTTGATACTGAGTCTTCCAAAAGATTGAAGGAACTAAAAGAATTAAAAGTCAAAGAAGTGGACCAAATGCAAAAACAGAGGTAAATACTTGTTTCTGAAGTAGAAAAAGGTAAATAGGCCTATTTTTTATCATCTAGCTATTGAGGGAATTGAGATTGTTTAGGTCTCCCACACTTCTTAGCTTATTGGCTTTCCACCTCCTTAAAAGTCTGTGAAGCCTACAGGAGCCCAGGGAGTCCTGGTTGCTTTGAGGAGAATTAAGGTGACCCTTTGTACTGTTGTCTAGGCTTGAATGGCTTGATGCTGAAACTTCTAGAAGAACAAAGGAGCTGAATGCACTGAAAACTGAAGAAATGGATCGACTCCAAAAATTAAGGTATGCGCTTGCTTCTGAAGACTAGGGAGGGGCTGGGGAGATGGCTCAGTCAGTAGAGTGCTTGCCTTGCAAGCACAAGGCCCTGGGTTTGATCCCCAGCACCCAAAAAAAAAAAAAAAAAAAAAAAAGACTAGGGAAAGCTTCCCATTCTGATTGATTCAGTTTTAGCAACCACCCTGGACTCTTTAGGCCTAACTTCATTACATGAGTAAGTGAATGAATGAGCATCTGCATGCCTACATGTACCTTATACCGTGTTTTTGCTAGGAAGTGTTTCCTTTATGTGGAGTTTGAAGAAGAATTGGAAACAAAAACAAACAGAACAACAACAACAACAACAAAAAACATCTATCATTTGGGAGAATTCTGTCTGAAAGATCAGTCTTAATTTTGCTTATTTGTTTGTACTACCCTCAAAGGTACTCTTCTCTCTGAGGGCAGAAGGTTACTACATTGTACATGTTCTGCTCATGAGAGTGTGTGGATTCTTTCATTTTCCATGTTAGCTTGAGTACAGTCTGTTTTCAAATAAAGTTACTTTTTTCCATCCATTCTCTAAGAGTGCTACCACCTAACTGTAGGCTTAAAGAGGTTTGTTAAGATTTACTGGAGGAGGTGGGGAGGAAAGAATAGCAGTTCATTGGATTAGACAAAAGGGACTGAAGGGAATGGAAGGGAGATGGGAATAGGAAAAACAGTAGAATGAATCACACATAACTTTCCTATATTCATATATGAATACCTGACCAGTGTAACTCCACATCACATACAACCACAAGAATGGGAAGTTACACTCCATGTTTGTATGTTATGTCAAAATATATTCTACTATTATGTATAACTTAAAAAAAAAAAAAAAAAAAAGATTTACTGGAGCTGCTGATGATGCTTGAATTAGCTCATTTTTCCACCTCTGATAACCATTTACCCTGCAGTCAAATGAACAAAACACTTTCTGCAACATCTGCATTTCTGTCACTATAATAGAGCATTCAATCCAGGTTATAACGGCTGAGGTTTATCATGAGAGGGCTAGGATTTTTTGTTTGTAGTTAAAATTTCAAGTCATACATCACAATCTTAGGACTTGAAGGATCTTTTTTCCCCATTGGATGCTTCCAAGCCACTTCATACTATCTCCACAAAGTAACAGTCTAGCATATGTATACATACCCTCTTTGACAGGATGGTTACTACTGTCAGAAGGAGTTCATTCCTTGGTCACCTATAGCTATTAGAAGGCGCATCCTTACACTGTATGAAGTTTGACTCCCTGTGATTCCTACCCACTTGTTTTTTGGACCATATAGCATAAGCTTAATCCTGTGTACCCCATTTATCCCTTTGTGTGTCTTCTTTTATTTAAAAAAAAATTAAACATGTAGAACATAATAAATGCCTGTGAACAATTTAGAACATTATAAATGAACACCTTTGCACCCAAGCCAAGAAATGGGTCATTGCCACTACTGGAGAGGCTTCCAGTGACTCCTCCTCAACAGCATCCTCTTTTTCCCTGGAGGTAACAAATCTTCCGATTCCTATATTAATCTTTTCATTTATCTTTTTCATAAACCTACCACCTATGTGTGCATTCCTACCAACACATTGTTTAATTTTGAAAATGGAGAAAAAATATCTGACTGAACCAAGGGACAGTGTTGCTGGTATTAGATGAAGACTTTCAGTAAAATAAGTTGGATAGAGTCTGGATCATAATCTTGTGTTCCTTTTTTTTTTTTGGTAGTGCTGGGGATTGAACTCAGGGCCTCACATATGCTAGGCAAGCACTTTACCACTGAGCCAGGGGCCATAGGTGAACCAGGTCTGCTGGACTTTTGGGAGAAGCCTGACCAGGAGAGTAGGCTGCCCTATTATACTCTGCTTCTCAGCTCCTCTTTCAGCTTTAATGGGGGTGAGATAAGGATCCTCAGCAGACACTGGGGCACAGAGGGCCAGGAACGTCACTGGTATCAGGGCAAGATGAGCGAAGAATCTAGTTCAGGTTAGCTTCTATGGTTTTCCATATCTTTTCTTTCTGTTTACTTTTTTAAAAAATCTTTTATTTATTTTATGTGGTGCTGAGAATTGAATGCAATACCTCACACATGCTAGGTGAGCGCTCCACCACTGAGCCATGACCCTAGTCCTGTTTACTTACTTGTTTTGATGGAACAAATTTAGCTTCTTTAATCTTAAACGAGCTTCTTGAAAAAGGATGAATGGAAAGTAAATCATCTTAATCCTTTCAAACTTAAAATGGTCTTCATTCTACTGTTATATTTGCTAATAGTCTTCTTAATGGGTATTGTTTTTATTGACAATTTTTAAATTAAGCTTTTTTGTTTATTTGTTTGGTGATGCTGGGGATTGAACCCAGGGCCTTTTTCATGCTAGGCAAGCACTCTACCAACTGAGCTATATCCCTAGCCCAAATGAAGCTTTTTTTTTAATGAGATAATTATATATTCACATCAAGTTGTAATAATATAGAGAAACTTTGGAACCCTTTACCCAGTTTCCCCAATATAATATCTTAGTGAACTATAGTACAGTGCTAACAACCAGGATATTGACCTTGATATGGTCAATGATGGGCAGTGATATGGTCAAGAACATTTCCATCACCACAAAGTTCCCCTGTGTTTTGTCCATTTATAAGACACCTACTTGTAACCCTCGGCAACCACTAATCTGTTCTCCCTTTTATGATTTTGTTATTTCAAGTCTTATATAGATGAAAACATAGTATGTAACCTTTTGGGTTTGACTGTTTTTTTTCCCCATACATCAATCTCTGGAGATTCATGCAGGTTATTGCACATTTCCCTTGTTCATTCTTTTTGTTGCTAAATAGCACTCCATGGTATGGATACACTTCTGTTTTTTTAAACGTTCACCTGGTTAAACATCTGAGGGACATCTGGGTTATGTCTGGTTTGTGGCTGTCATGAATAAAGTTTCTATAAACACTCAAGTACAGTTTTCTTTTCTCTAGAATAAATGCCAGAGTGCAATTACTGGGTCACGTGTGAGTTGTGTTTGATATTGTACAAAACTGCTGAACTGTTCTCCAGAGTGGCTCTCTATTCCCACCAGCAGTATTGAGGGGTCCAATTGCTCTGCATTTTTGACAGCATTGGGTGTTTCACTGTGTTTTCTTTTAGACATTGTGATAAGTGTGTAGTAGATGATCAACATCTTTTTTATGTACTTATTTGTTCTCTACTCTTATTTAATGGCACATGGCACAGGTTTCTTTGTGGTGTTTGGTTTTAGTTGGGCAGTTATTTTCTGAAAATTTCCCATCTTACTCAACTGTCCCTTTCTTGGTCCTTTGGTCTTTATCATATCTTACTTTATCTTATATTTGTGTATATGTAAGTATGTGTGCACCTATTGGCATTTCTGGGTTGCTGGATTCTCTAATATCTGTTCTAGGACATCTGAGGCAAAAAGGAAACCCAGGGAGCTCACCACCTTATCTTTCTTTGGTTCCCAGAATCACTTACTGATCTGTCTTTGCTCCACCTTTCCTAGTCCTTTTCTCTAGTTTATATTTTATTTTATTTCTAGTTTATATTTAATGTCTAGGGTTCCTAGTTGTACTTAAAAACAAATTGGGAAAAGAATACATATATTCCTCCTCTCCTGAAGCAGAAATCTAACCGGAATTTTTAAAGTATTATTTCATTGTCTTGTTTCAATGAGAAATCAGAATCTTGCTTTTTAATTCTTTTCTAGAAGCAACTCTTCTTTTTCCCAGTGTTCTGAAATTTCACAATAGGACTTGGTGTACATGTGTTTTCATTTATCAGTGGACCTTTTTCAATCCGACAGTTTATTTCCTTTAGTTCTTGCTTTATTTTGCACTTGTTTTCCTTGTTGTTTTCTCTAATCTTCGGTTCTGCAACTCCTGTTCTTGAATGTTAGGCTTCCCAGATTGGTCCTCTGATTTTCTTATCTATTTTTCCTTTTTTCTCCCTGCTTCCCAGGAGGCAATTTCCTTATACTTATTATTTAACCTGTTAATAGATTTGTTATTTCTGCTATAGTGTTTTTAAATTTTAAGAGCTTTATTATGTTCTCCAAATTTCTCTCAATCTCCTTTTATACTATTTTCTTCTCTTTGAGTACATTAACAATAGTTTTTCTGTACTTTGCCCTACATAATCTTCCTTTTCCTTCCCCAGCTGGTAATCCTTGGCTATCTTCTAATGTTTAAATGGAGGGCACTGATTACTGGTTGAAAACTCTATTCATCTGAATTAGAATTTGTATTTAGTTTTAGGTTTTTTTTTTTTTTTTATTGTTTGATTGTGGTATACTTTACATGTAGTAAAATACAAAGAACTCAGTGCTTTATAGTTTGGCAAGTTTTGACAAATGTATATACCTGGGTGACCAAACCCTAATCAAGTTAAAAGAAAATGTCCATTAATGTTGGACATTGGCTCCTAGGTGTTCTTCCTGATTTCCTTACCCAACATGACTGAATTCCTCACAGAGTCAGCCACTTTCTGATGTTTTGCCAAATAGAATAGTTTTGCCTATTTTTGAGCATCCTCACAGTACACTCCTTTGTGTCTGTCTCGCTTCTTTTGCTTAACAAGATATTTGAGCTGGGCATGTAATCCCAGTTGCTCAGGAGGCTGAATCCAGGAGTATTGCAAGTTCAAAGCCAGCCTCAGCAAATTAGTGAGGCCCTATGCAACTTAGTGAGACCCTGCCTCAAAATAAAAAAAAAAGTAAGATATTTGAGATTCATCCACATTGTACCTATATCTGTGTAGTTCATTCTGTTGTATTGCTGAATAGTATTCCATTGGGTGAATGTACTACATTCTCTTTATCCATTCTTCTGTGATTTAACATTGGGATTATTTTTCATTTTTAGGTAGTTTGTATAAAGTTTTTATAAACATGCTTACCTATTCTTTTTGCAGATATATGCTTTCATTTCTCTTGAGTAAATACTTAGGAGTAGAATTTCTGGGTTGTAAGATAGGCAGTTGTTTATAAAACTACCATACAAATTTTCCATAGTAGTTGTAAACTTTTGTACTACTGTCTGCAATACACAAATTTTCTAGTTGTTCTGTTTCCTTGCTTACATTTTGTCTTTTCAGTCTTTTTCATTTTAGCCATACTGGTGAGGATGTGGTGGTCTTTCCTGTGGTTTTGATTTGTATGTCCTCAATGACTAATGGTGGTGAGCACCTTTCCTAGTGTTTATTAAGTGAAATGTCAGTTCAGATCATTTGCCCATTTTTGTTGGTCATTGTTGTTTTCACTTATTGGTTTGAGTTCTTTATAGTTTTTGGATTCAAGCCCCTTGCCAGATATATGTGCAACAAATATTTTCTCCCAATACTGTAGCTTGCCTGTATATCTTCTAATAGTATTTGAATGATGATTATAAGTTTTAAATCTGATTAAGATCATTTTATCAGTTTTTCTTTTATGGTCTTTTTTTGTGAACTAAGAAATCATTGCCCAAGTTAAAATTTCAAAGATATTTTCTTCTAAATGCCTTATAACTTTAGTTCTTATTTTTGTGTCTATGATACATTTTGAATTAATTTTTATGTATGAGATACTGATCACAGTTATATTTTATTTCTTATGAATAGCTGGCTATTCCAGCACCATCTGATGAAAGGATATTGAACTTGAGCTTTCTTCTGGGGCCATGTGAGTGGACTCCTATATTGGTCTTGAAGTCTTTTCCTTTGGGATGGGTCAGGCTGCCCAGAAAAGGGTTATTTGATTTTCTGCCTAGAGGTTAAGGATCTGGTCCTAGGAACTGAGTTTGGGAGGGGGCTTCTAGTCTTATACTCAGCATTCAGCTTGCATACTTGCTCCCCTCTTTTGAGTCTGGCCCCTGTACAACTGTGATTGACCACCACTAGTCCAGAGACTCTGGAAAATGAGCAACTGAACTTCTCTTAGAACTGAGGAGAGAGGCATTTGTCTGGTTGTGTGAAGTAGGGCAAGGGATCTAGGGATCTAATTTCTCAAATATCATTAAACTCTTGTCTTCCATTATTTAACTACTCTCTCCCAACTTTCTTCAGACTTAGACATACATGGTACCACTAGTTGCATGCCTGCTTAAGTCAGAAGTGCACATGTGAGTTCTCAGTTTCTCCATTATAGGCCTAGAATTCAGCATGCTTAGGTCAGCTGTTTGTTATTGTTTTGTTCTTAGTCTTCTAGCACCTTTTTTCCCCCCTCATTTTCAAGGGTGTTTATATCTATCTTTGCTATTGTTGTCAGTGAGATTTTGAAAGGTAACAGTTTACTACCCTCTTTAGCTATTTAGAAACAACTAGTATGTCTTCAAGTGTCCCCAGAGCTTAACACACTTCCTTAGATGTTATCTAAGCCCTTGTATACCAGCAGTGTGCCTGCTGGGAGGAGGCTGGGAGCGCAGAAATTTGTCCTTACTCCACCGACTGATTCAGAGTCTGTGTTTTAATAAGATCTCCAGGAATTTGTGTGGTCATTGCAGTTAGAGAAGCACGGTAGGTCTTATAATCATTTGATTTAGTTTCACGTAGAGTGGTTGGGTATGCAAAACAGGATGTTTTCTTGCTTTTGACATGAATTTTCAATTTTATTTCTAAATAGTGTTTCTGCCACCCAGTTAGCGGACAAGGTAGAGGAGGCAGTTCTGGAACGTTTGAAACCCCTGTTGGTCAAGGCCCAGGTAATCTAGTTCATCTCCTCTGCTTGTCTTTGGAAGTTCTAAGGTAAAAAGAGTTGCCACAGAGGTAATACTGACCCTTTGTTGGGCCAAGTGTCTCTTTGGTAGCCTGAAGTTGCAGTGCAGATCTCTGCTTGTGGTGCACAGCACAGGGATGGTCCTGGTGGGCCCTCTCTAGATACCTGTAGACTACTGCACACTATTGGTGTGTCCTGTGTTATGGAGAAGGGATACAGATAAGAGGAAGAGAGGAAAGTCTCACTTTTGAGAGAGGTGAGATTTTAATTTGGGGAACAAGCTTTGGTTGCAGTTTGTATTCCTAACCCAATAAATCTATTGGTGATGTTAGTTTTTGGTTTCCTGCTTCCACTCTAATGCTGTCCTCTCTCACCACAGTGATTTGGAATGATTGGTTTTAGGAGAGGGAGATTAGGACACTTCTGTGCATGAACCAGTACTTTCCCGAAGATGAAATAACATGCAGCATCACCAAGAGGTTGTGTCATCCTCCCCTGAACAGTGAGCTAAATTCTACAGCCAGACCCTGGCCAAACCCTACAAATAGAAACCATTGTGTTTGAATGAATAGATGAGGCTACAAAAGAATATTATAGTCTTAAATAGAATGAATACCATCTGGGTCCCTGCACAGACCACTGAACTTTGTATTTCTAGGTTAAGGAATGTTAAATTATTATTGAAGTCCATGGAAACTTCAGGAGTATTGAACTAATGAGATCTTAGTGGTCAAATCATCTAGCCTTCTCATTTTATCATTGAGGAAACTGTGGAACAGAGAAGTTGAATGACTTGCATAAAAGGACACAGCTACTCTGGCAGTGTTTTACAAAGTTGAGGGAGGAAAAAGCATGGGGAGCCAAGAGCAACACATGGCATTTATTTTCATGAAGACAAAGTACTTTAATTGCTGCGAAAACCCTAATACCACTAGAGCTGATAAATAGTTCCACACAGAAGTTATTCTGGTAACAGCATTCATTTGTACTAATATGAGTTGTAAGTTTTTATAATCCATGAATGTATTTGTCTCTTTTAATAGAGAGTTAATTCTTCTGCGGAAGCAAATACTCATTTGAAGGATCGTCCATCATTGAACACAGCAGCAGCCCAGCCTGCAGAGCAGGTGCGTGTTGTTGGTATTCTGGTATTATTACATGATAATGTCTGCAGTCGAAGGAAAATGATATGCAGATTACTTTGCAAACACTACATTATTGTACTCAAGGAGGATGAAAATTATTTTTCATATCTGGCATGTTAATTCTTACAGTGTATATTTAGCATTATGACTTAGATCACCCTTGCAAACAGCACACATAACTCTCAGGAGCCACAGGTTTTTGTCGGTGGCTCTTTCATCTCTCCTTCTGATGACAATGTGGGTGCACTGTGGCCCAGAATGTTGATGACTGTGGCAGAAGAATGGTCGCCCTCATTTCCTTTCTTTCAGCTTCCTTGTGCTCATTACTGGCCTAATTTCCTTTATACTTAGTGCCTAATATTTTTGTTAGGCAAGCATGTTTTGAGTGCCTAATATGTGACCAGTGTCTGGTCTAGCAGAGAGAAAAGAAGGTCCAGGAAAGAAATAAAAACATCTTCTGTTGACATGATCCTCCCTTGTGTAGCCTTGTGTAGGCTAAGGGCTGTGGAATAGAAGGTGCAAGTTGCATTCATTTAGTGTTTGCAGAGGTAGGAAAGATATTTATTGTTTCAGTTAACTCAGAGCAAGTAATGGGCAGAGCAAGTATAAAGACTTCAGAGTTAGAAGGAAGTTGAACTGACATCACCAGCCAGTGACCTTAGGAACAGGAAGAAAGGTTTGGAAAAGATATTCATACCTATTCAAATTACTAGTATTTTATACCATATTTTCAGTCTTTGTAATTATAATTCTCTTTGTGATTATAATTCTCTTGTACCAGTATCTTGTGACCAAATCTCATGGGAGGTGAGACTAAGACTGGAAGTTAAAACCTACATTTGGTCATTACAAAATCAGTTATGCTCTGGTTGGTGTTTTGTGCAGCATAGCCTCTAAATGGTTTTTCCCCTCGCAAAATAATGTGCTCATGTCTAACTTAGGGAGTCAACTCAGTACTGTGTTTTAACATGAAAGGAAAATGTAGTGATTATAAATGCAGATAGTAGAATACACATTTTTGAATATTGCTAGGAATGATCAGCCTTGAACTGTTCTGTAGGCATCAAATAATCTCCAATACAGTTTATTGAAAGGGAAAATTAACTGTCTAGTATTTAGAATTCTGGGCTATTATTATTTTTATTTATTTTTTTGTACTGGGGTTTGAACTCAGAGGCGCTTAACCACTGAGCCATATCCCCAGCTTTTTTTTGTATTTTATTTTGAGACAGGGCCTTGCTGAGTTGTTTAGGGCCTCCCTGAATTGACTTCGAACTTGATCCTCCTGCCTCAACCTCCCAAGCTGCTGGGATTACAGGCATGTACCACCCCACCCTGCAAATTCTGGGCTATTATAAACATCAGAATCATTACTAGGAGTTTTCCAGTTATTAACATCAACAGTCAATGTTTATAAATAACTGGACAAAAATAAACAGAAACAAATTCATGGAAGTTGTCATGATAAAATAGAATTTTCTTTTACTATGTTAACTTATGAAAGAGCTGCGGGACCTTAAACACAAATTCTCAAAATCATTGTCTTTAAAATGGAGAAGGGGCTGCAGTGATAACTCAGTTGGTAGAATGCTTGCCTTGCAAGCACAAGGCCCTGGGTTCAATCCTCAGCACTGCAAAAAAAAAAAAAAAAAAATCAGTCATTGGGCTGGGGCTGTAGCTCAGTGGCAGAGTGCTTGCCTAGCATGAGTGAGGTGCTGGGTTCCATCCTTAGCACCACATTAAAAAAAAAACAAAACAAAAAAAACTAAAACTAAAATTGAGAAGACAGTTTGCTCCATTTTACTTGTATACATAACAAGTAAAATTTCTCTCAGTAGATTTACCTCTAAACAAGATGATCTCTGATACCAGAAGAAAGCTCTTATAAGGGGATGGTGATATCATATTTGTCTCTTACTGCTACTGTTTTTATTAATTAATCCTTCATTTGAAAATTATTTTTCTAAAATGTATGAGGTTTTTGTTTTAGAATTTAAAGTTACATAAGCTTATCACCAAAAATCTAAACAATTAGGAAAAAGTGTAATACGTAAAGTTAAACCTCCACACAAACAGACCATGTGCCATTCTGTATCATGCTTTCTTTATATTTTGTCACTCCTTCCGTGTCAACATATTGACTTCCATTATCTTTTTTAATGGAGCATAGTGTTCTTGGTATTCCATTCTTTATAGATGGAAAATATTGCATGTTCAACACACACACATACATATACATCTTAATTAACCACTTCTGTTTTGTTGGTTATCTCTAGGTTTTTTGGGGGGTTTTTTTGGTAATTTTATAGTGTTTATTCATCTGATTTTTATTTCTTTAACTTTGATTAGGGTTAGACATTTTTTATCTTTATTGGCCATTAATTTGGTTTCTTCTATTAGAAGATTTTTTTTAAATGCTATAGCTGTAACATTTTACTGAGTGGCTTATTTCATGCCAGGCACTGTGCTAAGCATCCCAACATCCAAGGTCCTGTGAAATCTTCTACCTCTGAAATACAAGATTATTATTTCCATAGAACAGATGAGAAGATTGAGGCCCAGAGAGGTTGAGTAAACTTGCCTAAAGTTGCAAACTGATGAGTGGACAACACCAGACTTTAATCCCAAGAGTGTCTCATTCTTTACCCAGCATACATTCTATGCAAGACTTGTATTAGGATCAAGAGGAATATAATACTTGTAGAAATACTTTGAAAATGTTAAGGATACAAAGTTAAGAAAGGCTGGCTAAGTGCTCCCAGATTATAACTACAGAGTTTCGAGCAAAGATAAAAAATTCTGAATTTGGTGATGTTTTGAGTCTTTTATAATATAAAACTATTGACCCAAAAGAAAAGAGGCATATCCTTGAATGTTTGTGATGTGTAAAATACGGTACCTTGTCCTGAATGTAACAGAAGGAAGAGATTTGTTTTACTAATGAACAAAATAGATAATTTATATGGACAATAATGGTATTACTTGATTAATGCTGTTATTTAAATAACTGATGAAAATTGTACTGATGTTAGTGCTTTTGATATTTAGTAACTTTGAGGTTTGTTTTAACATAGAAACTTTACCCGATTGAGCATTATTCTTTTGGTTTATTATTATCAGCAATAATCTTTAAGTTTTTAATCACCTTTCTACCCTTCCTTTCCTTGTTTTATAGGCTATAGCTGTTAATTCTGAATCTATCAATGTTCATCAGATGGATTACTTTTTGGAAGATACTGCTCATGAGCTCTGGGCTATGAGTCATGCTAAGATCTTGGGTTCAGAAACCTTAGCCACCTTGAGAGACAGCAAGGACAGCCCAAATCTGGAGACCATGATGCTCCGAATGGAGGAGATGGAAGTAGGTCTAGGGCTGCTGGTCTGGTTTACTGCTTGGGGCTCACCTCTTCCTTCTTATGCCTCTGGAGCTTAATAAGCCATAGTCACATGGTCCTGCTTTTAATTCTCAGTTGTATTGCCAGCTAAGTGTATGACTTTGTTATAGTCACTTACTCTGTCTAATGAGTAGGGTTTTTAAGGATGAGGTATAAAGCATCAGCATAGAGTCTGACACACACCCCAGTAAGTGATTTTGATGACTATTATCCTCCTAATAGTAATGATTTGTGATTCTAAAAACACTGTGACCATAGACTTTTTCATCCATTAGCTTATAAGGACTATTCAGCTGTCTCTTCTGCCCTTCTATAGTGTAATCCTATCAAATCACAGATAATTTACCTTTAATTTCTAGACTACTACTTATGCTTTTCTTATAAAATTTTAACCCATCCCCTGGATTATTCACAGCAGGAAATTGAGATCCAGTAAGGGAATAAGTGATGTGGCCAAGGTCACAAAAAATTACTAATAGAGCTCAGATAAGAATCCAGTTCTCCTCACATCAAGTTCAACATTTTCTTTTTCATTGTACCATGATTAAATCTCAGTTGGTCTTTGCAGATAAATGGAAGAATTTTTTGTTGATTTTTGAAAATTCTAAGATATGCAGTTTATCTTGATCTTGCATCTAATTTTCCCTTCTTCCCGATAACTTTCCATACCCAAGCTGTCCCAAACAGTAGCTACTAGCCACATGTGCCAATTGAAATGTTAAATAATTAAAAGTAAAGCATATTACAGGACTGGGGATAGCTCAGTTGATAGAGTGCTTGCCTAACATGCATAAGGCCCTGGGTTCAATCCCCAGCACCACCACCCAAAAAAAAGCACATTACAAGTGCTCAATAATTAGTAGCAACTATAATGGATAGGGAACATAACCAATGTTTCTGTCATCCCAACAAGTTCTAATGGGCAGTCCTGGTCTAGACTGCAGTCATGTTAATCACCTTGTTTTATTTTAGACTTCACCTCATGAGCTAATCACTTTTTCACTTTATGAGCTAATCACTTCCTATCCTGGCAGCTACCCATTCCTGGCACTGCATCTGTGTTAATCATGTCTGCAGAACTTTTCTGTCCTTACTAGTTCTGGTTTATAATGAAACTTATTTTTTTCTCATTAATTAAACTTTTTTTTTTTTTTTTAAAGAAATACCAGGAGATAATTCGCCAAAGATATAATAAAATTGTATATGCTGATCCTCATTTATGGATGCAGGAAGAAAGAAATGGTAGGTGTTCCCCCCACTTTTTCCCCCAACATTTTATTCTAAAAAGTTTCAAACATACAGAAAAAATTTACAGAGAATATTCATGTACCACCTTTGAGATTGTAAAATGAATATTTTGCTTATTTTATCTGTATTTTTTATCCCTCTGTCCATCAGTTCATCTTATCTTTGCATTTCAAATGCTTCTTCACATTTCAAAGTTGCCAGATATACTTTACCCCTAATTTTGTGGCATATATATCATCAGCTAGAATTTAATATTTATTTATAGTTTTTTTCTTCTGTGATTTACAATTTACATATAATAAAATGCACAAATTTTAACTGTCATTTGATGGGTTTTAAAAAATGGGTACATGTTTGTTACCGCAACCCCTGTCTAGATATAGCACACATACATCATCACCTCAGAAGGTTTCCGCATGCCCTTCCCAGTCATCTCCCACCTCCAGGCAACCACTGTGCTTTTAAAATCAGTTTTGACTTTTCTAGAATTTCATATAAGTGCCATCATAATATATACTCTTGTCTAGACTCCTTTCATTCAGCATAGTGTTTTATAGCTTTATGTTGCTTATTCTGTTGCCACTGTAACAAATTTAAGTTATTCACAATTTTAATCCAGAAATTTAGTGACTTAAAACAGATTTATCCTCTTCTAGTTCTGGAAGTCAAAAGTCTGAAGTGAGTTTTAAAGGCTGAAATTAAGGTGCTGGGAGGGCTAATTCCTTCTGAAAACTCCAGGGGAAAAATCTTTTCCTTAAATTTCTTGCAGCTGGGCTGGGGATGTAGCTCAGTTGGTAGAGTGCTTGCCTCGTAAGCATAAGGCCCTGGGTTCAATCCCCAGCACCGCCAAAAAAAAAAATTTCTTGCAGTTTCTAAGGCTGTTGGCATTTCTTAACTTGTGGCCTTTGTACTGTCGTCTGTTTTCATTCCCACATTGCCTTTTTCTCTTCTGTAGTCAGATCTAAATTGCTTGTCTGTTATAAGGAATCTTCTGGTCACATTTAAGACTCCAGTAATCCAGGATTCTCTCCTCATCTCAAGATCCTTAACCTGCTGGGTGCAGTGGCACATACCTGTAATCCCAGTGGCTGGTGAGGGTGAGACAGGAGGATTCAGAGTTCAAAGCCTACTTCTGCAACTTATTGAGGTCCTAAGCAACTCAGCAAGACCCCGTCTCAAAATAAAATACAAAAAAGGACTGGGGATGTGGCTCAATGGTGAAGTTCTCCTGGGTTCAATCCCTGGTATCAGGAAAAACAATTATAAAAAGATCTTTAGCTTAATCAAAGTCCTTTTGACTTAGAAGGTAAAATTCACAGGTTCGAGGGATTAGGATTATAGATGTCTTGGGTCAGGTGTGTTTATGCATCCTGCTACACTCAGTAGTTCATTCTCTTGTATTGCTGAGTACTATCCTGTGGTATACAGGTACTGCATCCAGTTTATCCATTTACCTGTGAATCTGCATTTTGTTGCCTCTAGTCTGGGGCTATTAGGAGTAAATATGTTATCAGTATATCCATGGGTAGTCTTTGTATGGACCATGAGTTTTTATTTTTCTCAGATAAATAATCTAAGAGTAGATTTACTAGGTCATATGATAGGTGTATTTAACTTTATTAAAAACTGCCAGACTTTTGCCAAAGAGGCTGTACTATTTTACACTCCTGCCAACATTCTCATCTATATTGAGCTCCAGTTGTTCCTTGCAGCATTTGGTGTTTGTCAGTCTTTTTAATTGTAACCATTCTGGTAGGGGAATAGTGGTCTCTCACTGTAACTTTTATTTCATTTTCCTTATGAATAATGAAATACAGAACCTTTTCAAGAGATTATTAACCATTGGTATAGCATCCTTTATGAATTATCCAACATCTTTTGTCTGATTTTTTTGATTGTAGGAATGCTTTTTGTGTTCTGGATACAAGTTCTTGTCAAATAAATGGGGTTTTTTCAGTTTTTGTTTTTTATATTTTTTACTTTGTTTTTGGTGGTTCTGAGGTCTAAGCCCAAGGCCTTGTAGATGCTGAGCAGATACTCTACCACTGAGCTACATCCTCAGCCCTGTTTTTTAATTTAATAGCTTTAAAGAAAGATAATTCATATAAATGCACCCTTTCTAGGGTAAACAATTCATTAGTTTTTAGTATGTTCAAGTAGTTGTACAAACCATCACTACTTCTTGAATTCCAGAACATTTTCATCACCCCCTAAAAAACCCTATATCTGTTAGCCCTCAGCTAGACTTTTTGCAAATATTTTCCCCCATCTGTGGCTTACCTGCTTTTTTTCTCAAAGGCATTTTTTCTTCTGTGGTTTTTGCTTTCTGTGGTCTAAGGAACCTTTTTCTACCCCTGAGGTTTGAAGATATTCTCTTGTTTTCTTCTAGAAGCTTTTGGGTTTTAGCTTTTATGTTAAGGTCTGTGATCTTTGTTGGATAAAATTTTCCTGTGATTTGAGGTAGAAATTGAAGCCCATTTATTTTTTTCCCTAATGGATTACCACTTGTTCTAGCACCATTTGTTGAAAAGACTTTTGCTTTTCTCTTCCACTTTTCCAAATTCATCCATTTACATTTTGGCCTCAATTGCTAGGTTGCTATCACATTTTGGCTGGGAAATGTTAATCAAATTCTATTTGACTCATGCTTGTCAGTTACTGACTTACTCAGTGAAAGGAGGAGAATAAAATGTGATTAAGTATTACCTTTAAAGAAATCTAAGTACTATTTGTACTATGCTTACTAAGAGACATAAAGGAAATTGGGTGTAAAGAAGGTTTACAACAGCATATATCATATGTAATTATTTTAAAATATGTGTTTGGGGTATTGTCTTAGGAAAAAGTAATCTCCATGTCATTTTTCCCCCTCTGTGTCAGTTTTTTTGACAGAAAGATGAGCCATCCAAATAAAATACTAATGTATGCTTTTTAGGTTTTATGTAATTTTCAAGCACTGGTTTTTGTTGATGTTATTCTCTTTTCCTAACACTCCTCCAGCCTCCATTTGTATCATCACATACCAATCCAGTGATCCTTCAAGGCCCAGCTCATGTGATCTTACTTGTGTAGTGCTTTTCCTTGTATGAGTTAAGCATCCCTAAGCCAAAAATCTGAAGTCCAAAATGAAGTCCAAAGTTTTAAAGTTTTGAATTTTCAGATTAGGGAATGTTTAACTGGTAAAGTCAATGCAGATATTCCAAAATCTCAAAAACTTCTGGTCCCAAGCATTTAGGACAAGGCACATTCAACCTATATCTGTAGTAGAATTTGTTCTCCCTTCCTCCATTTATTTTTGATGAATTCTGATAGCACATTTTAGCATGTTCTATAATGTTAGAGCTATTTGGTAAGATGTCTTATCTCTCCCAACTATGCCACAGATTCTTTGAGGCTGGAGAGTTTGTCAGGGTAGGTCATGTTTCCCTCTTTGCCTACCACAGGCTGGCACAGTGAGACCCTTCTAATTAATGTCTAGTCAATCAGTGGTATTTTAGCATCTTTTCAGGAAACAGGAAAGGGAAATGTTGAAGGGCAATTTGTTTTACTGATGGTTGGCCCTTGGCCACTAAATTAGGTTGCATCATGTAGAGGACAGTCTTGGGAGGACCTGGTGTTCTTTTTCAAGGACAATTTAAATTATTAATCACTATCTAGGACTCTACATAAAGTCTAGGTATACATTGAAAAGGACCTCTTTAGAACAGTGAAAAGTGAAATTAGTTTTTGTATACTTGTAATTCCAGAATCATGAAATCATAAGAATCTTATGTATCCAGTTTATTCTGTTCTGCTTGTTTGACAAAATGTATCACAGAACCAAATTTAAAGTGATTTTTGGGTTGTGCAGTATCTTATCTATACCTCTTATCCTCTGTGTGACCATTGGAAAATTGATTGTGTACTTCTCAATAATATTTTTCAAAAGCTGACTTGTTTAATCTTTCTGTTTGACAGCAAGAAATCATAAGCATATAAAATGAGAGTCAGAGAAAGTTATTGGACATATAGATACTCCCTACCTAAGAAAAGGATAGATTTTCTTCCTATACTTGCAACACACTTAAAATTAGAAATAATCTAAAACGCAAAAGAGCTGTCAAGCCTGCAAGTTTTGGTTAATAAATTAATGTTTTGACTATCATCATGCAGATTTTTTTCCATCCTTGCCCAGAGACAAATTAAATCAGCTAATTAAGTGTTCAGGTATGAGTGTTTTTTTTCTCTTCTTCAGTAATCAAAGCATTTAAAGGTTAAAAAACAAACTTAACTGCAGACTCCTTGAATAGCTGACTGGATCCTATTGGAACCTGCATAGCCTGGGGCCCGCACAGACCTTGTCAAGAAGTCTTCCTCAGAGCTGGCAAAGATTTCCGAAGGAGTCTTAATTCTTAAGACTGATTTTTCATCTGTTTCTCTATAACTTTTAAATTTACCTTTGCATATAAAACGAGCATTCTTTCCCTTTGCACTGCTCTCTGTACCTTGTATGCTTAAGAGGTGATGTGACTTCCTCAAAGGTTGTTGGCACTAGGACAGCTCTAATATGGATATCACCTTTTCCTTACATGTAGTCATTTTATGCTTCTCCTTTTCTAGGCCAGAAAATTCCAACATTAAGTGAAAGTCCTCTGTCTCCTCATCCAATCAGGATCACAAAGACAGCAGCTCACAAGGATCCAGCTGTGAACATCTTGTTAGAAAGGCCCTGCAATGGCAAGTAAGTGGCCAAGATGCTGTTAGCTGGTCTGCTGCTTTCGCTGTCATTAAAGTCCGGATTCTTCCTACATGACAAAGAAGTTCTTTTGAGCAAGATCTTGCAAATTCCAACGGCTCAGTAAAACAGCATGGTTATAGAAAGGCCATTGAGTGTGTTGTATCCTAAGGAGCCCTTCAGCACACAGTACCATGCATCTGGATTTTCATGTTGAGAGCATTACTTTGGTGTATGTGGGTTGTGCTGATATTTACTGCAGGATTTGCTCACAGAATTGCTTTGTGTTAGGAACACTAATGCCTGCAGTGTCGAGGATATTAGTACAGTGAGAAGGAGAACAGTGTCTGGTGATAGGATGTTGAGTTTTGTTTGGTGTGAGAAAGAGAAATGAAGGTGAGTCTTTGGTTATGAAACCACAAGGATAAATTAACAGTTCACCCTTGCTTACTGATGAATTTTGAATGCCTTCATCCTCTTTATTTGTTCTCAGTTCCTTGGATGAAAGTGTGGGAACAGAGGAGAGATCAGAGAAAAGAGAGGTTTCCCTTCCCTCCCTTGCAGAAGATTCCCAACAGAGAGAAGGCCGAACTCCCCTCTTTGTCCCACCTGGTATGCGGCACAGCATTGGTGACTACTGTAGTCGTTTTGAACAGTACCTCCGGATCATAGCTCATGAGGCCATAGGCTCCTTCAACCCATGGCTGATAGCTGAAAGGTCAGTAAAATGTATGTGCCTGTGTTTAGGAACCAAGTGCCAAATTTTAGACTCAGCAAAGCTGGAGACAGGGCCAGCCAAGTTCTCATACCGTGCTTTCGGGCCCTGGAATTCCAGTTGCTTCTAGACAGGCTTTCTCTGCTATGCCTTTTTTCAGATACAGGTGACCATAAAACAGCACAGGCTTTACAACTGCTCTGCCGCTGCCTTTTCCAGTGCAGAGTGTCCTAGCCAGTTCAGGCTGCCATAAAATACTGCAGACTGGGGGACTTAAAACAACAGGAATTTACTTGTCATAGTTCTGGAGGCTTGGAAACCTAAGATCAAGGTGTCTGGTGAGCATCCTCTTCCAGGCTTGCAGATGGTGACCTGCTTGCTATGTCCTTTTATGAGGCAGAGAAAGGAGCTGTGATCTGTCTTCCTCCTCTTATAAACTAACCTCATCACGAGGGCTCCACCTTCATGATCTCATCTAAACCTAATTATCTTCCAAAGGCCCCTGCCATCACATGGGAAGTTAGGGCATCAACACATGAATTTAGGGTGGGGACACAAACATTCAGCCCTTAACATCAACTATAGTATTCAGGAGTCCAGTCAGAGCTGATTTCCTTTTGCTCCTAGTGAGGGTGTTGTCGCATTCGGGAACACAAAATATTGCTAGGCAGGAAACAGTCATGATTATGAAATCTTCATGGTTGAGACAAGTTTGCCTTTGCAAGCAACAAGCCTCTGACTTCACATTGTCATTAACCCTTCTTCTTCTCCAGGTCATCTCACCTGGGAAAAGTAGTTTTATGAATCATAAAACAAGACCCTACGGCTACGAAAGTTAGAAGGTTGGAAGCCTTCTTTTGTTTATGTACATGGCACTTACAAGATATATGTAAATTCATTCTTTAAAAAGGTCCAAAATTTAAATTCCTCATGGGTATGACTTTATTATAAACATGCAAGGTTTTTTTTTTGTCATTGAGATAAATATTATACTATGATTATATTTCTTTCTTAAACAAGTTTTAAACATGTTTTAGGAATTAATAATTGCCTCTTTTTATTTGCCTATTCTTTTCTATATTTATTATCTTTCTGTATATATTACCAACAATTTCTCAATATAATTTTCCTGATTAACAAAAATAGCAGTTAATCCCTGCTTCTCAACCTCAGCCCTCCTTTTTCTCCTTAGACTCTCTTTCCTCCTGTGCTAATCTGGCCCAGCTATTCTTGCAGCCCTGCTCTGTGGCTCTTGTTCTGGAATTTCATCATCAACCTGAGCGTTGAGTTACCCCATCCCCCTCCTGATGTTCTACCCTTGTATTCCTCTTTCTTGGTTTACTCTCTTGTTTTGATGGAGCTTATCCTGCTTTGTGTATTGGAGAAAATTTCTTGAGACAAATTTGAAAGTGGGTACCTTTATATTTGATTGATACTTTGCTGAGTTTAAAATTGTTGGTTTATTTTTTCCAAAGAATATACCTTCCTTCTTTTGTGGGGGTGGAGAATGGATTGTCAGTTTGCTGCCAAGAGTAGGAGTGGAGATCTATCAGGCTACCTGCTGATAGATGCAGATTTTCTTGTTCTATGAGAACAAGAAACTTGGTTTTTGTTCTCAAAATTTTCAACCCTTTTTCTTATTCTCTAATCCCATATCATACTATGCCTTCATGATTCCTGGTACTCTTACTTCCTGAGCCTTTCTGATGTTTTGTGGGATAATCAGCTTCTTTTGCTTGGCATCTCCCTCAAAGGCTCTTAGGTTTCAGTTTCCTCCATGTTTCCTCTGTACTGCTTAATTAGTCATGATTTTTCATGTGTTGCCTTCTGAAAATTTCGGACGTTTCTCACATACTTTGTGTCTCTCTTTTTTTTTTTTTCTTCACAGATGTATATATTTATTTATTTTTATTTTAGTGGGATTTGGGCAGGATCAGGGGGATAATCACTCATATTCAAACCTTGAGTTAACCTGAAGACTTGAGACTGGTCTTTATTGTATGGTAGCCATTGAAGCTTATGAAATCCTTTGTTCTGTGTAACTCTTGTGCACACCTCTTGTGATAGTGCTCTGAAGATTTTCTGGGAGAAGAGAAATAAACTCGACTTGCTTCCATGTGTTCTCTTGTAGACCTGTAGCATACTTATTTTTCTATAACCTGTCTGGATCCCTTAGACTAACCACCATATTGGAAAATCCAAAAGCAAACCCAGGAAGATATACTATTCCTTGTTTGTTCTTACCACCTAATAAAATGATATATTTTGTTCATAATTGTTTTTTTAGATGTAGGGAAAAGTTCTCCCAGTCTATAAGGATAATAAGTTAAAGTGTAAAGGACAGAACTATTAAAAATTATGATTGGATTTTTACAAATGCTTTTTTCTTCTGCCATCATTTCGCCCCAAGTGACAGTGTATCTGAACATTCTAGTTCTGTTGTTTTATTTTGTTTTTTTTTAATCTATCCTGTTTTAATTTCTTGAATGTTCCAAAGATGAAAGTTGCATTGATCAGACCTTGAAAAAGCATCCAAAGGCAGTTGACTTCATCTTGTAGTCTCTAGGGTAAGAGGAAGCTAGCAAAGGATTTTTTTTTTTTTTTTTTTTGTGGTCTTTTAATGTGTGTATTATTCCTTATTCCTGAAGAAAGGTACTGTTCCCATGCTTAGAGGGAGAAGATGATATAAACTGGATGCAAGTAAATGATGAGTTGGAAAAGGAAAGGTATTAGTGTTGTTTTGGGTTTTTGTTGTTGTTGTTGTTGTTTTGGTACTAGGGATTGAGCCCAGGGACACTCAACCACTAAGCCACATCCCCAGCCCTTCTTTATTTTTTATTTTAAGACAGGATCTCATTAAGTTGCTGATACTGGCTTTGAACCTGTGATCTACCTGCCTCAGCCTCCCAAGCCACCGGGATTACAGGCAGAGGTCATTGCACATGGTTATGGTAGTGCTTTTGATAAAAGCAAATTCATAAAGATTCTTGGGTTTTAAAAAGTGAGATTTCTAGTTGAGAGGGACAAATTGAATATATGTATTTATCTCTATTCCCTGTATGTCTGTCCTACTGTTTGTCACTAAAATAAGTAAAAAAGCATAAAACCATCAATGATAGCAAACAAGAATATCAATAAGAATCTGGAAGCCATAAAGCAGTTAAGACAAATGACAAATGATTTAGCAGACCAGAGAAAGAAAGCACCTAGTAGGTGAAACTAAGAACCAAGTTTATCTGTACGAAAGAACCGTAGTAAGACTCAGGAACTAGAAACACCAGATGCTTGTGAAGGCATGGATTAGATGAACCAGAAAATAGGAGGTTTGGTTGAAATTCTTAGTCTTGAAAATGAGCAGACAGAGATGACCAGACATTTGATGAAAGCAATATGTAAGATAACTGATAAAGAGAATTCTGAGGAAGCAGAGAGAATGCAATGAACTGAATAAAAAATTAAAAAACAAATGAATTAATATTCTCAGAGAACTAAATGTAGCTGTTTTATCACAAAACAAGATCAGGATACTATAAAAAATGAACTTTCTGAGAATGATAAATGTCTTAGACACATAGCCAAGTGTGGCACACAACTGTGATCCCAGTGACTTTGGAGACTGAGGCAGGAGAATCACAAGTTTAAGGTCAGCTTCAGCAATTTAGCAAGACCCTGTCTCAGAATAAAAAATTAAAAAAAAAACAAAAAACAAAAAAAACTGAGGTCATAGCTCAGGACTAAAATGCCCCAGAGTTCAATCTTCAGTCTCCCCACCAAAATGTGACTAGTGCAAAAAGAAAGAAAAACATGATAGTTGAAATAAATTCACTAGAAGAATTTAAAGAAAAAAAAAAAAAAAAAAAAGTCAGGCAGCCAAATAAAAAATTAAGGAGCTAGATAATAACAACAAATAAAAATTTAGAGGGTTGTTCTATGAGACCCAGTATCACCCAATATCTGAATAGGAGTTTCAGAATGTGGGAAAAGAGAAATGGGAAATTACTAAAGAAATACTACAAGAGGGGCTGGGGAGATAGCTCAGTCGGTAGAGTGCTTGCCTTGCAAGCACAAGGCCCTGGGTTCGATCCCCAGCACCGCAAAAAAAAAAAAAAAAAAAAATACTACAAGAAAATTTCCCTAAAGACTGTATGTAATCTTTAAATTGAAAGAGTTCATCAATTGTTCACCGTGAGGGAAAAAGGAAATGAATGAATGAATGGATGGATGGAAGGAAGGAACAAAATACACCATGGCACATCATTATGAAAAGGAAATTTGAGCATCCGAGCTTAAGAAGATTACAAAAGATACCAGAGAGTTAAAACTGGATACCTTCAAATAATCAGAAAAGAGAATGACATATTGTTTTCCATAACAACACTGGAAGTTAGAAGATATTTGAACACACTTCCAAAGTATAACCTAGATTTCTGAGCACAGAAGTCTAAATTATCAATAAAGAGTACATTGTCAGGCATACAAAATGTCCAAAAATTTAGTTTCTCTGCACTACTGCATACTAGAGGATGCATGCCACCAATACAAGATGTGCATTAAGAAAAAGGAAGGTTGGGGTTTAGGATGCTTAGACTCCACCATGGAACTCCCAGAAAAATGCAAAAGCCATTTCTAGGAGAAGAATTTTTCAGCAAGCACAAATAGCTCCTGGGCCACATGGGAGCAGAGAGCAATGGACCCCAGGAGCGAGGGAAATGCAGAGTGAAAAAGATTAAAAAAGAACAGATGTTGGAATTATTGAGAGTACCTTTGTGTTTCTTTCATAGTTTGATGAAGACTTAGTGATAGGAATATAAAAGCAAAGCAAGTGTAAAAACAAGGTGATTACCTCTGCTTCTAGTAGTGATACACTTGGTAATTTAGACCACCTCTCCCACTGAGGATAACTATTAATAGAACAGCTGGATTAAAAATAGAACATCCACACTTAGAGACATCAAGAAGTTAACCAGGCCAGAATCCTGGAGAACAGAAGAGACCCAAAGAGGTTAGCCTATCATGTGACACTGGATAGTTAATGCTGGAGGGAGAAAAGCAGCACTTTTGATAGATGATCCAGGTCAGAATCCAGGGGTTGCCAAGGTAAGGCAATTACCCTGGTAAACTTTCCTTATTTTTGACTGAGACCCAGAAATGTTGCATTCTGCAAGTATGGGTGACTCAGATATAAATTGGCATGCTGAGGGACTTCACTCAGCAACAGAATATCTCAGTTCCTGAGGTTCGAATGGAGTGACTCTAAATTTTTACTATCCCCCAGTCTGTAGGCATAAGCAAACAAATTTTCCTTGGAGGAAAATAACATCATTTTAGGACTCAACTTACTTCTACAATTTTCAAATACAGTGTCTGGCATATGGTGAAAAATAACAAGGCAATAAAGAGAAAAGACAATAACAAGAACAGACCCACAGTAGTTCCAGATATTAGAGCTATTTCATAGACATTAAAATAACTGTCTAGTGTGTTCACAGAAATAAAAGGTGCAACTTAGAATTTTGGCAGAGAATTGGGAACTAAAGAAAATATAAATGTACATTCTAGAATGAAAAATTTTATTTCTGAAGTGATAAATTTATTGAATGTGTTCAGTAGCAAATTAGATACAGCAAAAGAGAAAATTAGAGGCTTAGAACATAGGATGGAAGAAAATATCAGAATGATGCATGGAGATACACACAAAAGATGAAAAGTAAAGAAGAGGAGAGGGTAAGGAGCTGGATGTGGTATTGCCTGTAATCCTAGCAACTTGGAAGTCTTATGCAGGAAGATCACAAGTTTGAGACCAACCTCAGCAACTTAGTGAGACCCTGTCCCAAAATAAAAAATTGAAGGACTAGCAATGTAGCTCAATGGTAAAGAGCCCTGGATTTAGTTCCTAGTGCCTCCTATCCCCCACACCTCCCAAAAAAAGGAGGAGGAGGAGGAGGAGGAGGAAGGGACATAGAGGATAAAATAAGGTCTGATATATAGGTTGTTGGCGTCAGAAGGTAAGGAGAGCGAGAAAATAAACAACATCCAAAGAAATAATGACTATCACTTGTTAAAACAGCAAAAGATGTCAAAACATGGATTGAAGAAACTCTAAAAACCCCAAGAAAGAAGAATTAAAGGAAATTCATACTTGGAAAAAATGTGGTATTGTTGAAAATCAAAGACAAAGAAAATCTTAAAATCAGAAGTAGGAGGAAAAAAAGAGAAAAGAAAAAACAGTAGAAGCTAAAACACCTGGCACCTTTTAAAGAAAAGAAAAGAACCACCAATCCAGAGTCCATGAAGTATTTATCAAGAAGGAAGGTGAACTGGGTGTGATGGTGCACACCTGTGATCCCATTGGCTTGGGAGGCTGAGGCAGGAGAATTGCAAGTTCAAGGCCAGCCTCAGCAACTTAGTGAGGCCCTAAGCAACTTAGTGAAACACTGTCTCAAAATATAAAAAAAGTCTTGGGGATGTGGTTTACTGGTTAAGCACCCCTGGGCTCAATCCCCAATACCAAAAAAAAAAAAAAGGAAGGTTCCAAATGAACAAAACCAAAACCAAGACTTTTATTGCTAGTAGACCTTCACTGTGGGAAATATTAACAGGACATCTTCAGGCAGGAAGAAAACAGTCACAGATGGAAGGTTGGAAAATATAGAAAGACATAAATAAAAAGGTAAACATGTAGGTAAATGAATATTTGCTGCATAAACCAGCAATACTGATGTCTTTTGGGTATATATGAGCATGTGATTTAAACTACACAGTAGCAATAGCATTTGAGACATAAGTCTGGTAGGGGATATAAATGGAGTTAGTGTTCTAAGGTTCTTTCATTATCTGGGGAAAACATAAGAATATTAAGCTATGTTAGAAAATGAGTCAAGGATGCTTATAATCTAGGATGACCACTAAACAAGTGTTGGAAAGTGTGTATGATACCCAATTTTGTAGAAAGGGAAAAATGTAATAAAAAAATTGCAAAACCCAAAAGAAGGCAAGGAAGAAGAGAGAATAGAAAATACTTCATATTTTAGTGGTATAACTCAAATATATCAGAATATAATGAAATGAAAAAGGGGCTGGGGGTGTGACTCAGTGGTCTACAGCACTTGCCTGGCCGCCTGAGGCCCTGGGTTTGACCTCCAGTACCACAGGGGTAATAAGCAAAAATAAAACCACTAGGGTGGGAATGGGTAAAAGAGAAGCAGAGTGACACCTTCATGGAACCATGTTCATCCACCTGTATATTCTCCCTAATCAAGGGTGGGGGACACTAACCTGAACTGCAAATAGAAACATGAGCCTAACTGTATTTCATGTAGCTAACATAGTCAATCTAAAGGGGTGAAGGCAGGTAAGAACTCACTGAAGTAACTTTTGAGCACACTGTGTGGGCTGTATACATTATGGCATGTACTGAACCTAATCAGGTAGATTTCTTTTACACAGTGTTATGCAGTAAAAAATTCTAAAACTGCTTTCTCTGTTTTAAGATTGATCAAATAAGTAAGCACAATTTGAACAATGAGAGCAAGGTTTCTGGGGGAAGCCTAAAATGAATCCTCTGAAATGGAATTACAGGTATTCTTATGAATTTAAGTTTTTGATAGATACAAAAATAGATATAGCTTGGCATAGTGGCACACACCTGTGATACCGGTGACTTGGGAGGATGAGGCAGGAGGATTGCAAGTTCAAGGCCAGCCTCAGCAACTAAGCAAGGCCCTAAAGCAACTTAGGGAAACCTTGTTTGAAAATAAAAAATAAGAAAAAGGGCTGGGGATGTGGCTGAGTGGTTAAGGGCCCCCTGGGTTCTATCTCTAGTACCAAAAAAAGAAAGAAAAATAGGGGATATGTGTGTCTTAGTTTGCTGCTGAGAGGGCCTAGGAGCAGAAGCATGGTAGCAATGAGCACACCTGGTACCTAGAACTTGGTTTCTCAGTACTGTGCTCTATGGCTCCTGAGAGAAATGGTTGATTTCAGAACTAGGGCTGCGACTTGGAAATGTAAGGTAATCCCAGAGTCTCATAGTATGCTGCCAGAAAGGAAGTGCTCAAAGAATGATGGGGACATGTTAAGAGGACAGTCAGCCAACTTGAAAGGGTTTTGACTGGGTCAAATCTGGGAAGTTTTTGTGTTGTTTTCTTTTGTTTTTGTGGTGCTGGGGCTCAAACCCAGGGCTATGTGTATGCTAGGTAAGTACTCTACCACTAGCTACATCCTCAGACTTGGGACGTTTGTAAGCATCAAATTAGATAATAGTAATGGATTCCAAAAATGAATATGTAGTGAACTCCCACAAGTAGGAATTCATCAGGCCAAACTGATATGAATAAATGAATACACAAATAAGGGAGACAGGGAAGCTCTTCATTATAGTGGAATGCCAACTATTAAATGGAAAAAGAATGATGAAATTAGGAAAGTTGGATGAGAAAAGGGATATTTAGTCTCATAGTACTTCCCTACAATATACTTATTAATTTACAAAGGGTAGGTAGTAACTTTACAGGGGAGAAACCTGGCAGAGTTACCATAACCAGGTGTTCGGAATCACCATTCATGGTAATGGGACAAGTAGATACTATGGAACACTGAGGGGATACAATCTCCCTCTGTGGCATCTGTTCCAGAAATATGTAGCTAGACACTGATCATAAGCCCACATACAGGGGCATTCTGCAAAAACATAAAGAGACTGAGGAACTGTTTCAGACTAAAGTACACTAAAGACACTTGACAACTAAATGCAGCCCATGATCCTGCACTGAATGCTGGACTAGAAAACACTGTATTTTAAAGGGCATTGTTTGGACATTTGGCAAATTTTGAATAAGGTTTGTAGGTAAGATTAGGTGATCGTTTTGTATGAATGTTAATTTTGCAATTTCTGGAACTGTACCATGGTTATCTAAGAGCATTGTCCGTGTTTCTAGGAAACACACACTGAGTACTTCAGGGATATCACGTCTGCAGTTCACTGTTGAAACAGTTCAGAATAAAAAGAGGGTGTGCAGAGAGAGGGAGCACAGTTTGGAGCCTCCTGCCCCCTCCCAATTAGAGAAGGCACACTCTCCTCTGTCAGGCAGTTAGTCCCAGGTGGATCTAAACTGGGGCTGGTTTGCACTAGTTATTTTCCAGTCACCTCTGGTTTCAGCTATTGAAGGGTGAGGTCCACTCTGTTACAGGCCTCTAGTACACTTTGGGATCTATGCACCATTGTCTTAATATCTAGGAGAGTGAGGCCTTTCATCTTGTTTTTCTTCTTCAAAACTATCTTGGCTCTTAGCCTTTTGAATTTCCATTTAAATTTTAGAATTGACTTGTTAAGTTCCCCAGCTGAGCACCAGAATGGCTCCAGGTTTGGCTGTCCATACCTTAAGCGTGTCGTTTATCTTCCAGCTTTTCAGAAGAGCTGGTAGATGAAGCTCTGGGGGCCGTGGCTGCAGAACTTCAGGATGTGTGTGAAGACTACGCAGAAGCTGTGTTCACCTCAGAATTCCTAGAGGCTGCTACATAAAGGTTCTCAAGGCGAGGCCCCTTGTGTCACACTGGAGAAGAGACGGCACCACGCTTGTGTTTTAGACTACACAAAACCTTTATCTTCAGCTGTACATCCAGGCACAGAAGGTGCTGCCCACCACAGGGAAGGAGATGCCAGTGAGCTCAGCCTCACTTCATGTTCTCTCATTGTCATAGCAATGGTTCTGGAAGTTTATGATGGAATGTGTTAAATTTATCAGTGCTCAGGAAACATGAATTGATTATGACAATATAATATTTTCAGAATGTATAATTTTCCTGTTGGGGTATTATGTTCATTCGTCTGGCTCATTTTGGTGATCACAATGTTTTGAAAGGTAATGGATAAATAAATATGTTTCATGCAGGGATTCAAGCTGCTGTTGAACCCCCAGGTGTCATCAGCGTTAGGGTTGAGTCCCAGCACCTGGCCCATGTTTTTCATCTTTGGCTGTGCCCTGACAAGACACCTGTCCCTCCTGGGTTACAGACTGACGTGGAGCACAGAGTTAGGTCATGCTGCCAAACCTCCGCACTCGTGCAGCTAAAAATGAGACCCCACCAGTGCACAGCAATAAACACAACTGTCTTTAAGATTCAATCCCTAGGTCATTTTTCACATTTTCAGTCCCTCAAAGTCTTTTTATTGCTGTGTTTTGACACATTCTGGTATAAAAAGCTTTCTCTGAATTCAGAGGAAGTTTGAAGACATCAGGAAAGGACCAGGTCTTCTCCTGTGACCGGTGAAGGTATGGAACCCACTGTTTCTGAGAAGGTCAGAACTTTCTGTGTCCACACTGCAGAGCAACCCCATGTGGGAGGAGGGGACAGAGCTGGATAGTGTGAAGACCTCTGGGTTTCCCAAGAGTAAGGAAGACCTATAAGAAACCCAACAGCTTGGTTGTCCAGCGTCTTGTAGGTCATGGTACCCAGGGAAAAGCCTCTGTTATTTTAGAAACTGAATTCAGAAAAAGGAAAGACGTGTGCATAAAAATAAGGCCACTGCCTGGAAAAAACTTCCCTCAATTATTTGCCCGAGACCTGGTGAAAGAAATGTGAAGAACAAGTGGGGTGAGCTACGCCCCAGGGTGTAATGTGACTCCTGTTACAACATGCTCAGGGCTGTCATCTGGGATCTGAAGTGCAAGTATTTCAGGTGATAATTTAAGCTGCTCAATCACACTTATTTGTGCAAAATTGATTTTCATTTAATGTTAATGTTTTCCTCAATTTTATGTAACTTCAGAATGTAAAGAGCTTCAAGGGAATTATAGGTCTGTAATCTGGAGAGTTAAATGTGTGCACTTGAACGGATGGGAGGACCTGTTATTGGTAGTACAAAGTAATTTGTGTGGCAATTTTTACTGTGCTGATTTTTTTAAAAAATAAACTCAATATTTTAAAGTATGCACATGTCTATTTGAAATAATTTACATCTTTTTTTTTTCCACAGGCAAAGTGCGATGTGATTTACAGAAACCATTGAGAATACTTTTGTGTCTGATATGAGAATAGTGGATTATCTGCCACCCCTTCCTCTCCCTCAGAAAAAAAATAAATGATAATAAACACTAACCTCTGTTGAGCACATACTAGAGCCTTGCTCTCAGTGCTTATTACTATTCCCAGTTTACAGATGATTGCACTGAGGCACAGGAGGGGATAATTTTTCAAACAAGCCTGTTTTCCATGGTAGGGTCACAGATTCATTTATTCCCATAAGATAATTGTAGCAATTTGAAATGTTCACTTGAGTGCATGCTCCTACCTGTCCTCTCCAATAAGCATGTCCCAGATACTGTCCTCTGTAACTGTCCCTTTGCTGAACACTTCCTGCTTCAGCCTGAGCTCTAAAGCCTCCTTGCCTTGTTTGAGGATCTTTCCTGCACCAGATAACCTCCTGCCTCTGAGTCACGTGTGTTAGGCCCATACCTGCCTCTGGGTCCAGGTGGCTACTCCATACCCTGGCCCATGGCGAATCTGCAGGCAAACCATTCACCAAACACAAAACAAACTACAAGAAGTAAAAACCTTTATTCAAAAATGGAAGTTGAATCTTTATAAATTTTCCTATTTACAGCCTTCTGGCTATCCCAGCCCTCCAGCGACATTTGCTTTGTTGACAAGCACTGGGCATGTATGGGTCATTCTCTAATTCCCTTCAGTTTTCTCATGACCTGTTTATGTCCTATTTTCAGAAAGGGTCATGCATGAATTTAGTACTTTAATGTTGCATGGGCTGTCCCCAGTTTAGAGATACTAAAATGTGTACATAACATTTAGCACTGTTGCTTGGGTCCAGCTTGGCAGGAGAAAGGACCTGAGCAGTTTCCCAGCCCTGGTCACATTGAACTTTACCTATTTCCGTACTTGCTTCTAGTCTGTTTAGCTCCTTTAGGGCAGGGGGACTCTACCTAGCATGTAGTTGGTGCTCAGCAGATTCTCTTGAATTAATGAAAGAAGGGATCAGGTTTGTACAGAGGCTCAGTATAGCGCACAGAAACTTGCTGACCTTGTGTGACCCTGACACAATGCTGTCTGTAAATATATGGGTCCCATCCCCAAGGTTCTGCCGCCTTTGTAATTGCAACTCCCTCCTCACTCTCTCCCTCCCATGCCACAGTCCTTGTCTCCCTGAGATGGGTGGGTAGACATGGGGAGTGGGCGAGGAGGCATGGCTGCCACACTGTGACCCATGGGCTGAAAGGCCAGAGTAAGGGCCTGAGCCAAGCAAAACCTTAGTGTCTGAGAGGAGCATGCTTTGTCTTAGCAGCTTGGCTGATGAGAATTCCCTGCCACACCTGTCCATCAGGGTGTTGGCCTCACCTTGGGCTCCTGATCATCACAGAAGTGCCTTTTGGAAGGACCCCTTTCTGAGCCAGCTCCTGAGAGAGCAGCAGAAAGGCAGTGGCCTGCTGTATGTCCTTCTCAATATTTGCTACCTCCCTTTCAGCTCTATTAGTCAAGAGCTGAGCACTCTGATCTGTTTCCACACTGGCCTGTGTATAGGCTGGCTGAACCAACAGCGAGGGCCTAGATTGGAAGAACGGCCAGACATCCTGCATGCTTCCTCTCAGGCCCAGGAAAGAAAGCCAAAATGGGACTCAAGTGAACTACATGGATGATCCATCAATATCAGCAACCCTGGCCTAGAGCTCACAGCTCTGAAGGCAGACTGCTGACTGGCTTCTATGAGCAGCTCCTTCCCTCCCCTCCCAGGTCAGCTCTAGAACCAGGATCCCTGTCCCTGTAACACTGGGCTCTGCTCTATGCTTGCTGCTCTACCCACAGTCTCAATTGTGGCTCCAGCCTGAGTGGAGCCTGCTGCCACATCTCCCTGAGCCTGTGCCTACCCTCCTGGATGCCCTTTTCTCTGCTGCCCTTCCTATAATCCCTGTAGCTGTCCTTGTTCCTGTGCCTCATAGACTTTTCTTGAACCAAACCCATTGCATTTCACTTTTTTTTTTTTTTTTTTCTGGTTGAGTATCCATCCAACTGGACTTGCTCTTGTGGCCTTGGGTCCCATCCCTGAGCCTACCTCTCCCCAGCACTCCAGCAGGTGTATCCAGATGGGCATCACCATGTCCTGAAGCCCTGCACCGAGAGACCTCCACCTCCTACCCTCCTCTGAGCCCCGAGCCCTGGCTTTCATGGGGTCTACCATGAGGCTGCTCTCTTCCCTCTCTGTGGACCCTGGGGTAAGGTATTGGTAGCTCCTTGCTTCACCGGTCCCTTCTTGATGCCTCTTGCAACCTCATCACACTTTTTGGGAAGTCCTATTGCTATGCCAGCCTTTTCCTTCTGGTAGTACATTCACTTCCCATGACCCCCTGGTACTTACCATTGTTATCCCTCCCTTCACCCATTCCAATATCTTAAAATCCTTTATGAAGAATCTTTCAGTCTTTCCCAGTGATTTCTGGAGTGCTCTCAATCATCTCCAACCCAACTAGGAGGCCACCCCTGGGAGCCGATGGTGGCTGGGGAGACCCTGCTCACCTCCCACATGGTAGTCTCCAAGAGCCTCTCCTTCATCACAGCCTCAGCTCCCAGCCACTTGGCCCTTTGCTTTCACTGCAGCTCTCTCCCCTTGCCCCTTGTTATGCTCCCCTCTTGGGATCTCAGTGCATTCCCCTATGTACCTCCTTCCTGTCTGCCTCCCTCACCATCCTAGTCGCATTTCCTTCCTGTTCAAATCAGCTTCCAAGGATCCTCACCCCCACCCCCCATGCCACCCCCCACTCCTGGCACAGCTGCATCTTTCGTCTGCCTTCACTGTCTCAGCGAGGTCAACTTTAAGACCTCTCCCTCCTGGACTGCAGTCACCAGGCCTGTACTGAGAAACCCACTGTTCATGCCTGCCACCTGCTGGAGTGGGGCGTTCAGACCCCCAGATCTGTCTATCCATGCCTGGTAGCTCATATGGCTACGGAAGGATTCTAGGGAGCCTCTGGCTCTGAAATGCTCTGGTCAAGGGCAGGGGTTTCCAGAACCTTGGTCACGTGGGCTCTGTCATCTCCCCTGCCCACTGAGCTCCCCAAGCCTGAGCTGCATTTGACTCAGGAAGGCCTCAGCAGAGAACACGTGGGAAATGGAGTCTGGGGACTGTGGAGATGGAGCTGGCCACCGGAACATGTGCAGCCACCATCCTTCAGGGCCCTAGAGGCCTCCCAGGAGCTACAGCCAGCTCACTGAGAGATGGTGCTTTTTAACCATCAGTCTAACATGCCACTTTTGGAGAGTTACCTAGAGGCTGAGAGAAATTATATGAGTACCACCTCACCTTTATCCAGTACCTGACAATTCACAAATGCCTTTAAAAATATACACTCTTCTCTGTAGGTCACAATAGTCATCCCTGCTGTATGTACCAGCAGTAATTCAACTGGTTATGATTTTGAGGCACAAGGTAAGATGCTGTGTGACTTCCATGCCTCAGTTTCCTCATCTGTGAAATGGGGATAAAAATAGTACCCACCATAGTCAATGCGAGCGTTAAAGGATATAGCCATGAAAACACTTAGAGTAGCCCCTGGCAGATAGCAATTGCTCAATAAATGTCAACTATTAGGTTTCCCACGGAGGGCTTCATAGAAGGGAAACTTGGGGAACCCAGCCCTAAGAAGCATAGTCCTGAAATGCTTTCCTTACCTCTTGCTCCCACTGTGTTCTTTCCCACTCAAGATCCTGTGTCTCTCCTTGCCTTGCCCTTCTAACTGGACACTTGGCAGCACTTTTCCTGGTCTTGCCTTTGGCTGCTCCAAGCATCACATCTGGCTCAGTACAGCAGGTCTGCTCGGGCTGTCTAGATCCACGTCCTGCGGGCTGTCTAGATCCACGTCCTGCTCTAGGGCTTCTAGTGCCAACAGAAATTTTTTTTTTTTCTGCGGTACTGGGGATCGAACTCAGGGCCTTGTGCTTGCAAGGCAAGCACTCTACCAGCTGAGCTATCTCCCCAGTCTGCCACCAGAACTGGGTCAGGTCCTTGTGGGGTAGATGCAGTATTGTCCCCCCATTTTACAGATGAAGAAATTGAAGCTTATGGAAATTAAGGGACTTGTTTGGGGCCATACAAAAGCACAATGATACAGCCAGAACTCAATCTGCATCTTTCCACTTCAAGTCTAGTGTCATTTTGTTCTGTCACAGTGGTGTCTTTCTCCCCAGTAGATGATCCTTGGCCTAGAAAATCATAGCAGCTGTCAAATGTAAATGCAATTTTTTTTTTCAAACTGAGGATTTAACCTAGGAGTGCTCTACCAGTGAGCCACATCCCAGTCCTTTTTATTTTTTATTTTGTGACAGGGTCTCACTAAGTTGCTGAAGCTGGTCTGGATATTGTAATCCTCCTGCTTCAGTCTCCCAAATTGCGGGGATTACAGGTATGCGCCACCGCACCTGGCTGTCATCTCCATTTTTAAGTCAGCAAATACTATGGTCCTACTCCATGCCAGGCCCCGTGTTTAGTTCTGGGATTGAGAAGATGCCTAAGATGTACTTCCTCCCCGACACAGCCCAGTACAGTCATCAGGTTAGAGCAGAGCTGCTGCCTCAGTTCTCAGTTTCCATTCACTCCGTACTAATGCACGTTCCGTCATCCCCTACACTCTTGCTAGGGCTGGACCCTGCCCACAGAGTAATGATAATCACTCCACTCCTTGGGTGCTATGTGCTAGGTGCTTTATTTACTCCATTTGGTTCTTATACTAAAACTGAAATGGAGATTATTAACCCATTTTTCAGATGATAGTGAAGTCAAGTGAGGTGGAGATTTTCCATCTAGAAAGTGGTTGTCACAGAGTCTGACTACAAATATTGTGTAGTGGTCCTCCCTGGGGTCCTGGCTGTTGGCTAGCCTTCAGTCTCCTGCTGGGGGCTGGGCTCTACCCTGAAGGTGCAAATAGACTGCAGCCACATACTGCCCTGTGGTCTTACCCATGGCCTTGGCCTGCTGTGCCAGGCAGTGTGTGCTGAACTGGAAGTGATGGTGTCTGCCTGACCCAGGCTGTACCTGGGCTTGCCACACCTGTTGAGTACTATTCTGTAGATGAATTTCTGCCCTTGCCCAGGTCACCCCAGTGTCAACTCTCCACTCTAGTTGCTCCTGACTCCCAAAGGCATCATTCACAGGCAGCCTTCCCCTCGTGGTGACAGAGTGGACACTAGCATCCCAAGCCTGACATTTTTTCCATTTAGCAACCACAGCAAAAGACACCCTGTTTCCCAAGAAGGCCAGCAAATACCCTTGGGTCCCAGTTCCTTCCTTGGCTCTGATTGGCCCAGCTCAGGTAATAAGCAGGCCTTCCATCTAATCCCTTTACTCTGACTGGTCAGATTAGAGTCACATGTCCACCATTGAGATGAAGGTTCAGCGTCACGTCAATGGCATGCACTATATACTGGCCAGCATCTTCCCATAAGACACTGAGGCCTGGTACCTACACCCAAAGGGCAGGCAGACACTGCCAAAGCACATACAAAAGATAGCTCAACCTTAGACTAGGTAATAGGACAAATTTGCATTAACATTGACTTAAGGTGCACACATACTGTGGAAACACAAAGAAAGAATGAAAACGAAGCTGGAGCAGAGGGAAAAGAGAATTCCATGGTTGCACATGGAAAGGAAGGACTCTTTCTACTGAGCACGAGTGGCTGGGTGCTCTTCATGGAGGAGTTGGTTTTTGAATTAGGCCTTGAAAGATAGTTGAGACTCTTAATAATTAAAGGAAGGAAGGACGGGCTCTCTGGGCAGTGGGGACAGCACAGACAAGTCTTGAAGTCTTGAAAGGGCTTGGGGCACAGTGTCATCAAACAGTAAAGGTGCTGGAGGGGTTGAGCCAGAACTGAGACTTCACGCCATCTCAGACCTGACAGGTGACCAGGAGGGCGTCATGAACCAGAGGCGCCTGAGTGAGGTGGTGGGGAGCGGCTTCTATAGTCATGGTTGTCATTCCTCCTGGCAAGGAATTTTGTCCAGCTTCAAGATTTCTTTGAACTGGAGGGAATAGCAGTTTCCTCCACCCTGTCATCCCTCCCTTCCCTTGAAAGCATGATTTGCCCCAGATTGCCCTGTTCAAGCTTTCTAATCTTTATTCTATTTCTAAATGGGGGAGTCTACTGGGAGCCCCAGGCCCTTGCCAAGAGCACCATCTGTATTTAATCAATCCCTCCTCTGAAATCCAATCCGTCATAAATTCCAGTCTCACAATAAACTTGTGGAGAGGTCTGCAGGCACCGGCTTGTATAGTGAATGAGAAACGAATCCCTGCCCAAACTATTGAATCGAGAACAATGGGAATCTGGGGGAGGCACCTACCAGAGGGCAAATATTGAAGGCTGAGCTGGTGACGTGCACACAGCAGAGCCCCTAGGCACTCAGCCTAAGTGCTAGCCCTCCCAGCAAGCCGCCTCTGGCCTCTGCTGGCCTCCTCGCCTTCATTAGCTTTTGGAGATGGATTGTATATCTGCTCAGTGTGACAGAGGAGTCTTGGCAATCCTTAAGGACTTGCAGAATCTCCTCCCAGCCCTCCAATGAGAAGCTGGCAGTCCTCGTCACCACCGTAGGTGACTCTCTGACCAAAATTTACTTTAGCATCAAAAAGAAGGCCCAGGCATGTATGCTATGGTTGCGGGACTAACTGGGCTGTGTGGGAGGGGCCTGGGCTTTTTCCATCAGTGATGATCCCTTCCTGCCCCATTCCAGGTTGGGACTTGACACGGGCAGGGAGGGAACTGCTGTGAGTCTCTGACCTAAGGTATGTGTATCAGAGGCCACCTGGGCCTGGGGGACTAGGATGCTGGCTCACCTCGCCAAAGCTTTTAATTAACTCAGATAATCATTCACAGCTTTAGACATGAACAAGTCCCAGACTCCCCACACTGACTCAGGGGGCCAGTTTCCTATCTGAGTAAAACATCAACTGAAACAGGAGTTCCTGGTATGGTGAAGGATCAGGATCTCTTTAGAAACCTGGCAAAAGCTGTGGACCCTTTCCTCAGAAAACACAAACACATAGGTACACAGCAGGACACATATACACACATATGCACATCTGCACACGTGCATGTAACATACGCATGTGCTTGTATACATGCATGTATGCATACAACACGTACATACATACTTTTGTACATTCATTCACACACATAGTTTCACATCCAGTTTCAGGTGACTCACAATCCCTGGGTCCAGACAAGCCTGAACTGAGTGATTATGATTCCTGGCCCCTCCTCTTTAATACTCTCTGAGGTCGTTTATGTACATAGCAGTGTCCCTGCCACAAAGCATTTTCCAATCCCCAACTCTGAGGTAGACAGAAGAGGATTTATTACCCACTTTTCTGCAGATGAGAACAAAAGCCCAGCGTGAGGTCAGGTCTCACAGGAAATCAGTAGCAGAATTGGGACTAGGCCTCAGACCTTCTAATTCTCATTCTACTCCATACCGTTTCCTCTACTGTTTTTTTTTTTTTTTTAAACCCTTGCTCCTTTTCAATGCAAAAACCAAAAACACCCACTCTCCTCATCAGGAATTTCTAATAATTTTCACTAAAGGGAGGGGAGCAAAAATCTACTTCTCTAAGTTGAGGTTCACTGGTTGTTGGGCTGCGAAGACTTTTGTTAAGTTTCATTTTCGGGAAAGTTTGAAAGAGAATTTGTAATCTGAAAACCTTGCTTGTTCTTATTTTTTCAAAATGAAATGCTGCAATATTGAGACACTGCAAACCACAGCTTGCGGCAACCCCAACACAAAAGCAAATGCAGTCTCTTCCTTCCCTTTCTTTCCAGGTGGGTGTGGCTGATCTGGAAGCCTCCAGCCTCTTCTGTGCAGTCCTGCAGAGGATGCTCCAGAACCCTCTTGCAGGGATGAGTGCCTGGCTCAGCTCATGCCCCACTACACAATAGGCAGTTAAGCTCTCCTGAAGGTTTTGTGGAAACTTAACTTTGGCAGGGCTTTAGGGGTGAGCTTCAGGGGGTTGTTGGGTCCACTCAATGACGATCCTCAGTGTCTTAGTTTGGAATTCACAATGCAACTCTTTGAGAAATTGTCCAGCATTCTCAATGGTCATGTCCATGCAGGACCCACCTCTCCTTTGAAGTTCCTGAATCTTCTTACACCTGAAAGCTGGGACACATTCACAAGTCCCAACCTTGGCCGATCAGGCCTGACTTAAACGAGTGATGTAAAACTAACATTTCTTTCTAACCCCTTCATTGGTTGGGTGTGTGGTGGAGAGAGCAGTCATCAGGCCAAGGTCTTTCTGTGCAAACATGGCTGCTTCATGGCTGGTGGCCCTTTCCGGCTGCCCCAGTTCCTGTCTGCTTTCCAAGTCAGTCCTTGCATCCTCCTTTGAGCCTGTGAGACCCTGATAGACTGCCAGTAAATTCTCTTTTGGCCTCAGAGAGCCTGAATCTATGTCTGTTTCTTGAAGCAATGGGAGGCAAGCAGGGTGCACATGTGTCTTCTTATGGCTGCCGCAAGCAAATGCAATCTGCAGGCCAGCAACACATGGCTGCTTCTCTGGGCAGCAGGGGGTGGAAGGGAGACTCTCATGAGGACACAGGGAGAGAGAGTAGAAGAAACTCCATCCCCACCCTCTCAGGATTCACTCCCAGGTGATCTGAACCTGTCCAAGTTCTCTAACTCTAAACATACCTCACTTTCCTGTCTCTCTATCTGCTCTCTCTTGTAAATTCCATGACTGAAAGTCAAAGCTTCCCCTGAACACATTCCTTTCAGTCTTTGCCTGCCTGCCTTTAGACATGGATTTACATAAAATAACCAGAGGGGATTTCTAGAGCTGCTTCTTCATTCACTAGCAGCCCTTCTGGGCCAGGATGCTTCCTTGATGGACCACTATCCTTCAGCCAGTAATTTAATTGGTACCTGCTTGGCAAAATGTCTCCCACTGAGCGGCTGGGAGAGGGATGTTTCTGTCTGTCTTGTGAAAAGCCCGAGATGCCCGGAGTCCCTGGTGTGTCCTTTTGCTCAGCATGTAATCTAGTATATCTTTAATAAGTGGAGTCAATTCACTTTCAAAACCCTTGTAAAATTCAGCCTTTTAGTCATTTTGACCAGAAGCATTCAAATTGCAATGTGAATAGATAGCCCCAGCAGCAGCCTGGGAGATCTGCCCGGGACACTAGGTTGGCAGCCAGATGAGGAAGCATTGGTGGCCCCAGGAGGCCTCTGCCCAGACAAAAGCAGCTGCATCTGTGCCCTGGAGAATCCTGCTGACTCAGTTCCTTCCCTACCTCTTCGACCTACACCGGTACCTCCCATGGGGATGGGGAAAACCACAGGATCATAGCTATGTTGAAAGGTTCTGGGAAACCTGTGGATCTAGCAGGCAAGTGTCCAGATAAGGTAGGTTGGTAAAAAGGCTAAGGATGCATCTGGAGCTAGTGGCAGAGTCTTAGCCTCTTGGTTCCCTATGTTTTGTTTCTTTTCTCTTCTTCCCTCCAGTGTTAGGCAGAAGCATGGACATTGGAACACTCAGGGTTAAATACTTGTTCTGCCACTTATCCCTTATGAACTGTGGGACCTCAAGAAAAATATGCACCCTCCCTGTGCCTCAGTTTTCTTATCCCTAAAATGGGCATGGTTGTAAGAATGTCTCTCACTGAGAATTAAAAAAGGTAATTCTTGGTTGGGCACAGTGGGGCAGGCCTGTAGTCTCAGAACCCCGGAGGCTGAGGAAGGAGGATTACAAGTTTAAGGCCAGCCTCAGCAATTTAGCAAGGCCCTAAGCAGCTTAGTGAAACCCTGTCTCAAAATAGAAACAAAAACAAAAAAGCCTGAGGAAGTGGCTCAGGAGTGAAGAGAACTCTGGGTTCAATTCCCAGTACCAAAAGAAGAGAAAGGAGAAGGCGAAATGCATGGAAAGCACTTCTAAATACTTTCAAGCACATAGTAGTCACTCAGCAAATATGTTACTGTTATTATTGTCTTTATTTTCATTACATAAAAAAATGTGTTGTTACAGTAGAGAGCAATGGAGCAAATATGTAGAAGAGCTTCCCGAATGGAATAGTTAGGGAACCTGGATGGCCTCTAATATTTCTTCCCTTTGGGCTTCAAATCTTGCACAGGTCTGAAGGTCTTTGTAAAGTCTGGAGGTAGGGGGATGGACTGAATGACCATTTCTTAGCTGCTCCCTCCCCACAATGACTGTGTCCTAGTATTTATTCTGCAACTGCCTGGGTGCCAAGCAGTGTGGGTTCCTCTCTGGGGTTTCAAGACCCACACATTTTGCCATCCTCAAACATAAGGACAGATCTCAGCTCTTCCAAGTGGACCTGCAGCAGCAGCTTTCCTCACATGCTCACGTGTTCAAACTGCCAAGGCCGTTTTTTGTTTTGTTTTGTCTTTGTAGTGTTGGGATGATCAAACTCATGGCTTTTTGGGCTGACTTCAGCTCTGCCTCCTGTGAAGGTTGGTGGGGGTTAGCACTGTGCTCAGACATGGAGGAGAAAGGAGGACTTCTACCCAGGGCTCAGTGAGGCTGCAGTCACTCTGCAGTGTCTGTGGGAGACTCCAGAAGAGGCAGCGGAGCCCTGGGCTACATGTTACATTTGGGTCCTAAAAACTAGGCCAAGTCATCGGGCCTTGGTCTTACCATCCGTCAAAAGCAGGCATTGGTAGAAGGACCTCTCCAGAGAGCTATATGGTGATGAGTTATTTAAGGAAACAGAATGTGCATGCTCCTATGGCCCAACAATTCCAGGGCTGTGTCTGAGCCCCAGAGAATCTGTCTGCAACAGGAACAGGAGAAAAGCAGGAGAGCTTTTGTTGTAGCATCATTTATAACAGGGAGGCAATACCTAGCCTCTCTGAGCTTCAGTTGCCTTATCTGTAAAATGAGAATAGTCACAAGAATATCTCCCTTGTTGTCCCAGGTGCCAGCGGCTTAGGAGGCTGAGGCAAGAGAATTGTGAGTTCAAAGCCAGCCTTAGCAAAAGCAAGGCCCCAAGCAACTCAGTGAGACCCCATCTCTAAATAAAAATATGAAATAGGGCTGGGGAGGTGGCTCAGTTGTCAAGTGCCCCTGAGTTCGATCCCGGGTACTCAAAAAAAAAAAAAAAAAAAAAAAAAAATCCCCCTCATTGTGTTTCTGTTGTGAAACCTCAGTTGTTGGTTAGGATTAGAAAAAAAAAAAAAAGCCAGGTGTAGTGGTGCATGCTTATAATCCCACCTTCTTGGGAGGCTGAGGCGGGAGGACCACAAGTTCAAGTTCAGCTTGTGACCCTGTTCCAATAAAATATTTTTGAAAAGTAAACCCCTGAGCTCGATTCCAGAACTGTAAATAAGTAAATAAATAAATAAATAAAATTAGTTGTATTGTGCAAGGAAAAAAGTATGCAGAAATCAAAAGGAATGAGGCAAATCTACAAATGTCAATGTGGTCGTCCTAAAAGCAATATTAAAAATAATATAAGACAAAGAGAGAAAGGCAAGTACTACCCAATCTCAGTCATGTAGAATCTACAAATGTTGACCTCGTCGAGGTGAAGAGTAGAATGATGTTACCAGAGGCTGGGAAGGGTAGGGAGGGGATGGGTTGAGGTTGGTCCAGGAGTACAAAGCACTGCTAGGAGGAAAGAGCTCTGGTGTTGTACTGCATGGCACAATGAGTATAGGTAACAATAATGTATTACATGTTTTAAAATCTCTACAAGAGAGGATTTTGAATGGTTTTACTACCAAGAGATTGTAAATGTTTGAGGTGATGGTCATGGTAATTACCCTGATTGGGTACATGCATACATATCAAAACAACCATAAATATGTGCCATTATCATTTGTCCATTAAAAATAAAACAAAAATAAAGCTTTGCTGGGCGTAATGGTGTATGCCTGTAATTCCAATAACTTGGGATGAGGCAGGAGGATCACAAGTTCAAAGCTAACCTCAGAAACTCAGCGAGAACCTGTCTCAGAATTAAAAGTGAAAAAAGAAAAAGGGTTGGATATGTAGCTCAGTGGTAAAATCACATGTGGATTCTATACCCAATACAAACAAACAAACAAACAAAAACAAAAACAAAATTTAAAAATATGATATTAAGGGGGAAAGCGAGACACAGACATCTTTTACCACAGGTCCACTATGTGATTCTTTAAAAGTACACACACAAGTAGGTATTGTTCATGTACTCATATCCACAGGAAAAAGCTTTAGAAAGTTGGAAAACATGCAAATTTCAGAGAGGATCCCTGGAGGAGAGGAATGGAGTGGGGTTTGGGGACAAATAAAGGACTATGCCCAGACTGGAAGGAGAAGCCATGAACTGAGAAAAATCCACACCACCACCAAATCCATTGTACAGTTATGTGTATCTTAGGTTAAAACAAAATAACTAAAGATGGTTTGGGCCCCAGATGGTCCCTCAGGATCTTCCACCAATGCTGTTCTGTGTTTCCCTGATACCTGACCAGTATTACCAGAGTCAGAACCAGCTATAGATTGCAGAAGATCAGGGAGAGTAGTGGAGCCTGAGAGGCAAGCTGGACCTGCGGCTAGATCACAAGAGCCAGAATAGCTTGAGATAGTGTAATCCATGCTGATAAAGCCCCATCTATTACATAATCTATTTACATCATCTGATTATGATTTCTTGCCCTTGTTTGATACTGTTGCATTAGTAACCAGGCAATCCCTGCCACCATCCCTCTCCCCTCCCCCACATTTGTCTGTTGCTTCTTCTTTAGTTTCTTACCATCTACAACTGTTTGATTTTCTGAGTTCTGGAATTCGGCATAAATAAACTGGCGTGGGGGGTGGGGGAGGGGGTGGCAGGGAGGCGCCCCAGGGAGGGACCTGGCTGAGGTCAGAGCATCTGAATATCTGAATGTGCTGTTTCTGGGCTTTGGATCCTTAGGAATGTTTGCAGGAGTGCAGATTCAAACAGCCAATCTTGGAGTGAGTTTTAGATTTTACCCAGGTCTAAGTTTTGTTTTAAGTGTAACTTGGAAACAACTGGGCTTGTTTGGGGCCATCTTGACACCACATGAATGCAAAGCACAGTTCCAAATCACGAGCCAGATAAATTTGTGGACATTTCCATGAGCAGGGAGTAGGGGTCCCAACATCTGTCAGTCAGTCACTTATTGGACAGCCTGATTAAGTTCTTTCCCTACTACTCTTAGAGCTGTCTTTCCCTGCCTCCACCTCAACATACCTTTCCTTGAAAGATCTGTCCCTCAGCTTCTCTAGACTCTCCAAAATCCCATCTACCTACACACTCCACTCAGTAAGACAAAGGCAGGCTAAACAGCGATCCATCAAGCAAAATTCAGATTTGAGCCTCTATTCATCTCAGCATCTCAAGTCAAAACTGACTGAGGTCCAGCTGGATGTGGTGGTACATGCCTGTAATCCCAGTGATTTAGGAGGCCAAGGCAGGAGAATCCAGCCTCAGCAATTTAGGGAGGCCCTAAACAACTCAGCAAGGCCCTGTCTCAAAATAAAAAATAAAAAGGGCTGGGGATGTGGCTCAGTGGTTAAACACCCCTGTGTTCGATCCCCAGTATCCAAAACAAATAAACAAACAGACAAAAGGAAACCTGGATGAAATCCAATTCAGGATTCTTCAGGATTCTTCAAACATCTGAAAATGCTGAATACCCATGCTTATGTCTGCTGTCTGGCTTTTGCAGCCCACCCCTATGGGAACAGAGCAAGAATGCATTATAATGTAAAGTGGGACATTCATCTTGGTCTCCTGGGTGGGGGCCTGTCTTGGCTGGGGGTTCTTATGCATGGAAGCCTTCAGTTCCCTCAAGAGGTCTTGACTGATCTCAAGAGAATTTTTCTGCTTCTGCCCACAACCATAAATGGTAATATGGTGGTGTCTCCTTTATGGTACCTTCCCTGAGGCTGAGGCCATGTTTGTTGGTGTAACTACAGAGAATGGGTTCTTGCCAGAGAGGATGGAGACAGGCAGGGTTCTACCCCTTTCCTGGGGATAAAGGCAGAAGTACACACTAGATGTGCCACAGGTATCATTAAGGAAGGAAGAATAAGTGGCCTTGGATGAAAAGGCACATTTTATCCAGGGTCCTGTGCTGGGTAGAACTGGTGGCAGCCCAGGCAAGGAGAGAGTGAGGACAAATTGGTTACTCTCAGAGTTATTGTGGAAGCATCCAAAAAGAACAATTGTGTCAGGAACTGCTTTTGTGACTGCAGGTAGTCCCCATGACTAGAAACAATAACTAAGAGAATTTAAAAACAAAATTATTATTTGGTTTTATTTTTGTGGTAGGGGCACTGGACTCAGGGGCACGCTACCTCTGAACTATATCCCTAGCCCTTTTTTCTTTTGCGGCAGGATCTCACTGAGTTGCCTAGGCTGGCCTTGAACTTGAGATCTTCCTGCCTTAGCCTCTTGAGTAGCTGGGGTTACAGACATGCACCACCAAATATGGCTAACCAACAAACTTTAAAGTATGGGACCCGGTGAGGAGAGGACCCAGAAGACACCTCAGGAAGGGAAGGAGCTGTCAGTGGTCCAGGTGACCGATAGGTAGGAGCTGGGGCAAGGGGCAGGACTAGAGGAGGAAAAGGGCTGTGGAAATCTGGAAACGAGAATGAACACAAGCTGGGAGCTTATGAGAGACTTGTGGAGAAAGGATGTTTGTGTCAGGCCTTAGATCCACTTGTTTGTCCGTGTTCATCTCATCCTCTTGGCTTCAGTCCATGGTCCCAGTTTGTCAAGGTCACTGTGAATGGCCATGTGTCTGTCAGATGGCTCCCCATCCAGTCTGCACAAGCTGCATTACCTCTTATGCAGCTGCTTCTCTCTTGTGAATACCTTTGCAGAACGATGTGATGTGGTCCAAGTCCCACTGGAGGCCTCTTTCCACTGGGGTCCATCCAAGAGTGGACAGGGACATGTCACTTGACCAGGCCATCATCTTGCCCCTGATTATCTCTACTGTCCACAAAGTTGCCATCAGAGAGTTGAGCAGCAGCTGTGCCCAAGCAAAGACCAAGCAGGCACAGCAATGCCCAACTCCACCAGTTGCTGTAACCGTGTCCAAAAAAGAAATGAGCTTGATTTGGCACGAGTGGCTTTCCACAGGGCCATATTGGCTCTTAGAGACCATCATTTACCTTTCCAAGAGTTTGGACACCATCTGTCCAGGACAGATAAAAAGGCCTAGGTATGTCACATTGAGGAGTTGTCCTGCCACCAGCTCCCACTCCCTACCTGCCTGAAGCACCCCATCTGTCCACATCTGTGCCTGTGTCCTTCATGGGAACTGGCAGGATTGGGCCCTGTCCATTTGGTCCAGTTTTTTGGATTTGGGCCTGGGAGCAGCTTGTCACCATGGAGGCAGAAGTAGAATGAACTGTGGTCAGAGAAAAGGGTCTGGGCACCAGGTCTGTGAGAAAGGATTGGGTCTGCAACCTGGACACAGTCGCTCTGGTCAGGGAGAACTGGGAGGCCCAGGAGGCCCTGTATGCCTCCTGCTCTTCCTTCCTCCAGGCATCTGAGGTCAGTGACTCTAAATTGCTAGTTATTCCTTTCTTCAATTAAGGACGATCCTTGTGACGCAGGAAGTTAACTCCCACCAGTTAATCTAATGGCCTTGAGTCCTGATGTGTTTGCTGTGTCTGAAGGGAGGGCCGGAACTGCCTTGGCAGCTGGTAATAGCCAGTGCAGTCAGGAGCTGCCCTGGGGGCTAGGGCCACACTCCCTGTTGGACTCCACATCAACTCTCAGTGCGGGGCCTCACACAGGCCCGCACTGCAGGGAAGGTTTAAAGAGTCCTGGGGGAGTCTGGGTTCTCTTCCCTCCATTGTCTGCTCCATTGTCTTCTCACTTGAGAAATGGGATGGGATGAGTGGACTCAGGAGATGCTTTTTGAAATTCAACTTGGCACTTCCCCTTCACTGCTCCAGCCATCCTCTCCCCAGGCCACTAGTTTAGGGTCTGTGGTAACTAGGAGTATCAGTGCCCACCTATGGAACATTATCTGTAAATAGGGTGTGCTTGCTGAGGTCTGTGTGTGTGAGTGTGCACACATGCACTCATGCAGATGCGTGTACACACACACACACACACACACACAAAGGCTGTGCCAGGAAACTGGGCTGCCGACAGCGTGCAGTCCTTGTTGGCTGCTGTGAGACAAGGGCTAGGGAGGTCAGGCCCAGATGTGTCCTCTGTGGCTGATTTATTGCTTTTCCTGTGGTCAGTGGTCTCCACTGTATCCAATCCTGCACCCACAGAACAGGTGACCAAGCCTGAACATTATACAGGTTTTCAGGCCTCTGAAACTCCCACCTTGGCAAGGAAGGATGAGCATGATGAGGCGCAGTAAGTAGAGGGAGATCAAGTCTGAAACCTAAGCCTGAACTTTTGTAGCCTGTTTCCCTCTGTGTAAATTGGGGATACAATATGCTTCAGAGAGTACTTGAGAGTTAAATAACAGGATATATTCAAAGCCAAGAACATACTACCTGTCCAATAAATATTCATTGCTGTTCCCATTCCAACCCTCACCCCAGGGCTGGGAAAGGGCTACAGGGGTCCAGTCACACTCTCCCTGCTGGTGATCAATGGCTTGTGCTGGGGAATAGCTCTGGATTCCTGATTTCAGAGTTTATGAATTCTATACCTACTGGAGTCTGTGTTGCTATCTGGCTTGGGATCCAGAGTTCTTGGGACTGAGGGGTGACATAGGAGACAAGACTTTCAGAGCTAAAGTAGGACAATCCTTGTCAAACCAGAATGGTTGGGGGATCCTAAGTGAAGCCACATGAGGCACTTTGGACAGAGGACTCTAGAAAGTCTTAGGTTTTTGTTTGTTTGTTTGTTTGTTTGGTCAGGTGTCAGAAGGCACAGTTGAACTCATGGGTGGGTCATACGGGATGCAGATTTCGGCTCAAGTGAGGAAGTACATTCCCATGGATAACTCTATCCAAAGATCAAAGAGCTCTTGCTTGAGGTATTGCACTCTCAGTCTTTGGATATATTCAACCAGCAGTTAAAGGACTGCTGTAAAAGGGATCCTGTAGATGGAGTCAAAGCCTCAGAGGGAGTGCTAGACTAAATGTTCATTGAGGCCCCTTGGAGCCCTGTGTTCAATTTCCATGCAGGAGCTAAGGGTAATCTAGAATCAGGATTATGGTTAGCCCAGCGTTAGAATTAGCTCATGTACCTGGTGGAGTGGGGTGAGGGGGGAGCAATGCCTGGCTGTAGATTGTTTCTGGGTTTTAGCCCAAAACAATTGCTGGGAAGAAAGCAGGTTTCTGGTAAGGTTGCACAGTCCTCTGAGGAGCAGCAGGGAGCCAGACAGCTGGTTTTGGGGGATCTTGTGACCTGCCAATGGCTGGTCAGACATTCTGTGGACCTACAGACCTGGTCTCCTCCTCAGTCAGGGAAAGGCCTGTTCTCCCCTGGGGCCTCCCACCTCAGGGGCATTACCAAAAAATGATTGATCATCTCCAGGTTCCCTGTTGGGGGCTGGACTGTGGATCCCTTGCTGCTGTTAGACAAAACCCATGTCTCCCCAGTCCCCAGGAGGCCTGTTTGCTAGAATGCCTGCATCCCAGATGTGGGAAGTGGAAGGGGGTTACAGTTCACTGCCAGGCCCCTGGGGCCCCTTTGAACTCAGCTCAGCCTGGAATCCCAGGTGGGATTTGCATGTGTCTTACATGTTTCCTTAGAGTTAAAGGCACAGAATTTTTTGAGGCTAGGCTGGACCTTGGAAAGGACCTAGGATCCCCTGGAGTGGGGGAAGGGGCTGATGCAGGGGTCCCTTCTGTCTCCGATCCTGCAGTGACTTCTCTATCGCCTAGGGGAGCCTCTTGCATCCCATGTTCCTCTCACTGTCACTCTCTCCTGCTACCAGGCTCTGGGTCTCTAGTCTGCTCTGAATTTTTTTTTCTCTGAATTTCTTTCTCTCCCCCATGGGTGTTTCTGCCCTAGGAGTATGTGTGTGTCTCTCTCTGGCGCTGTATCTCCGGGTCTTTACGTCCCGGTCCCTCAGTCCGAGTCCCCATCCCCGTCTGGACCGCAGTGTCTTCGACTCGGAATCCGTGTCTCTCGCTCATTCTCTGCTCCGGATCTCTGCGCGGGTCCCGGTCTCAGTCGCGGTCGCCCCTCGGCTGCCACCCCCGGCGCGCTGCGGTGGCCGCGCGGGCCGGAGCGGAGCCGGCTGGAGAGCGGCGGCTGCTGCCCGGGGAGGGGGTGCGGGCCCGCGGGGGCGGCGTTGGGCGCCTTCCTCCGTCAGTCCCTCCCCGGCAGCGCGGGGGGGCCGGCGCGGCCGCCGCTCGGCGCCTTTAAGGGAGCGGGAGGGAGCGGCGAGGCGGCGGCGGCTGCGGTGGCGGCAGCCGAGGCGAGCGGGGCGGGGGCGCGGGGCGCGGCGCTCAGAGTCCGCTCGGGGCCGGAGGCGCGGCGGCGGCCGGGGCCGGGCCCGGGAGCCGCGAGGAGCGCGGGCAGCGCAGCCGGAGCCCGCCGCCCGGGACATGGCCAAGGCGGGCGGTGCAGGTGAGGGCGGGCGCCGGGAGGGCAGGGCCGGTGGCCCTGGGGGAGGGACCCGCGCGTCTTGAGGAGGGGCTGCCGGCCCAGGTGAGCCCCTCGCGCAGGTGGGCGGAGGTTCCGGGAGGGCTGGAGAGGACAGTGACGAGGCCGGACCCCCGGCGCGTGGGAAGGGGGCTCCTCGTGCCCCACGTCCTTCCTGCGCCTCCTCTCACCTCGTGGGACACCACGTCCCCCTCGCTGTAGCCCGCTGGAAAAGGATAGGTCTGCAGCACCCCTGTCCAGTCCGGCTGTTAGAAGCTGTCACCATCCTCCCAAGGCCCTGGGTAGACCCCTGCACGGGGACCGAAGGGGATGTCCCACGGCCGCAGATCCAACCCACGCCCCGAAACGCAAACCAGGACGCGCCCCCCTGTCCTGCCACTCTTTCTATTCAGGACGCGACAACCCCCGCCCCCAGCTCGGTCCGGAGACCCAGATTTCTTTTCAGGCAGGAGGGGTGTTCCGCGCGGCACTGACAGTCCCGCCCCCTCCCCCCACCGACCCCCAGAGGCACAGCCTCAGGTGCGGAGGTCCGAAGGTGGAGTCTCTTCCGGGGTCCCATGGGTGCTGCCCTCCTGCAGGCTCAGGCAATGTAGCCCGTGGTTTGAGGGAGTGGATGTTAGTCATTCGTTCATTCATTCAGCCAGGCGTTCATTCACCAACATCTGCTCAGTGCCAGGCCCCGAGCTGGGTGCTGGGATGAAGAGGAGAGCACACTTAGCCCCTGTTTGCACACTCTGGGCCTCACGGTGCTTTGGGAGGCCCGCTTGAGGAGAGCTTGTGCCCACAGGGCCGGCCATACGGTAGGCGGCAGCAAGCCTGGTCGCAGCCCTGGCTTGTGAGTCCGGTCTGTGAGAAATACCATGAACTCACACCCAACCTGTGACGTTGGCAGGTGCCATGCCTTCCCCAGGGAATAGGCATCGGCCTGGTGTGAACCCTGCTTCTCCTCCCATAAGTGATGACGGTAATGGAATGAGCCTGAATTTACCTGTACACACACTAGGTGTGAACACCACTGAACTGTATGCAAACCTCCCCACCCCTGGAATGCTGCCTGGGATTCTGTGCCAGACACCAGTGTCCCTGTGCATGCCCTGGGCCAATGATTTTAGGTTCCTGAGAATATTCTCCCCTTCTGTCCCTGAGGAATCCTGTCAGGGTGGGGCTGGTTGTGTGAGACACAGCAAGTAAAGAATACATCTAAACACCTCCCTTCTCTCTTCCCTCCCTCTCCCCTCCTGAGGGAGGCACAGTGAGATGACACCAGGGAGGCTGGAAAAGGTTCCATGGCTCCTTTCTCCCTCCACTGAACTTGTGTCCTTCCCCACCTCTTCTCCCCACAAAGGACCCAGGGCAGGGTCTGTGTCCCCATGCACTGCCCCACTCTTTGTGTGTTGCACTGCCTGGATATCAGGAGCGCAAACCACCTGCCAGGGCAAGGCAGGAGCAATAACAGTTAGCAATTACTGCTTGTACTGTGTACTAGGCAATGTGCTAAGCCCTTTACTGCAAAGTGATCCTGGGAGGTAGGAAATGTCACTCTCCTCCTTTTAAAGCACCCAGAAATGGATACTTGGAGAAATAGCTCCCTCAAGTTGGCTCAGAGGGTCTGGGCAGAGCCTGGACTCAAGGCCAAGTCTATTGGACGCTAAGAATTTTTTCCATCAGTGCCCTGATAGGTCATCCCCCTTACTGAATGGGGGTGCCAGTCCCAGGCCCTCTCCTTTGGCCTGTGGGTCCTTCCATCCTGGGCTGAGTCCATGGGAATTTGTACAGTGACAGGTGGGAAGACTGCTCTGCTCCAGGCACTAGTGCCTTGTACTGTTCTTACATTTTGTTTTCCTCCTGCAATTTCATGCTTGGCTCTTTCCCCCAGGGCAGCCCAGACTCCCCACCTCTCTGGACCCAACTGCCTATGATCCCCTTTACCTTACTCAGATGCCACCCACAAGGACTCTTTTGAGACAGATCTCAACAAGATCAGATTACTCTTCTCTTTCTCAGTGCTTCCAGGCAATTTTGCATTTTATAAATGTCTCTTCTTTAGGCTTTGAAACCTCATGAATTGAGAACACTAGTATGTGTGTGGGAATCACATCTCTCCCACTGACCACATCAGTGAAGAAGAGATGGATATGCTTTAGAACGAAGGCAGTCTGGAGATAAGGAGCCCAAGTCCCTCAGCTGGGGAAACTGAGGCCCAAAGAGGGATATTTTACAGAGAAGGGTGACTATTCATTACCGTCTATCTCCATGGGTAGACTGATAGGTAAAATGACCAGGCCTTCACTCTGAGAAGTAGTTCAAAATAAAGGAAGGCTGAAGACTGAGAGTGGAGGCTCTAGGAATCTGGAGTGAGGGGTCTGCTTCCTGACCTGTGGTGTGAGGAGTTTCCTCTAAAAATTGGTCAGTGGAACACCTTCTGAGGGAAGAGATGGGGTGTGGGTCTGAAGGCTACCATGGTAAGACTCCAGATCATCACATTGATTAGTGAATGGAGTTGTGCAGTATACAACCTGAGCATCCAGCCATGGATGTACCAGCTCTGTTAGGAGATCATGAGAAGTAGTTCAAGGACATTCTCATAGCTAGGAGTATCCAGATTTAAGAGAAAATGTAACCAAATTCCAAAAAAGTTGGGATAAATATGCATATAGTAGATCTAAATGAGTTATTAGTTTCCGATCTCTGGATAGATTATAGATAAACATTCAGGAATCAGTATAGTGCCCCCTATCCCGTCAAGTCCTGAGGGGAAGGAAGGAGAGTCCTTGGTTTTGCCCTGTGGATAAAGGAGGAGGGAGACCTACCTTGGAGACAAGTCAGCGATAGAGAGGTGGAGGCCAGGAATGGGGAGGACTTGGGACTCAATTTATAAAAGAAATAATAATTTATGGTATAGGGCTACCCTTGGGGCAGAGGAGGCCAGTGAGTGAGCTCGTTGAAACGGTGAAAGCCAGATGTCTCTGAGAGGGGTCTCAAAGGCTCACAGAGTTTGGACAGAAAGGCAGTAAGGACCATGCTTCCAGGTAGGGGTAAGGGCTTGAGCAAAGGCCAGGAGGCTGGAAGGGAAGGAGCATTTGGGTATGTGTGGCAAGGCTGTTCTTGGGGGTACAGGCAGCAAGAAGTGCCCCAGAAGTGCCCCTGAGGGAAGAATTCTGCCTGGCTTGGTGGTGCCTAGCTCCTAGAGCGCAGAGGGCTAAAAGGAGCTCCAAAGAGCATCGAGGACAGTGACAGGTCCCTCTAGTTGCTTCACAAGAGTTCCTGGGAGGCTGGAGAGAGGCCAACCTAGCGGAGCCACTAGGATTCATTCTGGTACCTGCCAGGCACCCTGCCCCTCCCGTCCCCTGTATCTCCCAGAGGCCCTCTTTCGGCACCCCAGTGACCAGCAGGGGTGTCTGTCACCCTAGGTCAAATCAAATAGGAGACCTTTGTTCTCTGGACTGGGCAGGAATAGAGCAAGCAGCAAGGAGGGTCTGGGAAACTGTTGGGCTGGGGCAGGAATGTTTGGAGAGACTGAGCAGAGTCTGGAGATGGGAGACCATGAGGCTGGGCCTCCCAGGCTGGAGGAACCAGTTTATGCTATTCCCAGGTGTGGCTTCCACTTCTAGGGGAGGAGCTGGCAGCCAGAAAACATTGAACCTAGTAATTTGAGTCAGTAAAATACTGATCCTACAGTGTCAGAGTGGGAGGGACGCTTCCAAATACTCCTGTTCAAAACCCTTTTTAACAAGGGTACACTGAGGTCTAGGAAGTCTAGGTATTGGCCCGAGATCACAGAAAAAAGTTATAGTAGAACTGAGCCTGAACCTGGGTTTCCAGCATCATGGTCTGGACTGTGCTCTACTATTGGGCTCCTTTGGGGTCCTTCTGGAGGTGGGCATGTATCCTCACAGCATCCCAAAGCCAGACTTTCTCCTGAGCCTCTTGCTGTGTGGCTCCCTGGGTCAGGGACCAGAAGCCAGATCTTCCAAAGGAGGACATATTTGGAAGCTTTGGAAAGGGACCAGACTGGAATTCTCTGGTCTCAAAGACAGGGGAGTTGAGGTATGACTCTGAGAAACTACCACACCTCGGATACCTGGCTGGCTTTCCTATCTATCTCAGGGAGGGCATCATCTGCCAGGAGCTGCAGAATCAACTTCTCAGGTACCCAGCAGGAAGCCCTGAGTGCAGATAACAGGTCTTCCTAAACATTTGGCTCCAGAAAGCCTTCCTGGACTTCCCTTGTAGTTGGGAACATTCTGGAGCTTGGATAGGTCAGATGTTCCTGTGCAAAAATGCCTATCCCTATGGAATTACCTGTCATAGCAGATGACCTGGAAGGCCCCAGCTTGAGACTCTTTGCAGTCTCTTGTCCTGGTGGTGGTATCATTGCATAAGCAAGAATGATCCAGCCTGAGGTCCTACTTCCAGCATGTGGCACGTTCTTTTTTCACCCTCATTGGAAGCCCCTGTGCCTTGGCCTGTGTTTGGGAGTCTAGCAGTGGGACACAGAATATGAGGTCATGGCTAGTTGCCCTTGCCCATCTCTTGCTGGGGCCATATCTGGGTCTTATGGGCCAGAAGTTTGATGTTTCCTCACATCCATCATAACATACTGTGATATTTCATGGCTAAAAAGGTTTAGAGACCTTCTGGTCCACCTGTTAAATATGCATTTTGGGAGACCAAGACCAGAAAGGCAAAGGGTTCTTCTCTAAGATCAAGGGCAGGAAGTGTGAACTCCCAGATGCCAATGAGGCTTTGAGGGGTAGGAACATCATAGGAGAACCCAGATGCCTCCTGGGAATTCTCTGAGATGCTAGGCTTACAGGAGGGAAGACAGGTCAGGGTTAGCATCCTGGGAACACTCTGGCTCTTGTAGTAACCCTCAACATGCTTTCCTATATGACTTGACAGCATCTCTGAGGTAGGGTTAATGTTCTTCCAATTTCATGGATGAGAAAACTGAGGCCAGGAGGGCTATGTGCCGGGCTCTAGAGTCACACATAAAGTCAGAGGCAGAGAATTACTGGAATTAGCACATAGGTCTGTTCTACTCTTGCATCCAACATTGCTAGAAGTTAAGTTGTCCAACAAAGCAGACACTGCCTCTGGCACGGGCTGACCTGGAACTGCCCCCAGGTGAGTTTTCTCATTTGTAACAGGGAAAGGGAAAGACGAGTTTGGGGGTCAGGATGAGCTTTGAGTTTTCGGCTGCTCTAACACTGCTCTTTCTTTTCTCCTGGCCTCCCTCACTGCAGCTTTCACTGTGCCAGGAAGGGGCCTCCCCACTCACATTTCTCACCTCACATTGATACTCCTGGCCATGTGGTTAAGGGTGGGAGATGATGAGGGGGCTGAGGACCTGACCTGGGACAGCATGCACCTTCTAGCATTCTGGGTTCCAGTCCATCCCCAGATGTGCAGCCAGGAGTCTTGTGGAAGGGGGTGGCTTGGGCCCCCAGGGGAAGGGCTGGGAGTGGGAGGGGGGAGGAGAGAATGCATAACAAATGAGTTTGGAAATCAAATGAGATCTGAGTTCCCCACCCACTCCTTTAAATCTCTCTACTCTCTCTCTCTTTTAAAATTCTTGTTTTCTAAAGAGAAAGAAAATGCTAAATTGCACCCCCTTTCGCAAACGAATGGGAGCCTTAGTGAGTCACTCCGGAGGTAAATGCCACCTCCAGGGTCTCACGTGTGCCTGCTGCGGAGGCCTCCACAGCTGTGTGGCCACCAGCCCCCACGGGGGTACAAGCGTGGGGAGGGTGGACTGGGAGTCATGTGCCTTTTGCTAGTCTTGGCTCTGGTGGGAGCTGAGTCCCATCAGGGGGGTCAGGCAGGCCAGCCTGCTTCCTCCAGGCTCCCAGAGGGCTGCATCTGTGAGACTGGCACTTGGATGGGGCTGGGCTGAGGCCAGGCTGAGAGCCTGTGTGGCCATGGTTAGGGCTTGCTTTGAGGGTGGGTGTAGGGTGCAGGGTGTGGCATGGTGGGTCTCTGTCTATGGCCGAAGTCTGGGACGGCGTGGGCACATTCAAGGCTCCAGCGGGGCTGAGAGGGGTTGGTCTGTGCCACCTGCTGTCTGGGAGGTTGTCAGGATCTGGCTTCCACTGGAAACCAGAATTCTGGGTCTAGGTGTGCTGATGAGGCCTTTTTCCAGGGCTGGTGGGCAAGAGAGCTGGGAGGAAGACTCGCCAGGGGAAGGGGCTTAGGGAGTGGGATGTGTCCCATTTCTCTCTGGGAGGGTCAGTCTGTTCTCTTGCAGAGCTAGAGCAGGAGAGGCCAGCAAGGAGGTGTTCCACTTCCCAGCTGACCTGGTATTCTGGAGGGAGGGGAAGTAGCCGTCTGTTAGCCGGGGATGCCAAACAAGGGTTGAAAGCAGAAATAGAAACACGCTGGGCTCTGTCTGGGAGGGGCATTGAGTTCTGGTGGATCGAGAGGCCTCTTCTGAGCCGTCTGCTGCTGACGCCGTGTTTGCTCGGCTCTGGGTATTTGCAGAGCACGTCATGTCCTGCCCTCCTGCCCTTCTTGGGGAGAGACTTAGGTGTGTAGGATTTGTGACTGTGTGCACACAGGAACTGAGGACGGGAGGGCTTTGAGCTTGTTCTAGGAGCCTGTCAGCAGCCACCCATTACTCACGCATCTTTGACCTTTGCTGGATTGGTCCAGATCCCCACCCTCCTTGATCAGAACTCCCTTTGGCCCTGGTGGCTCCCCTTCACCCCCCACAAGGCTGATCTCAGCTGAGCAACTCTGGAATCATCCCAGAGTTGCAAAAAAGAGCTATTTTGAGCCTTCCCATTATGGCCTGGCGGTGGTGGGGGGTGTTTATCCCTTGTTGCTTTTTGTTTCCTTCTTGTGTAGTATAATCCAGGATAGTGATGAGAGCATTACCCAGCCCTGCCTCTGGGGCCCTGCTGGCAATTCCTGGCACTGTGATTTGGCACCAAATGGAGGGTCCTGGGGGAAGAGGCAACCTTAGTCCCTATTTTTGGAATCCTGTAGTGGCAGGTGAAACAAACTGTCCATATGGGATAACGTTTCCTTGCTGGGGTTGATGGTGAGTGAGGAGCTGCCCCACTCCATTCCCCTGCTGGTTGCTTCAGGCTGGTCTCATTGAGGTGGTGGTCTCTACTGGACCCTGAAGCATCCTCCAAGGATGTCTAGAATCCCACCCTAGCTTCCCCATCCCCTGGTTTGGTGCCTGGGTCTTGAGTCTGTTGTTCACTCCCTGTAAGGTGGGTCTGGGATGATGATGAGGAGCGCCTTCCTCTGTCCTATCTTCAGGACTGCCCCATGTCTTCCCTGTCCTCCTTGTTGCCCTCCTGAGGAGCTCACAGGTGGCAGAGGCTGTTGGTGCCGCAGTGGTGGATACCTTGGGGAGCTCCCTTTAGGGGGAGGGGAGAGCCTTCTCCTTATGGAGCAAGAGTCTGGTGGGACATAGTGGGGACATCTGGGCCTTGGGAAGATTGTTCCAAAGAATTCAGAACTGTTGGGAGCCTAACTGGCAGAGCAAATGAAGTACAATAGATAGCCAAAACTATTAATCACTAATTATCTCCTAAATAAGGTAATTAATGGGTATTTAAATGGCATATTCATAAGATACCAGCAGGTCTTCAAAAGCACATCTTTTCCAAAGCAACCTATTTGGCCAGCTGGGTCCTGGTTGGAGGCTTGGATTCTAATCTCTTCACCACTGCCCACCCATACTCTTCCTCCTGGAACAGTAGGCAGGTCAGTTTCCTTCTCTGAGTTTCAGTTTTCTCATCTGTAAACAGGGACTGTAAACCCTCCTGGGGCTACGGTAGAGGGTGAAAGGAAGTGAAAGCTGTGGAATTCCCTGGCAATCGTATAACATGTTGTATAGAATTCAGAGGGTTTGCTGTGAAAATATTTCATGCAACCCTTTGGCCATGCTGGGTGCCATCAGTGGCCAGTAGTAGGCTCTGCCTGTGGCTTATCTTGTTGCTTTGTCTATGACTAGGTCAAGGTTGTGTCTGTGGTCAGATTTGTGACTTGGTTGGAAACTGGAATTGTGGCTCATCTGTGGCCAAGATTGTAGCTTGATCTGAGGCCAGGGTTGTGACTCCATCTATGGCTAGCTTAAGGTTTAGACTAGGACTGAAGTCAATGTTTGGGCCATGGCTAGTCTTAGGACCGGAATTGCTGTTAAGATAATTCTGCAGCCTGAATCTCAGTCTCAGTCTTTGAGTGTGTTCCTCATGGACTAATGGACCGGCCTCATTGCCCCTGGAAGCTGATTCTTTGCTGGAGTCTCCAGGATGTCATCTCCAGAGGCTGTGTACTGCAGCAAACAGGCCTTTCCAGGGTTTCTGGTGGTCCCCTGAAACAACCCAGCACACAGCTCATCAGTGGCACATCTAGCATTTTAGGAGATAGTTAGGACTGTTTCTATAGCAACCAACCCCCAACCGTCACTGGTTTCCTTCAATAATGCCTTTTTCTGGAAGTGGCTTCTCCTGTCCTCTCATCCCTCCCTGGGTGACTGTGCAGCCCCTTCAAGACTGAGCATGGGCGGCTGGCCCTGGACTGTTCTGGTCCCTGAACTCACCCTGACCCAGAGAGGAGGTCTGAGGACATGACCTGTGGGATGCTCCTTTGAGAGGAGTCTTCCTGAGATCTCCCCTGGGAAATAGGGTTAGAGCAGGGACTTCATGGAGGGAACAAAGGCCTGGAGAGGAAGAAGAGAAAGGTGGAAGACTGCCCAGGGGCAGCTTGTTGCTGGGGCCCAGACTGGTGGGAGAAGAGGCAGAGAGAGCGCAGGTCCTAGCCTTACGTAGCTCAAGATTTGGGGGACAGGTAAGAGCCCCACAGGAGTTGCAGCGGGAGGAAGGAGGGAGGAATCTTCTCCATGCATATGGGTAAGGGAGAGGAAGGGGTTCATCCTAGGATCCCAAAAGGAAGGAGAGGGGACTGTCCTTGGAAATTTCTCACGTATGAAAGAACCAAAGAAATGTTCTCAGATAATCACGATTTATTATTTAATCAATCCTTTTATAGCACTGATAGAGTACCAGGCACTAGGCTAAACCCTTTCAAATATTCGTTCATTTAGCCCTCATGGCAATCTGGTGTAGTATGGTTATTATCCCCACTTTACAAGGGGCAAACTGAGGCACAGAGTGATTTAGTGTTGTTTACTAAAACCACTAATTGATTGGTAAACTTCAGAGGTGGGATTGGAATTAGGCCAGTAAGAATGGGGCAGTGCTTCCCTTGAGGGAGGAGGAAGGTGGGATCCGTGGAGGAGGAGATCAGCGAGAGTTGAGTTGCCTGAATGTCTGGAGCCTCGCCCAGGCTCTACGAAACTCCACACTCTGCTTCCTGCCTCTGGACCCCTGGGGCCTTCATGCAGAAGTGAGGAGCAGTGAAGTGTGATTCTAAATGTGTGTGCTCTGGGCCCTGCTTGTGCACTTGTGCACGGGACTCTAATTGCCTTTGGGGAGCCCTGGGACCTCCTCATTTCAGATGCATCGACTCTATTGCCAGGAGTTAGACCCAGATGCATGCTTGTAAAACTTGCTATTTCAATATGTGTATGTGTGTGTGTGTGTGTGTGTATGTGTGTGTGTGTGTGAGAGAGAGAGAGAGAGAGAGAGAGAGAGAAAGAGAGAGAGAGAGAGAGAGAGAGAGAGAAAGTGCCCAGCAACCCTGAAACTATACCCTTGCCTCCTTCCTGTCCCCTTCGTCTTCTGTAGCACAGATTGTTCAAATGCAGCACCAGGATGGGGCTTCAGGCAGGGCTTGGCCTGGAGCTGAAGCAGGGGTCACAGCCATGGGCCTGTGGACCAGCAGGTCAGCAGGCGTACCTGCAGACCCAGCACTGTGCACTCCTGGGGCCATGCTCAGAGGAACTTGCTTCTCCATTGAGGTCTGGAAATTGTGTGTGTTCTTTGAGTTTCCCCAGAGCCATGGTTCCCAGCAATCATCCATGTACCCTCCCTTGCCCTGACACACTGGGCTCCTTATTCTTATACAGAAAGTTCTAGATCCAGCTTCCCCTAGAAATACTCCATGGACTGTGGCCCATGTCTCCCTCTCTCTCCTTGCCCTGCTTCAGCCTGGCAAGCTGCCCATCTCCTCCTTTGAGGCACCCCTTCCCCCAGGAAGGCCGCCAGGTTCTCCAACCTGCAGAGTCCCTACCTCTGGGAGGTTTGGTTCACACCTGCTGAGGGCCTGCCATGACAGACATGGCCTGTGTGGAATTTGGTACTAGGGCCAGGCTGCCCTGCTGCTCTGCTCTCCTGTGCTCTGTGCAGGGTGCAGTGCAGGGCTGTGACCCTGGGGATGCCACTCCCAAGGGCAGGGACTGTTCTAGCTCAGCTATGTCCCCCACTCCTTCCTCCTGGGCACCATCTGGCTCAAGGTCTGGTCCAGGAAGAGTCGCCAATGCCTCTGTTCCTCTTTTTGCTGTGCCAGGGCTTTTATCTTTGCAAAATGTCTCTCCCTTCTGACAATGCTCTGAGGCACAGGGTGGTGGCACCCTTTAGGTGGGGATTTGACCCTCAGTGATCAAAATTTGGCTGCCCTGGGATGGGATCCCTGGGATGGGGCAGAGCATTTATAGAAGGCTCCTGTCCATCCGTCTGTCTGCCAGTCTGCCTATTCATGGCCCTGGGAGCCAGAACTGAGATGGGGAAGGAGGGCAGAAGGAGCCAACGATCTGAGCCAGGATCTCTGGCCACGCCCATGCCAGGGAGACCCAGCCCAGGAAAAAACCTAAGAGACCACGCTGGACCTGAGATAGTGGGTAGATAGACCTGGAGAGACAGGGTGGCTCCCACAGTTTTCTATGTAGACAAGCATGAGAAGAAAATTTTGCTTTTTTCTAATCTATACACTTTTTATTTCTTTTTCTTGTCTTATTGCACAAGCAAACAGTCCCAGATTCATGTTAAAAAGACAGTTATGGTACATCTGGATCTGGATAGTGGTAGATCCAGGGCCCAAGGGTGGGAAATTGTTGAACCCATCTATCATGCTGCTAACACTGGTGGTGAGATCAGAAACTTCAAGAGGCTTCTGGGAAGTGTGGGGAGACCCAACTTTGCAGCTAAAGGTGACACATACATCAGTGTTCCCTGTGGCCTTATCCTTTCTGTGTCTCAGAATGTTCTTCTTACTTGACTCCAAACCACAAAGCCTAAGTAAGCTAGGTGTGTGTCTGGGAGTCTGGAGTTTGTGGTGGGCAGGGCAGGAGCAATAGTCACGAGGGCTGTGTTCCTGGGTCATCTGTGCTGTTGTCTCTCTCTAGGAGCTGCTTATGCTCTGGGATGTAGGCTCAGAGCTGGGTGTTGTGACTTGGGGCTGTAGCAGGTTCTCCAAAGACTGTTATAGGCACTTGACCTTGGTTGGGCAGACTGTCTGCCTTTCACTTTTTTATTGACATCTACTGTGTGCCAGATGGACTCCCCAAACATCAGTCAGAGTTAAAGAGTTTCAAGGGGCAGTCTGTGTCAGGTTTCTCATTGTACAGGTGGGGAAACCAAGGGAGGGGCATTGCTGATACAAGCACCCAAGGCTCTGTAGGGACAGGGTATATGTGCCTGGTGACCAGAGCCTAAGCCCCAGGAAAGATGAACCCTGCATGCATGGTGGTTTTACTATTTTTCACTGAAAATACAATTGATTCCAAGATGCACCATTATTTTATATACCTCTGAGAAAGAATAAACAATGCCAATTAAATAACTATATGCCATTCTTTTAAGTCACAATGTCCAATTTCAAAGATGTGTGAAAAATGTGCATCTTAGAACTATTAACATAAGGTAAATTTATAAAATTGATGGTCATATAAAATTATATGTGCAGGGTTAAAATGGGTTTTCCTCTGACTCTTCTTATCAAGTTTCTCTGTAGAGATAATCTTTAGTGACTTTTTCTTTCTTTTCTTTTTTTTTTTTTTTTTTTTTTTTTTAGTACTGGGGATTGAATCAGGGGCACTTAACCACTGAGCCAAATTCCCAATCCTTTTCTATATTTTATTTAGAGACAGGGTCTCGCTGAGTTGTTTAGGGCCTCACTAAATTACTGAGGCTGGCTTTGAACTCTTGATCCTCCTGCCTCAGCCTCCCGAGCCACTGGGATTACAGGCATGTGTCACTGTACCTGGCTTTTAGTGACATTTTGACATGTGCCCTTTTAGACATTTTAATGTACTTGTACGTTTATTTGTATATTTGCTTTGTTAATGCTTGTTACATGCTAGGTGTCATGCTGAGCATTTTTGTTTAATCCCTGTAACAAGCTCATAAGGCAGATATGGGCTATCCCTACATCATAGATCAGGAAGCTGAGGCACAGAGAGGTGAGATTCCTCACTTGACATCACACTGTTTCTAAGAGGTGAGGCCTGAGCTTGAATGTAGGCATTTTAAACCTCAGAGCCTAAGCTCTTAACCAATATGCTGCATATTCCTCAATACGCAGGTGCAATTGTGTATATGTGTGTTTTTAAATGAGATAAAAAAAACCCCACAGTGTTCTGGGACTTCCTTATTCTTTTTCTCCATGGGCATCCTTCCACATCAAATACCTTGAGCTACTTCATTCTTTTAACAGTTGCAAGGGATCCCCTTGTATGGTTATACATGAATATACATAGCTTATCCCCCAGGGATGGACTCTGGGATTTCTGATTTCTTCTGTAATATTACTGGAACACTGAGGCAATCAAGTATATACCTTCATTTTTGAGTACCTCAGGAAAATTACCAGGTTGATTTTCTTTTAACACTTCCATGGTTTTAATTTTTACAATTGGATTTTTTTTTTTGGTATTGGGGTTTGAATCCACTTAACCACTGAGTCACATCTCAGCCCTTTTTTATATTTCATTTAGACACAGGAACTCACTGAGTTGTTTAGGGCCTTGCTAAGTTCCTGAGGCTGGCTTCGAACTTGCGATCCTCCTGCCTCAGCCTCCTGAGCCATTGGGATTACAGGTGTGTGCCCACCATTTACAATCAGATTTTAATCCATTTGTAATGCCCAATATTCCATGCATCTCGGGGGGCATGCAGAGGGGTTCATACATATTTTGGTCCCATGTGAGTCCAAAAATACCTAGTAGAGAATACACAGAGAATGGGGAGGGGGCTCCTGGCCCCAGCTCTGTGCCTGGCCTCTCTCCCCTTGGTCCCAGGGTAGGTGATGGGTTGGGGCAGAGTTCAGGTCCTCTGTGCATCCTTGCTCCTGTCTACTTGGAGGACCCCTCAACTCCATATCCTGGTCTCTGTAGATATGAATAATAGCAGCTGCCACTGCTGAGCTTCCTGAGATCCAGGCACTGAACACATAATATTCTGATCCTGCCAGCTAGGAATTGGTTGTGGTCATGATTTTATAGAGGGGGAAACTAAGACTGCAGATGGAAAGGGAATGGCCTTGCAGGTTGTTAGTGGCAGAGTTCAAACTCGGGTCCTCTTTCTCTTGGTTCTGGAGCTCAGTCCTTGCCTGGCCTACACATGCTGTGTGTGGTGGACTTCTCTAGTGGTCATCAAGATGTCTGGTTCTTCCCTCCTCCACCCTCTTGAAGTTGAGCTTGACAGTGTGACTTCTTTGGCCAATGAAGAATGAGCAGAAGCTTGTCATTTCTGGGCAAAAGTTTAAGAAGTTTAAGATCAGGTGTGATTTTCTGTGTTCTTCTCCCATGCTTTGGCAGACCTTGAAGTTTCATTTTGAGATGAAAGTGATCACGATGAATACAGCCTCTTTCCAACCTACACATGAAAGGAAAAGAAACCATTGTTGTTTTAAGCACCTACTTTGTCAACACAGCTCAACTTATCTTGTGCTGATGGATACACTGGGTAGCCTTGGCTGAGTCTCTTAACTTTCTCCTGCCTCAATTTTTATCTATGCAAACTGTGTCCACTCAATTCCTGCCCTATGGAGCTTTCCCATAGAGGTTTATTTGAGGCTTGAATGAAAGCAGGGCAGTGGGAATGCTCTGTGTGGTCTGAGGCTGTAGAGGGAAAGGGCACAGATTTGCAGGATAGACTGACTCATAATCTGGGGGTGCTCAGGGCTGCCTCCCTCACACCGGGACACAGTCTCAAGCTCAGCTAACATGTGCATTCCCCTTGACAGGTGGCCCTTCCCCGGGCGGCGGTGCCCCCTGGCACCTTCGGAATGTTCTCAACGACTCAGTGGAGAGCTCAGATGATGAATTCTTTGATGCTAGAGGTGAGTGAACTCTATCCTCACACTATTGACTATTTGATCTTTCTAGAAACCCAAGAAAGGATCCCTGCTGGGGTTTAGTATATCCCTTCCCACCCAGACAACATCTCCACACTCTGTACTTGCCCAGTATGTGAGAACCCTGAGTCACACAAACTCTTTGAAATGTTTGCTGAGTCCCTAATGTGTGCCAGGAGCTGGGCCAGTGCACAGGAGACTGTGGTGTCCAGTGGGCATGGCCTGCGTTAGACTAACAGGAAAAGCAGATACCAAACAGTGACACAAAGGAAAATGCAGTCCCTCATGGGGAATGCTGCCATCAGGAGAACAGTGGCAGGTGTTATGAGAGGATGAGAGGAGGGCCTCTGAGTTAGTGTGGGCAGGACAGCTTTCTGCAGAGCCGAGGAGTAGGAGGTGGCTAGGTGAGGAGCTGATGAAAGACTCTTGCAGACAGAGGAGACAGCAGGTGTGGTGGCCCTGGAGTAGGAAAGACTAGGGAACATTGCAGGCTCTGAAGGAAGGCCTGAGTGGAAGGGCAGTGATGAGCAAGGGGGAAAAGGCTGCAGGAGCTGTGGTACTAATGGCAGCAACAGGTCCTTTGAAGATGAGCCTTTAGATGGGAAAAGAGCCAGAGTGTTAGACCATTGCTGTATTTAGGGGAGAAACAATGGGTGGTGGGTGAGGAAATCGACTGTGCCTCCTGGCAGAGCCAGCACACAGACACAGCGAGTTCTAAGCTGGGATGGAAGAACAAGAAGTATTGTAAGCACTGGAGAAAGACACAGCAAATGGGGCAGGCATTTCAGCCAGAGACCAGTGTGAGCAAAACCAGGGGTGTGGGTGCAGCAGGAGGTGAGTCAGTCTGGAATTTAGAAGAGAACACCCTGAACCATGCTCCTTGGGTTGGATGGGAAGGGATAGAAGAACTGATGGCCTGCTCCCCAGCCCCAAAGGGCCCCTAGCTCCCACTCAGCCTGCTTGGCCCCATTCTGAGAAGTCACCATGTTTAGGGTGTTGACTTATTCTGAAATGCGGCCAGTTTTAAAATGCCTGGCAAACAGAATCTTGAAAGACAAGAAAACCATGACTGAGAAGACATCTGAACCCAGAGCAGTACATTTGAGATGTGTCCCAGCCATGCTATCCATTTGTTCCATGATCCCAGGCTGGGCCTCAGTTTCCCTATCAGCTCTGTGCTGTGACTTCCAGTGTGGGGAATACCCCGTTCAGGTGATTTTCAGGGAAGTGTGGTTGGGAGACAGGGAGCTGCCCCTACTCAAACCTCCCCTATTCTTGGCTCTGGGCAGATCCCCTGCACCCACCATGCCAACCCTAAACCAGCCCATTTGGGGTCTTATTTCCTGTCTCTCATTGGTGTCTGATTGGAGTGGCTGCTGGGGCTGAGTTTCTCTATAGCAACTAACCACAGTGTGACAACAACAATTTCAATATTTTGAAGACTTTGGTTTAAAAGATTTCTTGTGGTTCATCAGGGCTCTGTGTTCCCAGCTGACGATGGGTTGCTGCAGGAGGCAGGTGTCTGTGGGTGGCACATGGGTCAGCTCTGTCCTGGGCCCTGCTCACCTGCTTTCCTTGAGAGCAGCTGTGGATCCTTCCTGCTCCCCTCCTTGCTGGCTACTGTCTCCTTCAGCTTCCCTCAGCAGTCTCTGTCCACCCCTTCCCTGATGTCACTGTTCTTTGTGTGGTGAAATTGACCTCTTCCCACACTCATCTTGTCTTGGTGGCCCCTCTTTCACTTCCCTCCCTTTGTCTCATTACCTCCTTCATCTCATTACTTCCTTCCATCCCAGTGGCAGAGGCAGGAGGATTGCAAATTCGAGGCCATCCTCAGTATCTTGGTGAGGTCCTAAGCAACAAAGGGAGACTGGGTCTTAAAAAATAAAAAGGGCAGGCCATGTTGCTCAGTGATGAAATGCCCCAGAGTTCCATCCCCAGCATCAAAAGAAAAAAGAAAAAATGCTCAATGTCATTAATTATTAGGGAAATACAAATCAAAACTGCAAAGGTCTCACATATACCTGTTAAAATGGTTAATTAAAATGACTGACAAAGAGGTGGAAGAATTGGGTCTTTCAAATTTTTCTGGTGGTAATATACAATAGTACAACCATTTTGGAAAGTAGATTACAGTTAATTAAAAAAGTGATCATACTTAGCTAGCAATCCTTCCACTGTTAGGCATTTACTCCAGAAAAAGAGTGCATGTCCATGAACGTTCCCAGCAGCTTTATTTACTCTAGCCCCCAAACAAAAATGAGTGTACATAAGTGACTGAGTGAATAAACAAACAGCAGTACAATAAGAAGGAATGAACTGATCTAGGCAGCAGTATGGACAAATCTCAAAATAATCACATAAAGTGAAATAAGTCAGACTGAAACAGAGCACACACAATGTGTGATCCATTGATATAAAACTCTAGGAAGTGCCAGCTAATCTGTAGTGACAGGAGCAGGTCAGTGGTCCCCTAGGGTGGGAAGTAGTGAGAAGGGATAGAAAAGATGGGAGAAAACTGGGGATGATAGGTACATGTTTGCTCTCTTGATTGGGGTGATGTTTTCACAGGTATTTGCATATGTCAGAACTTACCAAATTGTGCATTTTAAGTGTGCGCAGTTTATCAAATGTCATTATATCTCCATAAGGCTGTTAAAAATGAAATCCCCTCCCCCATATAACATAAAGGGTGTGACAGAGTAATTGGGTGACTGAGGGAGGTTCCCATTGGATCTGGCCCTGAATAGAGAGCTGAATAATAAGAACTGAGCCACTTGAGGATCTGGGGGAAGGGTGTTTGGTGCAGCAGAGAGCTTTTACAGCATCTTTGGGAGATATCAGGAAGGCTGGGATGGTGAGCAAGGAGGAGCCTGCTTAGTGCTGCTGGTTCACTGTTTGTGGAGGGAAGTCAGCATTTTGAAGATGTGCTTTTCTGCCCATGCTCAGGCTGGCCAGATTTCTCTGTCCCAGTCCTGGAAGAGGGCAGATACTCATAAGTCAGAATCTATTGTCCAAGATGGACCTGCCAAAGGGAATTGTGTCTGGACCTTGAGTAACTGAGGTCCTCATTGTGTGTGATGAAGACTGCCGAGTGACAGTTATCTTGGCTGGAAACCATGAATAAGAGCAACTTAGTAGGCCAAGGATAGAAGGATAGACATCTCAGATTTCATAGGTATCCTGTCCGAGAGGAAATGAAAATGTCCTTTGGAGTCTCCATCCCTAAAAGGGTGCAAAGTTGAATGTGATGCAAGCAGCCACCATGGTACTTGATGAATTTATGTGGGGTATGATTGGATATGTCAAGCATGGGTCATGGTGTGGTCTGCTTCTATAGCAAATGTATATCTTCCTCTAGAAAAGATCAGGTGCATCCTTAACTATAATCTTCTACTGAGAAGTAGAAGTATAGAGACCACTCCAATTAGAGTCCTAAAGTCATCAAAGATCTAGGTATAAACAAAAGCTATTACCAAGAACTTGACTGTTAGAAGATAGTCTTAGGGGAAGTTCACTGAACTAGCAGCAGAAGATCTGAATTCTTGGCCTGGCCTTATCTGTGAGGTTCTTTTTGACCATGGACCAGTTAAACAGTGATGTGTCTGAAAAACAAAGATGCCAGACTTCACCTTGAAGGCTCTTTGCAGCTCTAAATACTTCATGGGGCACCCAAATGACCTTGCAAAGCTCTGTTGGCCAGAACACCCAGGCCCATTCCCTCAATTTGGTTTTCCTCATAATCATCTAAATAGCAACTTTTCCTCCATGAACATACACAAGAAAGATCGCAGGGTGAGCAATAGGGGAGGGTGGTGGTGGTGGTGGTAGTAGAGTTGGGTTTATTTTCAGGGTATATCTGGGTAGCTCAACCGAGAGCAAAGCATGGGACTCCCTCCTTCAGTAGGATAGGGGAATTCTCCAGGTTGGGAAACTTCTGCTTTTACCCCTGTCTCCTGTCTCCTCTGTTTTCTTGCTCTTGGTGCTCTGTGCTGGCTGATTCTCCCCTTTCCTGTCAAGAAGGAGACTGGGGCCTGAGGAGCTGGATGCTGGTGGCATAGTCTCATGGCTCTAACATTCTGGTTTCCCATAGCAACCAGGAAAGGAAGGTGGTGTAGGGATAAGTTATCCCATTTTACAGACAACCAAGTTGGTTCTCTTAGAGAATGAGGGGCACAGTCCTGGTCTTCTCCTCCCAAACAGGGCTTTTGTTATGATCACACAGCTTCCTGGGGTGGGTTCCAAGTGGACAAAAGAGGGGAGTAGAAAAAGTAGTTATTACTTTGTCACAGTAGTGCCATGATAGCCTCTGTCTGATCTCAGACGACTCTTGACTCCTCCTCTGGAAAACAGTAGGTGTAGAATGGGTTGTCTCTTGGGTAGAGAGGAAGGAAGTCACTGTGGGAAGCAGGGTGATTATTTCTGAGCAAAGGAGCCATCGCAAGCCAGGTGTGGTGGCGCATACCTGTAATCCCAGCAGCTCAGGAGACTGAGGCAGGAGAATCTCAAGTTCAAAGTCAGCCTCAGCAAAAGTAAGGCCCTAAGCAACTCAGTGAGACCCTGTCTCTCAATAAAATACAAAACAGGACTGGGGATGCTGCTCAGTGGTTGAGTGCTCCTGAGTTCAATCCCCGGTTACTGCCCCCGCCTAAAAAACAAAGAAGCTGTCACAGAAACCAATCACCCTGCCCTCCCTGCCTTTCCCCCACTGTGGGAGGGGAAGTGGAGAAGAGAATGCCATGGTGCCAGTCCCAACGGTTTCTGGGGATGGGCTGAATGGCAGCTGCCACCATGTGATGAAGAGAGAGTGGTGGCCATGACTGTGGATGGGGTGTTGTTATGGTGCACAGTGAAGATGGGCAATCTTTTTTGTTGTTGTTGTACTAGAGATTTAACCCAGGGGTGCTTTACCACTATACTATATCCTCAGCCTTTTTTGTTCTGACACAGGGTCTCACTAAGTTGCTTAAGGTGTCGGTGAGTTACTGAGGCTGGTCTTGAGCTTGCTATCCTCCTATCTCAGGCTCCAGAGCTGCTGGGATTATAGGTATGCCCCACTGGCCCAGAAAGGTGAGCAATCTTGTAACCCAGGGGCCTCTGGGCATGTACTTCTAGGTCCTTGGACAGATTGTTGTTGAGGGTCTGATAATAAATGGTATTGATGGGTCATCTGGAGGAGGTGATCAAGCCCTTGGCTCCAGGAACTAGATGCGAAGGCTACCTTGCCTAGGATGAGGATTCTTCCTAAGTTCTATAAATCCTGCAGGAACGAAGGCCCCCAGGCAGGCAGGAAGGCTTTCCCGACAGCATTGGAGGTGGTGCTTAAAGGACACATGCAGGCTTTGGCAAGGGACAGTCAGGCTGAGGCCAAAGCCAGAATTATGGTGAGGGTGGGTGACGCTCAGCCTGCAGCTTAGTCTGGGCAGGGGCTGGAGCTCATGGCGGGGGTGACATAGATGCTGAAACCACATCCATACCCAGAGGTCACCATGAGATAATTAGAATGAAGGGAGCAGCCATCAGAAGACAAAAGGCTAAGTCAGTAACCAGGACAGTTATCTAGATGTGCCCTCTGTGGCCTTAGTGTGTCCTGTGGGGAGGCAGCACGGCAAGAAGGAAAGTAGATCAAGGCTCAGAGCTGAGCCATGCAGAACCCTTTGCCTGAATGACTCCAAAAGGAGCCATTCTGGTTGCTGCTTCTCTCTCTCTCTCTCTCTCTCTCTCTCTGTGTGTGCGTGTGTGTGTGTGTGTGTGTGTGTGTGTGTGTGTTGTCACCATCACTCAGGGGAAAAGCCCATTGTTTTCAGAGTAAAGATCTGAAGGCTGAATGCAGAGAGTGGGTACAGGTGAGAGGCCCAGTCGGGGAGAGAGAGGTGGGAAAGAAAGCGTATTAGAAGGATGGGTCTTGGAACAGCTGGAGAGACAGGGATGGAGTGGAGGGGTAGAGAGAGGGAGAAAGCCAGGAAAGATGTGAGAGTGCAGAAAGGAGAAGAAGCAAGAGGGAAAGAGGGACACACACACACACACACACACACACACACACACACACACACAGAAGGAAGCAGAGAGTTAAGAGAGACACTGACCCAGTCAAAGACAGTGAGGGAGATTAAGAAAGAGGCTTATCTACCCAGAGAAAATGAAAGACCCAGAGGGAGGAGAAAGGGACAGATACTGAGATGAAGGGAGCAGAGAAAGGTTGTCCAGAAAGGGGGACAGATGTGGCAGAGAGCATAGGGGAGCCCAAGAGAGACAAAGACAAATGCAAAAACCAGGAGAGATGGAGACCCATGGGAAGGGATCCAAAGAGATCAGATCTGAGGAAGGCAGGGCAGGAGAGAATCATGCTGAGTCTGTGGGAGAAAGAGATTTAATAGAAGACCACACAGAAGAGGGAGAGATGGAGCTGGGTCATATACAGAATGAGGAAGAGACAGGAAGGAGGCCAGGGCCATAGGGAAGTAGACACATTCCATGCTCCACAGCCCTGCCAGACCCCACAGTGTTCTGATGGCTTTGTATTCACCTCTGGGAGAGGACTTACAGCATTGTAGACAACACAGGGCTAGTGTGTGCTGAGTTAGACCTGGAGCCAGGTCATCTCATCTTATTATGTCTGAGTTATTTATTATTATGTCCTTAACATGACTAGCTTCCTGCAGGATGGAGGTCATATCTCACAGGGCACACAGTAGGTGCTCAAGAATCCATTTGCTGTAGAAAGGATGTTGGAATGAAAAACTGAATAGTTTCTTGTTGGGTAACTGAGTCAGGAAACAGAGAATTTTAGTTGGGTTACAGGCTGGCTACCCTGCTCTGGAGTAGGGGCATAATATCATAGGGAGAGACGATGGTGTGACTGGAATTAAGACTGAGCATTGTGGTCCAACACCACATGCTGGTGGCAGTGGTGGTGATGTGACAGCGGTATCATGTATCATATTACCTCTGAGCTCTTCCAGTGCGCTCAGCACTTTTTGAACACATTGTCTCATCTCATTGAATCCTCACATAGTCCTATTATGTAGGCACACCTCTGATACCATTTTGTAGATGAGGAAACTAAGGCTTAGCATGTGGAAATGACTTGTCTAAGGTCACATAACTGGCAAACAGTGGATCTGGGATCAATCTCACACCAGAACTGAGCTTTTAACTATATTACTATTCTGCTTCCCCAAGAATAATACCATCTTATATTTATGTACAACATTTTGGCTTGTGTACTTTTTCAAAATTTATTGTAATTTTGGTCCCCATGATAGCTTGCTAGAAAGGGAGAGATAGAGTTGTTATTGCCATTTAAGGGATAAGAAAAACAGAAGAGTGTCAGAGGGAGGCAAGCAAAAGCACAAAGCTCATGGGTCTCAGAGTCTGCTCAGGAACCTGATCAGAGCTCTCCCCAAGTGCATATGCTGCTTGTAGGTGTGTATACCAGCCCCCAGATGGAGCACATCAGATTCAGGATACTTTTGAGTGTACATGTAGTGCTTGGTTGGTGTTGGGAAGTCAATACATGATGTCTAGGGCAGGCTCCCGGGAGGTCAGGATTTCAGGACTCTTGAAATAGCATATTCGAGCTTGAATCCTTGCTTTAACCAGTGACCTTGGGCAAGAATTACTCAACTCCTCTGTGCCTGTTTCCTTGTCTATAAAATAAAGATAATAATAATTGTTCCTTTTTAGTGTTTCTGTGAGATTGAGTTAATATTTAGAAATCACTCATATGAATTTCAATGTGTAGTAAGGATTTTATAAAAGTTGGTAAATCAGTCAAATAAATAAAACAAGGCAGGAGGAGGTGTACCAGCCAGAAATGAGATCTGGATTACTGAACTCTAGAGTGGTTCAGAACACTGGACAGCTCCCAGTGCTTCAGTTCCACCATATTGGTTCTGTTTGCTGGACCCTCTATTCTCCCTCTCCTTCTCCCTCCTCCTCTCCCTTCCCTTCCCCCTACCTCCCCTCCATTCCTCCTCCTCCTTCTTATTCTTCCTGTAATACTGGTGATTGAAGTCAGGGGTACTCTACCACTGAGCTACATCCCAGCCTTTATTTATTTATTTATTTATCTATTTTTGGTACCAGGGATTTAATCCAGGGGTGCTTAACCACTGAGCCATATACCCAGTCCTTTTTATATTTTATTTTGAGACAGGGTATCACTAAATTTCTTAGGGCCTCACTAAGTTGCTGAGGCTGGTCTTGAACTTGTGATCCTCCTGCTTCAGTCTCCTGAGTCACTGAGATTACAGGCTTGAACCTCCTCTCCTAGCATCCCTTTATTCTTAACTATAATGAGTTTGGGAATTCTCCTCAACAGCCTTTGATGTCTGTTCTTTGAAGGAGGGTACAAATCTTTCCTCAAGGAAGGCCTGTATCTTTGGAGAAAACCCTTTCCTATGGATCTGTTCTTGAGGAAATCTCTCTTTAGGAAAGGGACTGTACCATGTGTGCAGTGGGAGGGGCTGTGTTCAGTGTGGTTGGGGGATTCAGCCCCACTGCTTCCTCCCAGAGTTATCACTAAATTCAGACAGGGAAAGATCAGGGATAGAGATGGATCTGAGGAGAGAAATGGGAGAACGAAAGCATTAGAAGGTTCACAAAGTCCAGATGGGGGCTAAGGGTTCCACATAGACTTAGACTTGCTTAGAACCAGGATGTTTCTGCTCTCCCTTCAATCCAGAGCTTCTCCTGTCCCCCTCAAACCCTGATTCACTCATATCCTGCTGGTGGGTTACTTCTCATTTGACAAAATACCACCTGGCTCTCATCTCAGAGCACCTCCTATGCACCAAGATCTTTACACCCATTATCTTATTTAATCCTTACAAGAACTTGATAAGCTGGTGACCTGTCCCATTTTACTTATAGGAAAACTGAGGCTCAGAAAAGACAAATGACATTCCCAAACAAAAACTGCTGGAAAGTGACAAACTTTCTGCCTTTCAGAAAGTTTGAAATACTACTCTCAGTGCCAGGAGTTGAGCCTTCTATGGGTTTTCAACTTTTCTCACAACTGTTTTCTTGTTTACTTTCTTATGCTGTGCCCTTTGGATGTCCAGTAGGGAACAGCAACACACCTGTTTACAATGACAAATTCCTGAATGTCTCATTCCCATCTACAACTACAGACACATTCAATAGGTGAAGACTACCTCAATTCATGGATGAAATAATAACCCCCTCAGACATAAGCCCCTGTCCCCCTAAACTCTGATCCAGTTAGGGCCACCTATAGATAGCCATGCCTGCTCATGCCTATCTCTGTTTCTTTCCACAGAGGAGATGACTGAGGGGAAAAATGCCATCCTCATTGGAATGAGCCAGTGGAATTCAAATGACCTGGTGGAGCAGATGGAGACCATGGGGAAACTGGACGAGCATCAAGGTGAGAGTCTTTTGCATGGTCAGTGAATGCACATGTGTGTTGCAGAGTGGGACAGGGATACTAATTGGGGTTGGGATTCAGGTCTTCTATGAAGAGTCATCTTTCAGAGAACTGTTCCTTACAGTGTTCTTGAATTCTGTCACCTGTAGGAACTCTCTTGTGGTTTTTCTTTCTTTCTTTTTGTTTTTGTTTTTGTTTTTTTTTTTTTTTTTTGCAGGAAAACAACTCCAGGATATTGCAACTGAGCTTTCTTTGTCTGTAGAATGACCACTCAGGAACATGGGTGGTTAAGAGCAGGTGCTGGGTCCATGCTCCTGGCACTGTGAGGCCTTCAGGGTTGGAATATACTGTATAAGGAGGTTGCCACCTGAGGAGCCTTTGAGCAAAGACAGGAGACAAGGTCTCAGGGGAGGAGGATGGCAATGAGGGCTGGGTCTTCCTTTGGCTGAGTTTCTAAAGAAGTGTATGGATGGGGATTCATGTAGGAGGATTTTTATGAAGGGAATTTTTGACCAGGAGCTGGATAAGCAGACAAAGCAGATTTATCCTTTTAGGCATCCATCTGTCTATCCATTTGTCCATTTTTCATTACTAATAGAATGTCTCATGAGCATCTACCTGGATAAGTGCTTGGTGGGAGGGACCACAGGTGATTCACCTGAGGCCCCTGCCTCCTGATGTGACATGGTGTAAGTCAAGACATAAGGGTCAGGCTTTAGCTGAGGGTTTCTGACCCCGAAGGAGAGGCAGGACTTTAGGAGACAGGAGAGCAGATCAAGGAAGGGCTCCTGACAATGAGGTGAGGGGACCAGGCAGACTGTGAGAGTCAAGTGGAGGATGTAACTGAAGAGGTAAAAAATCTGAGCTTATGTGTGGGGAAACTGAGGCTCAGAGATTTTCAGTTGAGGACTGTATTTGACTAATATTGCCTTGAAGTGAGAAGGAGAGCCAGGGCTAGGATCCCACTCAGGATGTAGGGTGCTGACCTTTGGGCCTGTGATCCTAAGACCAGCTTTTTCCATCACTTCCACTATCTACTCTTCATCTGACTTTCTTCTTTCTCAATGTCTTAATCCCTTTTGTGCTGATATAACAGAATACCTGATATTAAGTAACATATAAAGAAGAGAAATTTATTTGTCCATTTTAAAACAACTTGCCCTTGTGGTAACTGATCCACTCTGTGAGGCCACATTAATCCCTTCACTAGGGTAGCCATGACCCAATCACTGCCCAATTGGTCTTACCTCTTAAAGGTCCCACCCCCTCTCAATGCTGTTACATTGGAGGCCACACTACCAGCACATGATCCTTGGGGGACAAACCATATTCAAATCATGGTATTTATTTTCTCTTTTTCCTTTCTTGGACAGTTATTGCATAGTCATGGTCTGGGCCAGAGTTACTAAGTGAGCAAGGCCATTGGATTAGGAGGTATCTGGTGAGATGGTTCTGGCCCAGCTCACAAGAATGGCCGTCTTGCCATTCTCAAGAGCTGTCTAATCCTTTTCTCATCTCCCCCATCCCTGCCTCATTGGTTCAAGGCCCTCCCTGTGCCAAAGGGTGAGCCTGGAATGATTGTCCTATTTTACAATGAAGAACCTGGGAGAGGCTGTGTCTTGCCTAAGGTCCTGCTAGGCTCCTGATCCCCAGTTCAGAGTTTCCCTTCTAGTCTTTACAGTCACATATTTGCAGATGGGTCCAAGAACTGCAGAAGAAGCATTGAGGGTACCATGGACACCAGGTTCTGGTCTATGACCATGCTTGGTGGTCACAAAAAGACAAACCCAGATTTATACTCAACAGGCATCTAGCCATCACATCCTCACTCCCACCCTCACTTGTCTACTAAGAAATGTATGACTCAGACACAGTGTGAGCTCAGGATGGGGTGATGGAGAGGCTGAGTGAGCTAGGAGGGTTGGGAAGGGTCAGAGAGAAGGAAGTAGAAGGGGAGGTTCACAGGAGATGCAGTGACTGCAGCTTTGGGGTGTGAGGAGTCTGGATTTGAGCTTCAACTCTACTACTCTGTGGTTCTGTGAACAGGGAAAGTCACATTACCTCTCTGAACCTTGGTTAATTCATCTGCAAAATGGGGTACTAAAAAAAGTTGTGAAAATTAAATGAGATAATACCTGCAAAGTACACCCAATAACAAATAATCATAAATATGGAGGAGGGGAAGAAGAATGAACCATCTTGCATGAGTACAGCCCTCACGAATGCTTCATGGTACTGATCCATGATTGAATTAGGATCGTGCTTGTTGGTGTCTGAAAGATGATGCTGCATCCTCCCAGAAAAGAATGAGGAGGATGGGAAGGAAGAGGGGATGAGGAAGAGCAAACTATCCAGAATTCCAGCTCCTTCTGAGGCCATTCCCCTGTGGATTCATAATGAGAATTCCCATGACACAATAGAACACACATTAATTCCTTTCATTTCAGTGATCTTTTATGGAGCCACGACAGGGGCTTAACTCTGTACTAGATGTCAGGGAAGTAAGGACAAGCAGTGTGGCATTGTCATTCTGTAGGAGCCTGCAGCAGAATGATGGATGACTCTGCAATGGGGCAAGCCGAGTCAAGGGCTGGGAGAGGGAGGCTCTGGGGAGTACTTTGGGGAGAGGACGTTGTGAGAACACTTGCTAGAAAGGGCTGTAATCAAAACTGGTGATATAAGTAGAGCTGATGCTCCTGCCTCCTTCAAGTTTCCTGCCCTTAAAAATGGGGGTCACCCAGGGACCACCTCTCATGGTTGATGCTTTGGCCAGTCACATTTCCTTCATGGGTGCCTCAGTTTTCCTCCAGGATGACTCCAAGTCTACCTCCAGCTGAGAACTCTCTCCTGGGCTCCAGTCTCCTATTTTTTTGTAGTGTCCTATCTGAATGGCCTCAAGACTCCTGATGCTCTGCAAATTCCAAATGGAACTGATCTTCTTCCTCTGAAACCTGAATAGTGTTTTGTGTTTCATCTTTTCCCTCCTTAATCATGTAAGTCATATGTCACATAGGCATTTTCTGACTGTTCTAATGACTCCAGTTCTTCCTGCCACCCCCCCACCTTTTTTTTCCGGCGCTAGGGTTTGAACCCAAGGCCTTGTGCATGTTGGACAGATCTTCTACCACTGAGCTACACCCCCAGCCCTAACAGTTCCAGTTCTTGGGGGTGCTGATTCTGGGGAGTGCATGTGAACATGCATAAGCATGTGTCGTGGGTCTTGTTTCTTCATTTTTTATTGTGTACTCATCTTCGTCATTCCCTTTTCTGTGGGAGTCTCTATGCCTTGGACTGTGCAAATGTTCTCATAGAGACTGGTCTTGTGTTTCTTTCTGCTGGACTTGAGTATTTCACTCATTTTGAATATTTTATATGCTAAATTTACAGCCTAGGGTTTCCACTCTACATGGGTGGTATAAATTTAGACCTTACACCCATATGTGGCACAGGCTTAGGGTGTTAATTACTCATGAGTGACTTTTTTCTTTCTCATTCTCTGTGAATGATTTTTTGCTGCTGCCCCAAAGAAATTTATGGATGGAGCAGCCCTTCAAGGATCCCTACTTTAAAGGGGCTCCACTTTAGCTCCTCATCATCCCCAAGTGCTGTCCCCTCTGTTACTTGATCTTGTGTAGTGAACATTCTTTATTTTAAGCTTGGTTATATATTGACACTTTTTGGTGATATATTGCCTAGCACATATGTATTTTAATAGGGAGGGACCCTCTAGCATCAGCTTAGTGCACCTACTACTTTTACTTAACATTTTTTGATTGTGGTAAACACATGTAACAAAATATACATTTTAACCCTTTGACGTATGTTTTTCAGTGACATGAAGTCACATTGCTGTATGGCCATTACCACCATCTTTAGAACGTCGTCATTATCTCAAACTGACCCTGTACTCATTAAACACTACCCTGCCCCAGCCCCTGATAACCACTGTTCCACTTTCTATCTCTATGAATTTTACTTCCCTAGGTATCTTGTATAAACGTGATCATACTGGAGTCATCCTTTTGTGTCTGGCTTATTTCACTTAGTATAATGTTTTCAAGATTCATCCATGTTGTAGCATGTGTCAGTACCTCATTCCATTTTGTGGTTGAATAATTTTCCATTGTGTATAGCACATTGTGTTTATCCATTCTTCTGTCAATGGACATCTGGGTTGTTTCCATTTTTTAATCTATTGTGACTAATACTGCTATGAACATTAGTGTACAAATATCCACCTTATTTCTTGAATACATTATTTTTTGGGAAAAAAATCAAGGAATACAAATAAAACCAAAGTCTTGCTTTGCTATTCCTTCAATTTCAGACCTCATTGCAGAGTTTATGAAAATGGAAGGCATCATTCTGGAGGTAGATCAGATTAGACATTAATGTTGCAGCTTACTTAAAAAATATTTTAACAGTAGGTCTTAGTGAGTCTTTCATATGAGTATATATAGATTCACCTCATTCTTTTTACCTGTGTTATTGTATTATCTACAAACAATTTATTGAACCATCCTGTAGTGGTAAGACATTGAAATTTTTCAGTATTAAAAGAATGCTGTATAGCTTAGAAAATAAACATTGAGCTGGGCGCGGCGGCACACGCCTGTAATCCTAGTGGCTTGGGAGGCTGAGGCAGGAGGATTGGGAGTTCCAAGCCAGTCTCAGCACCTTAGCAAGGCCTAAGAAACTCAATGAGACCCTGTCTCTAAATGAAAAACGTAAACAAAGAGCTGGGGATGAGCCTCAGTGGTTAAGTGCCCCTGAGTTAAATCCTTGGTTCCAAAAAAGGAAAAGAAAAAGACAATAAACAATGACAAGACTGCAAATTTATATTTTACACACCATCTCTGGTTAGGTTAGCCATTTCCCCACAATCTTGACAGAATTGATAGTATTAAGCTTTAAATTTTTCTCTGATTTATTAGTGAAAATATCTTCTTATATTTTACTTTTACTTGATTTTTAATAAGATTGAGCTTCTTTTCATGAATGTGTTTACCTACATTATTTTCTTTTTCATTTCTTAAATATAATTTTTTGCCCATAGTCTATCAGATTATTTATCCTTTTCATATTTCTTTTGGGAAGTCTTTTTAAGTATTCTGGATGCAAGTTATTTGTCTGTTAGGTATTTGAAATGTTGCCACTTTGCTGAGATTTCTTATTAGCTCTAATAGTTTGTTAGTTGATTCCCTTGGGTTTTCTAGTGAGACTGTGATATCATTTAAAAGTCTTAACAGTTGCATCCTTGCCAATATTTACACTACTTACTCATTTTTAAAAAAATTGCATTCATAACCATCTTAGAATTTTACCTATCATATTTCATGTCTGTCACCATAAGATGGGGATCCATTCTTAAATGCCCAAACCACAGTCCACAATAAAAATATGCCACATTAATGTGTAGCATAAATACATAGATTGAATAGGATCTCCAGATTAACACCTGGTAGCAGAAGTGGTGGTAGGCTTTCTTGTTTGATCTGTATTGATATAATGGAAATGTTCTAATGCTTTACCAATAAGTATGCCCCTTGCCCTAGTGTTCTAGAAATGTCCTTTATCAAGTTGAAAAATTTGTCTCTGGAAGTTTATGTCTTTTCTCATGTCCCTCATTGTTTGACTCCACCTCTTCCCCATTATTAATATGTTTTGTCAAAGGTTTACCTGTTTTGATGATCTTTCAGAGAAATAGTTCTTTGTTTTTTCTTTTTTTTAAAAACTAACTTTATATCAACTCTGGGTTGTCTTTTCCATTTAATTTATATAAATTAGTGTAGCTTTTATTTAAACAATTCTTTCCTACTTTCTTTGGGTTTAAGTTGCTTATAACTTTCTCAATTCTAGAGATAAGAGTTTTTAATTTTTCTTTTTTTCTAATTTACACATGCATGAGTCTGTGCTGTGCCTTGGTGAGTCCCAGAAAAATGTTTTTAAATTTTGATAAATTTACAAAGGTAAGATATTTTAATAATTGTTTCTTTAAAGAGGACCCCAAAATTGTGTAACCTTCAGTTTCCACAAAACCTGGTTTCACATACTTTGGCTACATCCCACAGGGTTTGGATAAGTAGCCCCCTCTCTCACTGTGGGTCATTTCCAAGTAGTTCAAAACCTCCATTTTTCTTCTTTTGACCCTAAGAGTTATTCAGAAGCATTTACAAGACTCCTGGTGAGCAGGGTTTTTTTTTCTTGTTAATTTTCAATTTTACTTCTTTGTGATTGGAGAATGTGACCTGTAAGTGCTATTCTTTTGAAGTTCTTTCTTGTCTAAAACTGGTGTATGTGAGTGTGTGAATGAAGATTCCACATGAGTTTTAAAGAAGTTATCTTGCCTGTATATATTGGGTTCCAATCTTTCTATTAGATTGAACATACCAATCAATACAGTTTTCTTCTTTCCTTTTTGTCTTTGATACAATCAAGTTCCTTATTCCTATTTTTGTATTTCTAAAAATTTACATATTTAACACACACTTAAAAATGCGTATTTTCTATTAGTGTCTGGACTAAGTCAATATTTTATATTCTATTGCTGAGTAGGAAGGGACCTTGGTATTCTTTTTTGCCCCCTGTTCATTTCGTTCCAGGTTGTTAATTCTTATTTCAACTTGATGTTAATATTTATTTTTTTCTTTTGGGGATTTTTGTTCCCCTTATGGTGACTATGGCCATGACTTCTTTCCTTCCCCTTCCCCACTCCTCTTCCTCATTCTTCTTTGGTCAAATACACTGAGGTATGATTTACCTTCAGTAAACTGCACCCTTTTTAGTGTACAGTTCTCAATGCTGCTTCTGAAATTGCATGCCTTCCTCTTCATTGACTTCCTCTTTCCACTGGAATATCTCCTCAAGTCACTCTCCAGGTGGGGAGGTAGGGACTGTGATTGGTAACTTTGCAGGTCCTTATATTGCTAATCATGTCATTATTGTGCCTCTTTCTTTTTTCGTTTTTTCTTTTTTGGTACAGGAAATTGAACTCAGGGACACTCAACCACTGAGCCGCATCCCCAGCCCTTCTTCTTCTTCCTTTTTTTTTTTTTTTAATTGTTTTTGAGCTTTTTTTAGTTGTAGATGGACACAATACCTTCATTTTATTTATTTATTTTTATGTGGTGCTGAGGATAGAACCTAGTACTTCTTATGTGCTAGGAAAGTACTCTATCACTGAACTACAAATCTAGTCCCCCAGCCCATTTTTGTATTTTATTTAGAGATAGGGTCTCACCAAGTTGCTCAGTGCCTCACTTTTGCTGAGGTTGGCTTTGAACTTGTGATCTCCTGCCTCAGCCTCCAGAGCTGCTGGGGTTACAGGCATGCTGCCACTGTGCCTGACTGTGCCTTCTCATTTGAATTTGAGACTGCATCCATAATCATGTTCTCATCTGTCTCTGCAGATACCCCTCCACAGCCTCCTTGTATAGAGTGTCACCAGTGAGAAGTTCGAGATAAATCTGATTCTCATTCCTTTGTGGGTAATCTGCTTTTATTTCTCCCCCTCTCTCCTTGAAGTGTCTAAATCTCTGCTCTTTGTCTTCTGAGACCACAGTATTTCTGAGTGAGATTTTTGTTGCTGTTGGTTGTCATGCTTTCACGTGGTTGCACTTTCATTACTATGCAGTTCTCTTTTTGTTGTTTCTTCTAATATTTCTTTCCTTGATGTATCACTGGACAGATGCTGGGATTTTTCTAACCAGGTATCAACTTGTCCTTCTAATTCTTATTTCTTGGTCCTTTTTGAGTTCTGGAAGTTTCTTTGTCTCTAAACACCAGCTTGACCATTTCCTCTTCATCCATTTTTTTTTTTTTCAGTCTGCTACTTAACTCTTTTGGATTATTTTGAACAATCATCTTTTCATTTTCATATGCTCTGGCTGGTTCTTCTGGTTGATAACCTGATATTGATTCATGGAGTCCAAGGGCTCATTTTATGTTTTCTAAGGTCTTTTTCTGCTTGTTCTATTAAGTTTTGGAGTTCTCTGGTAAATTTGAGATCGATAAGAGTAAACCACGCACTTATGACTGGATTAATTAGCCAAGGATCACAAGTGGCATTGGCACTGAGCAGGAGCTATTCTAATTCTCTAAGGAAGCACACAACTGTCATTAACACTGCCCAAGTGAAATATGTCTTGCCCAATTCTTTTTTAAAAAATGAGACGTAAGTCTTGTATTATAAAGCTCAGTCTTTGAAACTGTGCGATTCTGAAGTTTTAGTATATATCGTGAAGTTGTACAACCATCACTGTTTTCTAGTTCTGGAACATTTTCATCACCCTCAAAAAAAAAAAAAAATAAAACCCTGAAGAACAAACAAACAAACAAACAAAAAGCATATGCCCATTAGCAGTACTGTCCATTCTCTTCATCCTCCAGTCCCTAAAATTTCATTAAAATGGCTTCAAACATCATGTGGCCTTTGTGTCTGACTTGTTTTCCTTTGCATATTTTTGAGATTCACCTACATTATAACATGAATCAGTACTTCATTTAATTTTTATGGCTGAATATTATTCTATTGTATGGGCATACCACATTTTGTTTATCTATTTATCAGTTGATGGACATTTGAGTTGTTTCCACTTTTTGGTTTTTGATGAATAATATTCTTATAAGTAGTCATATACCAGTTTTTAAAAAAATATTTTCTCAGCTCTCTTGGCTATGTATCTAGGAGTGGAATTGATGTATAACATGGTAGTTTTGCTTTACTTTTTGAAGAACTGCAGATTCTTTCCAAAGAATCACTGCATCACTGTACATTTCTACCAGCAATGTAAAAGTATTCCAGTTTCTTCAGATCCTCTCCAATACTTGTTACCATCTGCTTTTTGATTATAACCATCCTAGTGGGTGGAAAGTGATATTGTGGTTTTAATTTTCTTTTCCCCAGTGATGAATGAGGTTGAGCATGTGCTTATTGGTCATTTGCTTATCTTCTTTGGAGAAATATCTGTTCAAATTATTTGCTCATTATAAAATTGGGTTACTTGATTTTCTGTTGTTGAGTCATAAGTGTTCTTTATATATTCTGAACACTACAATCTTATTAGATATGTTATTTTCAAATGTTTCCTCCTGTGTCGTGGATTGTCTTTTCATTTACCTGCTAATATCTATTGAAGCACAGCATTTAAAATTTTTGATGAAGTCCAATTTATCTATTTTTCTCTTATTCTCTGTGCTTTTGGTGATATCTAAGAAACAATTGCCTAATCCAAGATCCTGAAGATTTACTCCTGTTTTCTTCTAAGAGTTTTATAGCCCTTTTCTTTAGATCCCTGATCTACCCTGAGTTTATTTCTGTGTACGATGTGAAGTAGGGGTTTGACTGCTTTTTTTTTTTTTTTTTTTTTTTGCATATGGCTAACCAGCTGTTCCAGGAACATTTGCTGAAAAGACTATTCCTTCCTCCATTGAATTGTTTTGGCATCATTGTCCAAAACCACTTGATCATATACATGTGGGTTTATTTCTGACTCTTAATTCTATTCTCTCTCTATATATATATATCAATATGCCACTTAGTCTTGATTCCTGTTCACTTGCAGCGAGTTTGAAATCAGGAAGTGGGAGTCCACCAATTTTGTTCTTCTTTCATAAGACTGTTTTTTTTTTTTTTTTTTTTTTTTTTTTTTTTTTTGGCGGAGGGTGCTGGGGATTGAACCCAGGGCCTTGTGCTTGCAAGACAAGCACTCTACCAACTGAGCTATCTCCCCAACCCTCATAAGACTGTTTTAACTATTCTTTGTTCCTTGAATTTCTATATGGATTTTAGGACCAGTTTGTCAATTTCTGCAAAAAAGTCAACTGAAATTTTGATAGAGATTGTGTTGAATCTGTACATCAATTTGGAAAGTATTGCCATTGTAATATCAGTTCTAATTCACAAACAGAATTATTTTCACATTTATTTAGATCTTCCTTAATTTTTTCAAAGAGGTTTTATAGTTTTCAATGCTTGAGTCTTGTACTTGTTTTGTTAAATTTATTTCTAAATATTTTATTCTTTTTTTATTCCATTATAACTGGAATTTTTTTTTAAATTTCCTTTTCAGATTGTTCATTGCAACTTTATGGAAATACAATTGATCTTTGTATATTGACTTTGTATCCTGTAACCTTATTAAACCCAATGTCAGTTTTTTATTGTTTTGGTGGAGGTGGGGTGATTCCTTAGGGCTTTCTATACAAAAGATCATGTCAAATAGAAGTAGTTTTACTTCTTCCTTTCCAATCTGGATGATATCTTTTATTTCCTTTTGTTGTTTAATTTTCCTGACAAGGTCCTCTAGTAGAATATTGAATGGAACTAGTGAGAGCAAACATTTTGTCTTGTTCCTGATCCTAAGGGGAATATTTTCAATCTTTTGCCAGTAAATATAATTAATGTTAACCATGAATTTTTTTGTAGATGTTCATCTGGTTGAGGAAGTTCCCTCTCTATTCCTAGTTTGTTGAATTTGTTTTCAACTATGAAAAGGTATTGAATTTTACTAAATAATGTTTCTGCATATCTATTGAAATGCTTATGTGGTTTTTGTCTTTTATTCTATAAATATGGTGTATTACCTTGATTTTTTATGTTGAATAACCTTGCATTCCTGGGGTAAATTCCATTTGGTCCTTGACAGGGCTTGCTATGTTGCTAACATTTTATGCTCACGGTTTATATTTCTTCCAGAATAATTCATACTAACAGTCTATGAGCTGTCACTCATATTTGCAATCAGGTCTTCTTTTTCCTGAAATAAACTCAGTGTGAGCATGGCCACATTCTCATTGACAGGAAGGAAGCAGTCATTGCCTATGCATCCCTAATCAATTTCTCTACTTCCAGCTTTCCAGAGAGCTATTTTTTCCCACCACTCACCCCCAACTCTTGCATTTAGATATGTGGTTTTCAAAAAGTGGTCCCTGGACCAATAGCATTAGCATCACTTGGGAACTTGTTAGAAATGTGAGTGAGGGCACCCCACCCAGAATGAATTAGCCAAAATTCTGGGAGTATGGCTGAGAATCTGTTTTCACTAGTCCTAAGTGATTCTGATCCACATTAAAATTTAAGAATGATTAAGGATTGTGATACTAAGTTGGCTCATGGAAACCACAGGTCCATTTCCCTGGACTCTCTTTCCTCCATTCTCTGAATTTAATATCTTTCTTCAGCAGTATTGGTTTTCCTTTAATATTTAGCAATATTTGGATTTGTACTCCACTTTATATTTGCAGTTCCCTGTAAGCCTAACTCTGAGCGATGTGATCTGTCTGTTTATTGCAACCTGCTGTCATCTAATTATTAGGGTGGGTAGGAAATGCTGCTGGATGAGCTGAGCCAGTAACTTCTGATTTAATCCTTTTGGGTATTTCCAGCCTCCTAGGCCGCCCTATCCCTCCAACATCTATCTTCTCTCACACTTGGGGACAGAAGCTTTTGCTTGGCACAATCAGGGGTCAGGGAAGGACCAAAGTACTGGCTCTACTACTGTGGAAACCCAGATAATTATAAAAGTTCCACTGCTCCTGAGTATTCCCATACACAAGCCTGCTATGCCCTCTGAGCTGCCTCTGCCTTCGCTATAGACCTTCTTTGCAGGATTGAAGCTATGGCTTCCTCTCTTCTGGGCTGCTTTATGGGCATTTGACCTTTGCAGTCACACAAAGCTGCACACTTAGAAGGCTCCATAATTGATTTTTACACTCTGCCATAGCCATCTTGCAATTCTTAATACTTTTGAATAAGTGACACCACAGTTCCATTTTGTGTTGGGACCTGAAAATTACGTAGCCAGTCCTTCCTTCTTCCATCAGATCTCTCTACTTTCCACCTTTTAGGGATGTTATACAATTTTGGTCAGCAAAAGACATCCCTTCGTATTTTACATTGCTACTCAAAATTAAGTCTTATGAAAGTAATTAATGCTATTTCTAGAGATTTGGGGCAGATGAAGAAGTCTGGGTCATGGAGTCAGTTTACCCTCTTCATGTAATCCTACTGTGATGTTTCTAAAATGTAAGTTCAGTAATATCATTCTGCTGTGGAACTGACAACTAGGTCTTTGATGTCTGAAGAATGAAGTATCAATTTACCAGCCCAGCATGTAAGGCTACCACAATTTTGTTCCAGGCTTTCTTCTAACCATCATGATTTTCCAGGGTTAATAAGTTCCCTATCACTGCAAGAATCAGACAGCCTTAGAATAGCTACCATGAGGGATGTTATAAAGGGTCTGTCAAATCATTACTAAATCCTGTGATGCCAAGGTGACCCTCTGACCATTCCTCCCTCCTCTTCCAGTTACTGCATATTCTAGTCAAATGGCCTGTGGGCTGTTTGACAATCCTCCAGGCCACTCAGAGCTCCTCAGTCTCCTGCCTTTGCCTCAGTCCTCCCTTGACTTCATTTCTATCTCTCAAGATCCTGTTCAATTCCCTCCCAGAAGCCTCCCAGATGGCCCTGCCTCTCCCAGATGACCACTTCCCTCTCACCGGCACTGCTCGGTTGGTTCTTCCCCTGCGGCATCAACCTGGCTGCTCACAGTTGTGCCTTTGGGATGTGTGTTTTCCCTCCCTTCCTGGCCCTAAGGCAGTCCTGGGTTCATCATGCATCCATGCATCCCCTCTCTCACTTAAGCATTACTCCGTGCTAGGCCCTGCGCAGTCAACGCTGGGGGCATGTGGATGACTCAGTAGTGGTCTCAGAATTGAGCAGCTCATCCTCAGGCCCACTTGGGGCAGTGACAGTTCAGTGAGCTAAAGGCTCTAACCAAAGTGGGAAGAGAGCACAAGGAGGAGCTGGGGCTGAGACAGACAGGTCTAAGGAGGGTTTTCTGAGATGAGAACCTCAGACAGTTGGGAGTGCAACAGGCAGAGGGAACGGCAGGTGCAAAGAGGTGAAAGAAGGCGTGGGGAGCAGGGAGACTTGGGGGCCCACACAGGGCTCATCTTGACTGAAGTTGGGGTGTGTGGTGCTGGGGAATGGGTGGCAAAAAGGAATGGGAAGGCCTCAGAGAAGAGGCCAGGGTGGAAAACCTGGAATACCAGGCTCAGGAGTTGGTCTCTTCTCTTGTAAGTATCCATTGGAATCCCTAGATTGGCTTTAGCAGGGGAGCAATGAGCCACTTTCTAGAAAGATCATTCTGGAAGCCACTGGGGAAGATCAAAAGAGGGGTCAAGAATGAGTGTAGTTCCTACAGGCCAGGTGAGAGAGGTGATGAGCTTGGATCTTGCCCTGCAGCCCAGCAGAGGCTCAGGGTCTGGGGACACCCCGAGCAGGAGGAGGGTCCTTCCTTCCTATCCCCACTTCACAAGCTGAATTATCCCTGAGTCAGAGCTTGGCCAGAGCTCCCAAGGGCCAGCAAGGGGCAAGCCCAGGGCAAAGTCATGCTTCTCTTGCCCCAGGGGCTGCTCCAGTATGACTTTCAAGACATTCAAAGGCAGACCGGGAGGAGAGAATTCCCAGTTCTTCTTCCCCACTCCAGTCTGTTTTAGTTGTTCCCTCAGCAAACCTCACAGCCCTCACTTTGGATGCAAGGAGAGTCTTCTCTTGTTTCAGCTGTTGGTTGAAAGCCATCCTGCTTGTGGTGCTTCCTTTGCTCTGAGGGGCTCATGGTGTGTTGGGAGCTGGGAAGAGGAAGTACAATCACTCAGGAAGCCTTTAGCAGGGTTTGAGATTATCTTCTTTGGCAGATGATGTAGCTCAGACTCCCAGGGCTGTGTGACCTTAGGAGAGGCAGAATTTGTGGGACCACAACCTGGGGCTGGCAGCAAAGGCATTGCTGTCCCTGTCCCCAGCCCTCTCTGTGCAGCTGTCCTATTTGCAGGAACTGCTGGCAGCTCTGTTCTTGAAGCGAGCTCCAGCTGAGGCGAGGCTGTGGGGCCCAGGGGCCCTGGAAAGCTCTAGGCCAAGTGGGGTCTCATTTAGGCGATGGCTGAGCCAGCTGCACATTTGGTTAATCGCCCTCGTCCAGGGAACCTGCTAATCAGGAAGCTGGGGGTTCACCGCCAATTCCTTCTCTTGCTGGCGGCTTTGAGGGAAGATGGAGCCTGCCTGAACTGAGCAAGAAAGGCCAGCTTCCTGCTATGTGGGTCCCACTCTTACATTGTCAAACAATGGGCTCATTTTCATCCACACTGGTGGCTTCATTATTCTCCAGACCCCTTGGATACCTGGTCAGGTTTTCCTGCAGAGGACACTGAGCCTGAGGGCAACCCTGGCCAATCCCCAGGTCTCTGGACACTTCTTTGCATCCCTTGCAAACAGCCCCTTCTCTACTCCCTTTCTTCCCTCCCCTCAGGCCTGACTATGGCAGCCTTCTTGATGACCTCCCCTTGGCTACCAGACCCTTTCCAGAAAACCCCTGCCTAGAAGCACTAAAAGGAGCAGGGTAAGCTGGAGGGAAGAGCGCTGGTCAGAACTGGAGGTCAAGGGGACCAGATCTGGACATTGGGTCGGTGATTTTGTCCCTCCAAGTCTGTTTCCTTATTTGTATAGGGGGCCTTTTTTGCACAGGTGTCAACCTCAGTGATTCCACAAGTGGGGAAGCCCTGAGTGCCTTCAAGGATTAGACAATTCAGGCTACAATCCAGGCTTCTGATCTCTTTTCCTTACGTTCCCTCTGCCCCTGAGAATCCCAAGCACAAGTGTTTCAAGGTCACCTGCCTCCCAGCTTCTCCCCACCTCTGCACTCCTGCTTCCCCAGGCTCTTGTGCCCTTGCCCTACCCCCGACCAGGTCTTCTTGCCCATGGAGATCCTGCCCTGCTCAAAGTCATGTTTGCTTTGTGGTAATGAAAATTTAGAATGGGATCAGTGGCTCATAAACTGTCTAGGTGTGGAACTGCTATGAGCCTGGCATGAGAACCCGGAGGGGATGAGTCAGACCTGGCCCATCCCTCAACTGGACTCTCCTTCCTCCTCCAGGGTTTGCCACCTAGTAGGTACTCAAGGAACCCCAGAGATATCTATGTTGTGATCAGGGTTTGTGATCTGTGTTCTACAGGGCCCTGAGTTTGGGTTTTACTATTCTAAATTCTGAATCATTTTATCTCCAAGCTTGTGTTTTGCAAATGAAACCTGGTGCTGCATATGCTGGGGGCTTTGTGCTTGGCTCATGTGTGGTCCTGTCTTGTGCTGCCTCACAGTCCCTGGATGGTGCTTGGCCTTCTGCTTTCCTGCCCTTGGGCTCCTGTATTCCAAGTGTGACTCAGAGGTAGCGATCCTCTCCCCAACCCCTACCTAGGAACCTGGTGCCTTTTGGTGTGGGGGTTGCAATCCTCTTCTTTATCCTGGGTTGGGGTGGCATGTACCTCAGCTTTCCAGTTCTTGGTCATTGCATGGAGCATAGGTCCAATGGTTGACAGCAGGGGCACCTGGGGGCTGGTGTGCCACATCAGGGAGTGTGAACCCTGAGCCTGTGAGGGTCAACACTGAGTTCATGAGTAATCCTGTGCATGAAGGATCATAATGCTAAGTAGCAAATCAAAGCATCATGACAGATCAAGAGAGTCCTCTGGAAAAAGAAAAAAAACTTTGTTAGCATTTTCAGCAGCACTTTTTGAACAGCACCATTTCCTTTCTTTTTGCCCTGAGCCTTGCTAATTATGTAGCCAGTTTGGGTGCAGTAGAAAAAAACAGGAGATTTGGATTTGGAAGTTTGTAAGTTCCTCCATGTCTCCAAGCTTCAGTTTTCTTATCTATAAATGGTCCTCCTGCCCAGGGCCACCCTTTCCCACTCCTGCTTTCCTTGGTATTGGCCTGTTGTGGATATGGTCTTCCTGGCATCTTGGAATGCCTTCCTCTTTCCTCTCCCTCAGGAAGCTGCAATCACACTCTGCCACCTGCTTCCCTGGGCCTGGCGGAGTTTCTCCCTCCTCCTGTCATGTTCCTCGTGTTCCTTTGCAGTTAGCGCTGTGCCACTCTGCAGAGGCATTTTTTTCCCCATACTCACCTTGACCTACTCATTTCTGCAACCCCCAAGGCCCCTGGTGCCACTCTTGGCAGATAGAAGGTATTTCTTGGGCGTGTGACCTCATTTCTGTTAGGTGGTGGTGGTAGAAGGTGACTTTCCCTAGATGCATCTAGGGTCCTTGGGCCTCAGGTGTTCAGACATGATGCTGGTCTTTGGTCCTTGACTTGTACTTCTGACACTGGATTTTTCTTTCTTCCCATCCACATCTGGGCTGTTGTTGCTCCTGGGAAACATTCTGTAGCCACCTCCTCATTCTGAATCGGGGCTACTCCATGAGGCCCAGGGTACTGTTCTCCAACTGGGCCCCTCTTGGGCACAGGCTGTCATGCCCCCTGGGCCTGGGGAGCATCATGAGCTGGTGTGTGTCTTCACATTGGTCCTTTTCATATGGCCCCACCTGGTGATGTGAAGACAAAAGAGACAAGGTCTTGAATCAGTAGTTAAAAGCAAATAAGAAAATAAAACGATAATAAGATCAATCTTCATTTTATTGAATGCCTGTAGTTACCTGCCTGTGTTCTGAGGGCTTTGTAATCATTTACCCTGTACATTAACCCTCTGAGGTAAGGACAAATACTATCACCATACCCTAGATTAGAGGAATGAGACACAGAGATTATGTAACTTGCCCAAAGGTGCACAGTCAGTTGAAGAACTGGTATTTGAATCTAGGTGTCTGACCATTACACAGTATAACTCAAGGGCTTTCAGTGCTTTGAGGGTCATTAGAGAGTACTGCATCCTGCAGTGTCTTGTATGAATGAAACCCAGAGAGGGAGAGGGACATATCTCAGGTCACACAGCAGGGTCAGTGGGAGTCTGGAACAGAATCTCAGCTTTCAAAATTAAGCTATATGCTCTTTTCACTATTTATTCTTGCCTGCCTTTGAGAGAACTCAGCAGCCCGGGTTTCAAGCTGGAGAGAGACAGTCAAGGATCCAGGTGACATAAACCGGGGAGGCCGCTGTGGCAGGCAGACAGCTGTGGAAATGGAGTGAGACATTCTGTTGGATGACCTCTGGGTTGGCTGCCAGTGCAGAGGCTTCAGGACAGGAGTTATCCATCAGACTCTGGATGGTAGGCTGGGGAGATGGAGGCCTTTCCTGGATGGAGTTACCCTGAGGGAAGGAAGCAAGGCAGCCTGAGTGGGGTAGGTCCTGGACCCAGGAGAGGCCTGGAGGTGGTTTTCCTCTGAGCCCAGGAATCCCTTCTCAGAGAAGTGGGGCCTTGCGGGGAGCTCAGACTCATTCAGGAAGCAGGGTCATGGTGAGTGTGAGGTACTTGGGAAGCATCCACAGAAGTCCAGGAGGCAGTGGGACGTTCAGATCAAGAACTTAGGAGAGAGTTCTGGACTAGAGAGGTTTGGCAATTGCCTGGATATGGCGTGGAGCGCTGACCCTCAGGAGAGATTGAGGGTGGGCAGAAGACTGTACCTTGTCAGCAGCTGCTTCATGAAGCTGGGAGAGAAGGGAGTCAGACAATATGGCTGTGAGAAGGTCAGGTGGTCACAGGAGCCAGGTCAGGCCTTCTCTAGGAATGGTGTCATGCATTCTCTGGGCTGTGAATTGTAGAAAGACTGAGAGTTAAGTCTGTGGGGAGGAGAGGCAGGGCCAGAAGTGGTGGGTGAGACCTCTGCCCACTGCTCTGGAGCAGAGGGGCTGAGGTAGCCACCAGCGGCAATGTGCCTGGTCAGCAGAGGCTAGGGTTGGTTTGCTTATGTCTCTTTTGTTTCCACAGGAGAAGGGACAGCACAGTGCACATCCAGCATTCTCCAGGAGAAGCAGCGTGAGTTAAGCCTGACCCCGTGGAGCCCTTGGGATGGGTCCCATCTCCTTGTGCCTGAGTCTCCTCTCATCCACTCAGAGCCCAGAGGGTGGTAGAATCATCCTTATCTTGCCCACAGGCAGGAGCAGGGGGCCTGGGGCCTGAGGTCACTTGGCCAGAGTTTGCGCCACTCTCCTGAGCCACTCAGGTTCCTGAGTTGCCCCTACCGGGAAGCTCAGCGGTCAGAGCCAAAGCAAGGAGGGTGAGGTGAGGCTGGTGGGTCAGGAGCAGGGGCAACAGAGCAGATGGGAAACCTTCTCTCTTCACCTACAGAGAGATGGGCTATACCTTCGTGACCTCCTTCAGGTAACATAACTTCCAGTAGCCGTAGGTGGTGCCGTGGTGATGTGACAGAGGTCAGGGTGAATGAGGTCATTCAAGGCTGTGCCATGGGTCACATCCCTTTGTGAAGAGGCCATCTCTTCAGAGCCTGGGTCCCTGGGGTTGCATCCTGGGACTTCCTGTCTTGGTTATGCTTTGGGTCATACTGATCTTTCCACATTTCCCTCTGCCTGTGTTTTCTTGGCGAGAAAAGCATAGGATGGAATCCAGGAGCTCAGTAGTAAAAAAGTGTCAGTTTGCTGGCCAAGTCTTCCCTGGACATCTTGGGTGGACTTGGTGGGTAGCTTTGTAGTCATGTGTCTGCTGCCAGCGTATTGAGTTTGACAAAAGGCTGGGTTTGGGGGGAGGAGTCTACGTGCATAATATCTCAGGACTACCTTTACTTCTCCTTCCTCCTGTTCTGACCCATGGTTGTGGCTATCGGGGGCTCAGCCCACTCTGCCCAGTACCTCCTTGGGTGCAGGTTGGATGCCTTCCTGTACACTCTCCCATCCTCTGCTGCTGAGCCTAGGTGGAGGAGTCCATGAGCCCAGCCTCCCACAGCCCAGACCCCACCCCTGAGTGGGTGCTTAGGTCTCCAGAGAAGGCTTCTAACATTCTAACATTCAGATGCAATTCAAAGACGAAGTCCCTGGTGTGATTAGGGGCTGGTCACCCAAATTCTCACCTCAAGCACACCTAACAAGAGGAAGGGCAGGGCAGAGAGAGAGGACCAATTATATATGTGCCTGTGGGATTTTAGTTTATGGAGGTGATTGAGTGATGACACAGAGACTAATGCTATTGAAAGAAGAATTTATCACATAGTTTCCAAGAGAAGGGACATGTCACACCACACCAGTCAGGGCCACAGGACAGCTATAGGACTGGGCAGGGGCGAGAAAGGAGTGAGGCGAAGGCACGTGCCACAGTCTTTGTTGAGGCAAGAAAGGCAGGGCAGGGCCAGGGACGGCTGAGGGTGGGTTGGTTTGAATCACGTCTCTGGTCTCTGGGCTGCAGAGGTCCCTAGTTGTTGGGTACCTGACCCTAGTTGGTTTAGGATGGGGGAGTCTGTGGCTTAGTGGGTGAGCGTTAGATAAGGAGGCAGATGGTGGTGTGGCTCAGGTTTTGTTGGTCACCTGTGAAAGGTGTGTTCCCCCGGGGCAAGTTTTTTTCTGTGGGAATTAGCCAACTGTGGGAGGGAACTCTGGCCGGGAAGACTCCCAGGATGCCAAACCATCATAAAGTAAGAAACATGGTTAACACAGGGATGCCATCATATTCCCCAGGGATGTGGGAAAGGAAAAGAGCCCAGATCATTCCTGCTGTGTCTTTAGGAAGTGAAAACAGCATCTGACTTGGGGTTTATCTCCAGGAGGCCAAACCACAACTCTGTTTCCCACAGACACAATTGAATTGACAGGACAGTTACTTTCTTCTGGACCTGACTGAAAAATTGTGTTTCAATAGAGGCAAATTCTTCCCGTCCCCATGGTTATAGATTTTTGTCAACATTATATTGCCAAAGGCTGTCATCAAATTCTGCTCCTTAAGGATATTCTTATTTAGTAAAGAATAATAATCAATGAAGCCAGGTGCTGTGGCACATGCCTGTAATCCCAGTGACTAGGGAGGCTGAAGCAGGAGGATTGCAAGTTCAAGGCCAGCCTTGGCAACTTAGCAAGGCTCTGTCTCAAAATAAAAAATAAAAAGGGCCAGTGGGGGAGCTCAGTGGTAGAGTGCCCCTGGGTTCAATCCTCAATACTGAGAAAGAAAGAAAGAAAGAGAGAGAGAGAGAGAGAGAGAGAGAGAGAGAGAGAGAGAGAGAGAGAGAGAGGGAGAGAGAGAGAGAGAGAAAGAAAGAAAGAAAGAAAGAAAGAAAGAAAGAAAGAAAGAAAGAAAGAAAGAAAGAAAGAAAGAGTAACAGTCAATGTGCAGAAGAATTTTGGAGCTGAAATGGCATATTGGAGATTGTCAAGGCCAGTGACCCGCAAGTATAAAGCCACCACTTTTTGGAAGCAAGAAAAATAACACTGTAATGTGTTTTTCCATAATGTTGAATGTATTCAGTGGAGAGAGCTACTTTTTACATACTTCCACAATTATGTTCTGCCTATAATTTTTGGCATTTAAATAATTTTTCTTTTATGAAATGATGGTGATAATTGATGATAATGTGTTTGTTTATTTTAAATGCAGAATTGGCAAAATAAAAGTTTGTGACCTGAATTGAAAAGGAATAATAGCAATGCCTTACATTTCTAATGTGCTTTTCTACTGACTGTATACTTCTATGCATATTACCTTAATTAATTTTCCACGGGTTTTTGAAAATTCTTCAAAAATAAGTTATGAGTTGATACAAATTACCCTGAGCCAGGACTCAGAAAATCCTGGGGCTGGTGCTGTAATGTCTGGCATTTAAAAGCCAAAGGCCTGGACCAAACAGCCTGTTTGGTCGCTGTGATGCTTTGGGCACATTTCTTAATGTCTCTGAGCCTCAGTACACTCATTATGGAAAAATGACCATATTCTCTACTTTCTAGAATTGCTAGGGAATCAGAGAAAATTCATGCGCAATGCCACGGTCTGCACATGATGCACAAGAAGCATCTTATTCTGTCTTATTGGCTTTGGCATTAATCTTAGCAATTGCAACCTGGTACAGATGGGAGGAAGGTATCTTGTCCTCTGGTGGAGCTCAGTCTCATTAGTGCTCTGCTGGTCCTGTGGCTGCCTCAGTGCCATCGTCACAGCAGCAAGAATCCTCCTAAAATGGCCAGAGGGCACTGGGCTTCTCTGGATAGGGAAAGGCACAGGTGTCAGGTTGCCAGCCCTTATATGCAGTGGCCTGGGGTGGGAGGGCACATGTCCCTCCTCTGTGGCTATCAGACAGCTCAGTCTTCATCCTGCCTTTCACAGATTGGCCTGGCAGGCTGCCACCTCTGGTGCATGCTTATAATTTGGAACCAGACTGGATGAAGCCCAGGGAGCCACTGTGTACTGAGGGGGGTAGGGCGTGGGGGAAGAGGAGGGAGAGGGCCTTGGACTTGGGGGCAGGAGACCTGGGGCATTTTCCCCCACCTTGCTGTGCAGTCTGTGCTCTAGCTGTGGCCGTCTTGTGTCCTCTCTGTACTTGAACCCTTCTGGATCTGACATGCTGAGAGCTTCTGATTTTCTGTTGCTCCTGGCTGTTGATCCTTTTTCTCTTGGCTTCCTTTGTCTGCTTCTCTTTCTGTTTCTGCCTTGTTCCCACCTCCTTATAGCACAGGAGACATTTATAGGGTGCTTCCCATGCATGCCTGAGGGGTGCTGGGTGAGGGCCCTCAGAGAACTTAGTACCTCTTCATGGAAGCTCATTCCTTCTAGTCTTCGAAGTGAAGGGCACCCGGGGTCTTTCTAGACTATCCTCCTACCTTCATCACTACTCAGTTAAATTAGACCCTAGAACATCACTTCACCTCCAGCAGAGCACTCAGGATCCTTCTCTTCTGCCCTTCTTTTTGCCCCCTGGGTTTAAACTTGGGGATCACCAACAACCTCCAACGTACCACTTCAGTTCCGAAATTCTTCAGCACACTGACTTATTCTTACTGTCTTTTTTCTTTTTTTATACTGGGTATTAAACCCATGGGCACTCTACCACTGAGCTACACCCCCAGCCCTTTTTATTTTTTCATTTTGAGGCAGGGCCTTGCTAGGTTGCTGAGGTTGGCCTGGAACTTCAATCCTCCTGCCTCAGCCTTCCTAGTCACTGGGATTACAAAGGCCACTGTCTTCTCTTTCATGGACTGCCCTGTCTTCCTGTACACTACACTGGTCTCCCCATCTCCAGACTCTCCCCCTCTGTCTTCTACAGAGTGACAGAAAGACTTTGCCTGGGCAGTTCTCCCAGCCGCTGCTTACCTTCCCTCACCTTTTCCCATCATTCTCCCCACTTTCTTTCTGGAGGAGCATGGGTTCCGTCAGCACCAACCTCTCATGGGTTAATAGGAAACTGAGATTCTATCCATGCCCATGGAGGGGACCAAGGCAGCCTCCTGCACAGCAGAAGGTGGGAAGACTCCCTGGGGATTCAGACGCACAGCTGCATGCAGGAAGCTAGCCCGCCACTTCCTGCTGTGAGCTGCCATCACCCTTGGCTCAGTGGGATGGGAACTCTCCTTCCTCCTGCACCAACCCCCTCACAAATCTTGTGGGAGGAGGTGGGACTCCCTTCCAGGAGACCCTCCTCATCCTAGGCCCTTCTAGCCTCAGTGACTCCTATAGGGTGCAGGGTGTTCCCCAGGAGGTTCCCTTTGATCTTGAAACCTGGGGCTGGGAAGGGCTATAGTCATGATGAACATGTTGCAATGAGAATATGCCCTGGGAGTAAATGAGCTTCCAAGAAAGGTGGTACAACTAGCTCCCTTCCCTCCTCCATTTCCAGAGCTCTGCCCTATGCCTGACTGACTCAGATCTGAGCTCCCTTTTTCCTACAGTTTGTCATTCCCACACTTACCCCAGGTACCCTCTTCTGTCCCTTTTGCCACAGAGCAATTCTCAAGAGTCAGTTCTACTATCAACCTCCTGCGTCCCCTGCTTCCCACCAAAACCGCTTGGGTCCAGGTGATGCATGGAATAGGAACATGAGAGATGGACAGAAGGACAGATTCTGTGACAGGAAGACTTAAACGCTGTGGCCTTTGCGGTTGAACCTGACTGATATTGCATGGAATAGAAATGACAAATGGCACCTGGACTCATGCTGGCTGCTGATGGGTTTTCCCAAGGGCCAATGCTGGCACCAGTTATGGGGACAGGGTTGGTAAGAGGTTGTCCCAGGTGCGGGAATGTCTGCCAACAGTCATATCTGCAAATCAGAGTGGAGTCCTCCTGGGACTCTGAATTTCTTCTCTTCCACAGACTAAAACCTAACAATGGACCAAACTGAGTCCTGATTCTGACCTCAGACTGACCCTTATCTTCATCCCCAACTGAGTTTCTGTCTTAGCCACCAAATGAGCTCTGATTTATCCCCAGCTTGGTCTTGACTCGAGCTTCTGGTCTGGACTGAGCTCTAATCTTTAGCTCAGACAGGAAAGATGTGGATGGCTCAGTGTCACCCACCCATTGTGGGGACACAGTTTGACCTCACATTCCACTGCATAGGGTCAGCAACCAGAGGAGCAGCTTCCCTTCCCACATATCCCAGCCTGCAGTTTACCCTGGAGGACCCCCACAGGCATAATGCATGAAGTCCCTTGCCCGCAGCTGGCCTCCCCACTCCTCTGCCTGGTGACTGGTATCTTTTCCTGGCCTGTGTGGGCAGCTTGCTGAGCACAGCTGCAGACAGGCTATATTTAGCCTGCTTTAATGAGCTCAGGGTGGCAGACGTCCGCCTTGGGAGCACTTTTCTTGCATGTGTGCGTATGTCTGTGCTTGGCATGGCTTCTGTGTGTGTGTGTGTGTGTGTGTGTGTGTGTGTGTGTGTGTGTCTTTGCATTTGTAAGCATGCATCAGCATATGTGTCAATGCACTGGTGCATCCATCTACATGAGGACAAGCATGTGTCTGTTGTGCACATAGCAGAGTCTATCCATACAATGTCTGTGTTTTGCTAGGGATGAGTGCAGCCTCTGACACTTATAGGAGAGCAAAATGAGAACAAATCATTAATTCATTCATCCATTTGTTTAAAAAATATTTAATGAGCACCTTGATATGCCAGCACCATGAGAGTCTTTGGGTATAAAACAGCAAAAACAAATAGTTCCAGCTTTAAAGGGTTTTATAGTCTGGGAGATGGGGGAGGGGAAGGCAATAATCAAATAACCATAAAATTGAAAGTATGAAGATTTGTCTCAGGAGAGGTCCATGGTACTTTGGGGAGAGGGGCACAGCAGGGGAAGGCTCCCCAGAGGAAGCCAAACAGAGGTTTCTGTAGGGAATATCTGCACACAGGGATACACGAAGGTCCAGGCAGAGGAAAGGAGATGCACAAGTGCCCTGGGTGAGAGGGGAAAAGAGGATGTCCCAAACCTGTCAAAAAAACCAATGCGGTTGAGTTCAGGGAGGGAAGGTAATAGGGGGAGAAGGTAGAAGGTAGAGTGGGGACCTGCGGACCTCACAGGGGCCGTGGCCAGGTGTGGGAAGGCAGAGGAAGGGTCATGTGGGGGGAAGTGAGGAGATTTTCTATGTTAGAATCCAGCCCATGATTCAGTATGTCAGGGGAGGGAGCCCCACCCCACCCCAGTTCTCCTAGGGGTCACTTTTGCTGGCCCAACGCAATCAGAAGCAAGGGAGCCTTGGTCTCCATGACAGAGCAGGGCGGAGGGTGTGTGTGTGGCTGGAGAGGTGTGGGTATTGTCTCATGCAGAACACCAGTGCCACTCGGAGGAGTCACACTAGCCTCCATGTTTCTATGAGCCAACTTGATTTTGACTACAGCTACCAAAACCACTGGGCTGATGAGAGATCCCTCTCTGACTCCCAGGACTTCTCCTTTCCTCATTCTCATGCCACTGGTCCTCCTGGGCACAGATGTTCAGGCCTTCCAAGTGGCCCTCCATCCATGAGACAGGTCTGTCTCCTCCCCTCAGCTGGGGACTGGGGGTGGGGATCTCTTTTTTCAGCCAGAGGGAATCTGTTGTCTCTTTAAATCCTTTTCTCCTGGGAACAAAAGGACTTTTGGAAACAAAAGGGAAAAGCCAGGAAGCTCTGTCACAAAACCTCAGAGGCAAAGGAACCAGAGCAGGCAGAAAATACAAATTTGTTACTCAAAAAAAAAAAAAAAAAAAAAAAAAAAAAGATTACCCTGCTACATGCAATTGAAAAAATTCTTATTTTTAATCTGTCTTTTGAGTAGATATCTCATGAGCAAGGTATAAAACTCAAAAGGAATGGAAGATGATGAGCGAAACTCCCTCTCCCATGCTCGCTCACCCAGACCTCCCCAGAAGCAAAGATAATGAGTTTCTTATATTCCATTCCACAGATAGTCTCTGAAAACATGAACATATCCATAAATATTCTCTTACATATATTTTTATATATACCCCCACACAGATGGGAGCATGCAGTGCATTCTATTCTGCACCTCGATCCTTGCGGGGATAATAACACAGCATGATTATCTTGCTGTCTTGGTACATTTACAATGCTCAGATTTGTTGCTCTTGGCAATGGGTGTGTCACAAATCACTGTGGTATGATTTATTTAGCCTGTCCCCTATTGGTGGACAGATAGGTTGCTTCCTGTCTTTTGCTATTATAAACAACTTGACCATGATTAGTGTTGTACCTATACCATTTTGTATGTGGACTTGGCATTGCTGGGTCAGGGGCATGTTGTGTTTTGAATGACATTGCCAAATTGCCCTCCACAGGGAATGTTCTGCTTTTCACTCTCACCATCAAGGAATGAAGAGAGCTTATTTTCCTCACCCTAGATCATACAGGGTTGATAATGGCTCATCTGAGAGGTGAAAGCAAGGTGTTTTGGGGTGATTTAAAGGCGCATTGTTCTAGGTTAGGGTTCTGAGGTCCAGGACGTTTTCATTTGTGTCAAAGCCATTCCCCTATCCTTTTGCTGGAAGCCACAAGCATTCTTAAGGGATTACTGCAGAAGGAGGGAGTGGGCCGGAGTGTGCTCACATTCCTTTGTGTGTGCAGACTTGATTTCTGGTTTCCAGGCTCAGTCAGGGCTAATGTGATGGGATCCTTGTGGGGAAGGGCCACAGGTTGCAAGCAAGCTCCTGTACCTCAAAACAGCCTCTCCCAAATTTTCTTCCTTGCTAGGGGTCTCTCTGCAGGGGCAGGGCCATGGCACAGAGCCATTGAAAAGCAAAGAAACCATCCCATTCCCACTCCTCGCTTTTAGGAGGATGAAAGAGTCCTGTCTTGTGGCTGGATTCAAATCCCCATCCCTCCACTTATAACCCGAGAGAAGTCCCTTCATACTGTCAGTTACTCCTTGGAAGTTCGCCATGTTCAGCTGGGCAGCCCAATGGCATGTTTTCAACAGGCAGGTTCTGGGGCCCAGACCCTAGCAAGGGTCAAGGGTCAGGCCTTTGTCTGGGCTAGTGTCTCATTCACCAGATGAATCCAGGTGAATGTGGTTGGATTCTGAACCTAAACAGGTTAAGGAGGCACAGGCAGGACCTCGGCCTCCAGATCCCCTTAACCCTGGATGAAAATTTCCTCCCCAGCCTCCCTGCTAAGTGGCCACTTACATAACTTGCTTGTGTAACCTCAGTGAAGAACCCTCTGCCTCCAGGCCAGCATGGGGCATTCTGGAACAGTTGTAAACATTTCCTAAATTATGCTGAAACTTGGAGACTCTCCAGAAGCCACTCCTACCTCATTTGTCTTGGCTCTGCCCTCTGCTCCCTTGGCCCAAACTTGGCTCAGTGTGAATCTGCAGCACAGACCCACAGGCAGCCACCGGATCCCCTTGGGTCTACTTTCCTCTATGCTGGGTTCCTTGACTTCCGAGCCACTTTCTATAGTTTTCCTACTTGGCTAGTGAGTTCCAGACGAGTCCTCAGTGTGACCTGTGCTGCAGGGGCAGGGCAGGGATGTCCCCTCCTCATTTATTTCCCCATATTTTTTTACTGGTGCCTTGTAATCGTGTGTAACAGTGGGATTCATTGTGGCATATTCATGCATGCACATGATAGAACTATAGTGTGGTCAGTATTGTTCCCCTCCTCATTTTGAACTGTGGACTCTGGTTTGAGCAGCCTCCGAAGTGGAGAAGTAACTTTGGCAGCCCCATTAACCTGACTCAGGGATGTTTGCAGCCTTTGGTCATGTGACCTGCCACCCCCCATGAGACATGTTTTGGTCATGTGATATTAGGGACTTGAGGGATCCTTGAAGGTAGGTGCTGTGTGGGATTCATCTTGGTTTCACAAGCTGCATGGTAACTGGAGGGTAGAAATTATCAAGCGATGTTGAGTTGGTTCTTTATCCCAAACCCAGAATCTTAATTCACTCATCACATTTCAAGTTATTCTTTTCCTTCACAAGCATCTCTTTTCTTTTTATGTCACCCGAGTATCCTGTCAGTTCCCAGAGGGCAGGACAACATTTGGCTTTGTTTTCTTTGGAGTGTTTATTTACTAGGGTAGAGGTTTGTGATTGGTATGAAAATGTCCTTAGCTTAAATATAACCCAAGCTTGCATTGTCTATTCAATGGATATAGTCATAAATAGTTTTAAACTAAAAGAAACATAGGTTCTCTAGAGAAAACTTGAAAAATAGAGAAAAATAGAAAGTGGAAAAAATAATCACTCATTGTCTCAGCATCCAGAGAAAATTGCCGGCAACATTTTGGTGGATTTCCTTCTAATACAAGGCCCCAGACTTCTTCTCTACCCCTACCTAGATTGTTGTTTTTCACAAAGGTTGGGGCTGAGGCACCTGCAGGGGAAGTGGCCTGGACTTTGGCTGGTGAATGAGGCCTGTGACTGTGAAGTCATGCTCTGTGGAACCCCATGGAACTGCCTAGTGGCCAGGGTGGGCTGGGGTAAGGAAGTGGGGCTCTGGGCCCCTATTTTGGTCAATTTTTGTTACTGTGACAAAATACCTGAGATAATCAACTTAAAAGGAGGAAAGACTATTTTAGCTTATTGATTTCAGAGGTTCCAGTCATATGGTAATTTAGCCCTGTTTCTCTGTGCCTGTGGCAGCACAGTATATGGTGGGAGCGTGTGTTGGAGGAGGACTCTTCACTATGAAGTTACTGGGAAGCAAAGAGAGAGACGGGAAAGAGCCAGAGTCCCAATATCCCCTTCTAGGGCACACCCCTGATGACCTAACTTCCTCCTACTAGGCCCCATCTCCTAGAGATTCCACCACCTCCCAGTAGTGCTACAGGCCAGGGACCAAGCCCTTTGGGGACATTTAAGATCCTGACTATATTGACCCCTCCCCTAACCTGCTTCAGTCAGAGCTGGTTCACTTTCATCTTTGCTAACTGGTTCCTAAAGAAAATTTCACTGGATAATCAATTTTCCTGTTTTACAAAAGTTGTAATTCCTTCAGAAGAGGACCTTTTGTTTCCCCTGCTCCATGCAGTCCCATCTGCATCCTGTGTTGGTAATCAGTTCCCACTTCCAGCATTGGGCCAGGCAGGAATCTGTTATTGACACCCTCTGGGTGGTTACCTGTGGACCAGGACAGAACTTTGCAGTGTCGCTTGGTGGCTTCTTGTACTGGTCCCCTATGTACTAACCACATTCTGTGAGCTGCTGTGGTGACAGCCATGGGTTCCTTAGGTAAATCTATCATTCTGCCCATGTGTCTCTCCTCCCCAGATACCCTACACCTTGGCATTCCCTCCAGTTCCCAGGCCTACTTACTTTACAAGCAATGAGATGACCTTGGCAAAGAACATTCCAAGTGAACCTATCAAAACTCTAGTGACCACTGCTTCTCTTTTAAGGGTCCTTAAAACTTGTTTAGCCAGGTGCTGCCCACACATCTGTAATCCCAGCCACTTGGAAGGTTGAGGCAGGAGGATTTCAAGTTCAAGATAATTTAGCGAGACCTCGCTTCGAAATAAAAAAATAAAGAGCTGGGATATAGCTCAGTGGTAAAGTACCCCTGGGTTCAACCCCCAGTACTGCAGAACAAACAAACAAACACATTTGTTTATTCATTTGCTCCATGACTTGCCTGGGAATTAATACCAGATTTTCTAGTTGGAATCAAATACAGGTGACATTTCCCATTTGCAATTTCTTGGTTCCTCTTTTTTTCTTCACAGCCCCTCGAAGTGAGTCTGCAGTTATGCCTGTGGGTCCCTTTGGGGTCCCAGGGTCCTTACTCTGCTGGGATGAAGGCTAGAACTACAGAACACTCATGCTTGGCCTCAGAATCTCAGGCTTCCTGACTCTTTGAGGGAATGCAGCAAACACACTTATTACATGGTGGTGTGGACAGGGTGTTCATCTCTTATCCTAGGACTTTTGTCCTGGTCTGTCGGGTGTGTGTGTGTGTGTGTGGTGTGTGTGTGTGTGTGTATGTGTGTGTGTGTGGTGATCTTTCTCTTCATGGATTTACCTGGGGGATTAGTATAGTGGTTGGAAATCACCTCGCCCCCCCACCCCACACACACACTTATTGTTGAATGAGGTTGCATTTGTCCCAAATATTTTCCAGTTCTATCTCCCAAATCTCATTTCAGAGCAAGAGAGTAAAGTCATTGGGTTTATGCACACATTTTTGTTTCTAATCATGCATGTGCTACCAGGATTTCACTGAGGATTAAATACTTTTGTAGCTACTTCTCAGGACATGTTGCATAATCTCAAATTGGGACCAGCTTGGCTCCCTTAACCCCAGGAGTGACTAATGGAGGTGACAGTGACCATCAGGGGCTGGCAGGATAGAGGGTGAGATCAAGTGGTTAGTGCCAGCCAGAGGCACCCCTAGCATCCACTCTTGGTGGATCCTTGCAGCTGGTGGCAAGAGCAGCAGAGACAATTGTCTTCTTCAGCCAAGTTGGGGTGTTGCTTTGTACAGGGCACTGAACATGTGGTTGACGACCTTGGCTTTTGTCTCAAGAGCAGTGTGGTGCATGGGTAATTAGAAGGGATGATCACGATTTGTGCCTTTCCAAGGCTGTGATTAAACAAAAATAGCCTCCATTCTTCAGATGGCAGGAGGAGCCATGGTGAGCTTGGTGTGCTACTGGTCCCCATGCCGGGGCTGGCAGGGTGCTGGGAGCAGGCACTGTGGTAGCCAGCCTGCCTCAAAGCCTGTCATAAAACATTATCACAAAAACACCTGTCAGTTTACCCACCCCAAATCTGGACACAGCAGGGATCCAGCCTGAATTGGGCCATACAAACAGAAATGAACAGGAAGCGGGGACTAACAGCCTGGTGATGAGGTCCTGGGCCCCTTACTGTGGCTCCCTACCACCTAGGACCTCTGGTGGCAGTTCTTCTGGGGAAACATCTATAGGGGGAACCACAAAGCCCAGACCAGGCAGTTCTAGAATTCCCAGAGGTTCCCAGATACCAGTTCCCCTGGAGACTTTCAAGACATGTGCTTCCCTTTGGGGCATGCTTCCCTGAACTTGATTTCTCCTGGGGATTTAGTCTCAGGGTTTAGGCTGTGTGTGTCCTGGAATCTTTGCTTCCAAAAAGTTTTCACAAAAATGCCAGGACCTGAAAGCTTATGAACCCTATTCTCAAGGGTCTGTTGGAAACATACAGTAACCCCACAGCAGTAAGCCAGGCCCAACTCTTGGCTGTGGGATTGCCATCATGGCCTACATAGCTCTGAGAAGGTTTTCCAGAGGCGGTGACAATTGAGCAGGGTTTGGCAGGACAAGTAGGAGTTTTCTGGTCTGTAAAGTGAGAAAAGGCTTACCAGGCAGAAGGCTCAGCATAAGCAAAGACAAGGAGGGAAGAAAAAAATGATGTCTTGTGGGCGAGTCAGTGCCAGTGGCCTGGATTGTGGTAGGAATGGCTGGTTCTGAGGCAAAACCTTGTGGGCAAGGTGCAGTTAGGGCAGCTGGATATGTGCCTTCTATATCTGGAAATGTGGGTACCTTTGGTCCTGGTAGTCAACTCTCCTTGGACTACAGTCTAGATCTGGCAGGCTAGGTCTCCTCTCCTCCCTTGCCCAGAGCAAAACATTTCTAGCTGTGTGAAGAAAGGAAGCGAGGCTCTGTCCCCAGGCTGCGTAGGAGGTGAGACTCTTCCCTTTGGCTGGGGAGGGATGGAATGGCACTGAAGATAACCCTGCCCAGTCCCAGCCTATGGCTCTTGTCTCGGCTGAGCCAGGAACCGCCTCAGCATCATTTGTGGCTGGGATGCAGCACATGTCCACCAATTCATTGCCCAGAGCATGGCGTGGGCCCGAAGGAGCTGACTCCAGGCAGATGGAGGATGCAGGAGCTCTTCAGTCTGTGTCATCAGCGAGGGTGCAGGCTCCGGCCCCCACCTGCTGGAGGGCATGGTGCCCAGGAGACAGCAGGACCCTCATGTCTTCCCTGCAAGTTATTTATAGACTCACTATGGTAATTTGTGGCAATCACAGCATTTAATCCTGTAATCACACTGCAAGCAGGCACCCAGCCCAGTGAGGCTGGCGAGGCTGCCAGGGCTCAGGGAGGGACTTGGCGGCAGGGCAGGCGAGTGCAGAGGCGGTGATGTCCCCATCAGCCTCCAACCCCATCCGTCAGCTGTGGCCCCAGCTCTGTGCCCCTGATTTAGCCTGGATAATAAGAATGACAAAAGCAGCTCACACATAGAGCACTTCTTACACTCCAGGTCCTGCCGGAAGTCCTTCATGCATATGAGCTATGTATCCTCACCACTGCTCTGTGAGGTAGTTAATAATAGTATTCCAGGTGAGGAAACTGAGGCATGGGTCACACGGCTGATAGGAAGCATGTCTCCAACTCCAGCACTCTGGTTCCAAAGTTTCTAGTTTAGCCAGGTCTCTCCCAGCCCCAAAGGTGAGGGGCGTCCCAGGCTCCACTCCCATGGTCTCAGCCCAGGCCATGCTCCTGTCCCTCCTGCACCACCCAGAGTTGGGCACTAGGCTGCATGCACCAAGAAGCGCAGCTGCTTCATGTCAATTTCCTTCCCAGGCATGTGGTTTCCCTATTGACAAAACGTTTCATGTTGTCAGGTTTCCGGGCAGCAGAACTGGGCTTTAATCTTCAAGGTGCCATTGTCAATTTGTGCCTCCATGCCTTCTCCTGCAGAATGGGGATTGCTACATTCACCTCACTGGGAAGTTGTGTGCTTCAGAAGGATACAGCAGCACCTGGCTAAGCATCTTCCTCTGCCCGGCGTGGGGTCCTCCAGCTGGATTCCCTCGATCTTGTTATGTGGCCTGGGGCAGGTGACCTGGATTGTTTGAACTCAGTTTGCTTGACTATAAAATGGGGCTAAGAACAAAACCATCCAATATGAGAGGATGATTGAGACAAGATGAGATGATACATGTCAAGCGCATAAATGCCTGGCACATAATAAGTACTCAGTAAAATCAAGCCATTCCTGTGGTCTTTTATTATTGTCTTGTCCTGAGGGCAGGGTCCAGGTCTCCCCTAGCCAAGCCCAGGGCCAGGCCTTTCTTTCTGTCTCTTTCTCTTTCTTTCTTTCTTTCTTTTTTTTTTCTTTCTTTCTTTCTTTCTTTCCTTCCTTCCTTCCTTCCTTCCTTCCTTCCTTCCTTCCTTGGTGCCAGGAATTGAACCCAGGGTTGCTTAACCACTGAGCAACATCCCCAACCCTTTTTATTTTTATTTTTATTATTTTTGAGACAGGGTCTTGCTAAGTTGCTTAGGGTCTCACTAAGTTGCTGAGGTTGGCTTTGAACTTGTGATCCTCCTGCCTCAGTTTCTTGAGCCGTTGGAATTATAGGCATGCGCCACTGCCACCATGCCTGGTAGGCCAAGTCTTTAGTATGTCTGAAAGGCAGAAGAACTTGAACCACTGGAAGAAGTATCAGAAAGTACTTGGCTGAGTCAGGTCTCAGAACAAATTTTTTCTCCTTCTCCTAAAAGCCAAACCCTCCATCACTTAGGAAACGATTTCCTGTCTGTGTGGTCAGCTGCTAGGAGCTCATAAAGCAGTTACCCTCTGACCATGGTTGTGTCTGTGAGGACAGAATATTTCAGAAACTACACTTTCCTGCTGAGAAAAGCTCTTTATTGAACATTCTTTGCAAAGCACTCTCCTCCTGGGCTGATGGAGACTGAGGAGGTGTTGACTCACACACAAATGGGTTAGGGATGCCCACAAAGCCTGTGGGAAAGACCCTCCCCAGATGTGATGCTATCAGGGAGTTGCAGGCTCCCAGAGGGTGGGAGGTGTGAAGGAAAAGACCATCCTCACTGGGACCACACTTCTGTAAGAGGCAAGTGGCAAGTAAGTTCCCCATCAATGAAGGCAAACAAGTGCTTCACAGCCTAACTGTGCGTCTCAGGAAATGCTATCCATCTCACAGTGGGGAAAGGAGAGGAGGCAAGGTGACTGGATGGAAGGAAGGATTCCTCAGGGTGGAAGGCATTATTTGGGGTGGGAGGCAGCTGCTGGATGTCTTTCTACCTGAGAGGCTTATATCATGACATTTGAGAGCATGGGTATTAAATCAGGGGTGGGCACATTTTTCTGCAAAGGGCCAGATAGTAAATATTTTAGGCACCGAGGGCTGTAAGTCTGTTGTCGCTTCTGAAGTCTAATGCTGTGGTGTGAAAGCAGCCATAGACAATATGTAAATGAATGAACCTGGCTGTGTGCCAATAAAACTTTATTTACAAAAACAGGTGGTGGGCCAGATTCCACCCTTGGCTATAGACCTCTGTGTTAGAGAAACGAATGCTCAGGAAGGGCTGGGTGCCAGGAAGCACTTCCTGGAGGAGGTGTTGAGCCAGGCAACTGGGAGGAGTGAGGAGCACATTTTTGGCAGTAACCAGTTTCACTCCAAAGCTCTGGGTGATGTTGACTGTCCTCCCAAGTGCTGGTCATACCTCTCTGAGAGTCCACCTTCCTTGGGATCATGGTTCAAGGCCTTGCTATATCTCTGATAGCTTCAACCACACACACACACACACACACACACACACACGTTATATGTGATATATAATATATATGTAGTTTATATATATAAACTATATTTTATTGTTAATATATAAATATATATAATCATTAATATTATTATTTGTGGTGCTGGAGATGGAACTCAAGGCCTCACAACATACACCAGGCAAGTGTTCTACCTCTGAACTACACCTGCCCCCATCTGCTCCAACCTGATAGTTTTATTCTTTGCAGTACTAGGGATTGAACCCAGGGATACTCTACCACTGAACTACGTCCCTAACCCTTCTTATTTTGAAGCAGGATCTTCCTAAGTTGCCGAGGCTGGCCTAGAACTTCCAATCCTCCTGCCTCAGTCTTCCAAGTAGCACCACAGGCGTGCACCACCCTCCCTGGCTCAACCAGATGGTTTTAAAAAATTATTTATCCATCTGTGTTAGTCAGGGTTTTCCAGAGAAATAGACCCAATAGGATAGAAAAAGTGTTATATGA